>NC_086444.1:5230135-5533134 GCF_028390025.1 Pseudophryne corroboree
TACTATACTCCTATACTGTACTGTACTATACTCCTACTACTGTACTGCCTTACTCCTATACTGTACTGCTCTACTCCTATACTGTACTGTACTATACTCCTATACTGTACTGCTCTACTATACTCCTATACTGTACTGTACTATACTCCTATACTGTACTGCTCTACTATACTCCTATACTGTACTGTACTATACTCCTATACTGTACTGCTCTACTATACTCCTATACTGTACTGTACTATACTCCTATACTGTACTGCTCTACTATACTCCTATACTGTACTGTACTATACTCCTATACTGTACTGCTCTACTATACTCCTATACTGTACTTCTGTACTGTACTATACTCCTATACTGTACTGCTCTACTATACTCCTATACTGTACTGTACTGTACTATACTCCTACACAGTACTGCTCTACTATACTCCTATACTGTACTTCTGTACTGTACTATACTCCTATACTGTACTGCTCTACTATACTCCTATACTGTACTGTACTATACTCCTATACTATACTCCTACACAGTACTGTACTGCTCTACTATACTGTACTTCTGTACTGTACTATACTCCTACACAGTACTGCTCTACTATACTCCTATACTGTACTGTACTATACTCCTATACTATACTCCTACACAGTACTGTACTGCTCTACTATACTGTACTTCTGTACTGTACTATACTCCTACACAGTACTGCTCTACTATACTCCTATACTGTACTTCTGTACTGTACTATACTCCTATACTGTACTGCTCTACTATACTCCTATACTGTACTGTACTATACTCCTATACTATACTCCTACACAGTACTGTACTGCTCTACTATACTGTACTTCTGTACTGTACTATACTCCTACACAGTACTGCTCTACTATACTCCTATACTGTACTTCTGTACTGTACTATACTCCTATACTGTACTGCTCTACTATACTCCTATACTGTACTGTACTATACTCCTACACAGTACTGCTCTACTATACTCCTATACTGTACTTCTGTACTGTACTATACTCCTATACAGTACTGCTCTACTATACTCCTATACTGTACTGTACTATACTCCTATACTGTACTGCTCTACTATACTCCTATACTGTACTTCTGTACTGTACTATACTCCTATACTGTACTGCTCTACTATACTCCTATACTGTACTGTACTATACTCCTACACAGTACTGCTCTACTATACTCCTATACTGTACTTCTGTACTGTACTATACTCCTATACTGTACTGCTCTACTATACTCCTATACTGTACTGTACTATACTCCTATACTATACTCCTACACAGTACTGTACTGCTCTACTATACTGTACTTCTGTACTGTACTATACTCCTACACAGTACTGCTCTACTATACTCCTATACTGTACTGTACTATACTCCTATACTATACTCCTACACAGTACTGTACTGCTCTACTATACAGTACTTCTGTACTGTACTATACTCCTACACAGTACTGCTCTACTATACTCCTATACTGTACTTCTGTACTGTACTATACTCCTATACTGTACTGCTCTACTATACTCCTATACTGTACTGTACTATACTCCTACACAGTACTGCTCTACTATACTCCTATACTGTACTGTACTATACTCCTATACTATACTCCTACACAGTACTGTACTGCTCTACTATACTGTACTTCTGTACTGTACTATACTCCTACACAGTACTGCTCTACTATACTCCTATACTGTACTTCTGTACTGTACTATACTCCTATACTGTACTGCTCTACTATACTCCTATACTGTACTGTACTATACTCCTACACAGTACTGCTCTACTATACTCCTATACTGTACTTCTGTACTGTACTATACTCCTATACTGTACTGCTCTACTATACTCCTATACTGTACTGTACTATACTCCTACACAGTACTGCTCTACTATACTCCTATACTGTACTTCTGTACTGTACTATACTCCTATACTGTACTGCTCTACTATACTCCTATACTGTACTGTACTATACTCCTATACTATACTCCTACACAGTACTGTACTGCTCTACTATACTGTACTTCTGTACTGTACTATACTCCTACACAGTACTGCTCTACTATACTCCTATACTGTACTGTACTATACTCCTATACTATACTCCTACACAGTACTGTACTGCTCTACTATACTGTACTTCTGTACTGTACTATACTCCTACACAGTACTGCTCTACTATACTCCTATACTGTACTTCTGTACTGTACTATACTCCTATACTGTACTGCTCTACTATACTCCTATACTGTACTGTACTATACTCCTACACAGTACTGCTCTACTATACTCCTATACTGTACTGTACTATACTCCTATACTATACTCCTACACAGTACTGTACTGCTCTACTATACTGTACTTCTGTACTGTACTATACTCCTACACAGTACTGCTCTACTATACTCCTATACTGTACTTCTGTACTGTACTATACTCCTATACTGTACTGCTCTACTATACTCCTATACTGTACTGTACTATACTCCTACACAGTACTGCTCTACTATACTCCTATACTGTACTGTACTATACTCCTACACAGTACTGCTCTACTATACTCCTATACTGTACTTCTGTACTGTACTATACTCCTATACTGTACTGCTCTACTATACTCCTATACTGTACTGTACTATACTCCTACACAGTACTGCTCTACTATACTCCTATACTGTACTTCTGTACTGTACTATACTCCTATACTGTACTGCTCTACTATACTCCTATACAGTACTTCTGTACTGTACTATACTCCTATACTGTACTGCTCTACTATACTCCTATACTGTACTGTACTATACTCCTACACAGTACTGCTCTACTATACTCCTATACTGTACTGTACTATACTCCTATACTATACTCCTACACAGTACTGTACTGCTCTACTATACTGTACTTCTGTACTGTACTATACTCCTACACAGTACTGCTCTACTATACTCCTATACTGTACTTCTGTACTGTACTATACTCCTATACTGTACTGCTCTACTATACTCCTATACTGTACTGTACTATACTCCTACACAGTACTGCTCTACTATACTCCTATACTGTACTTCTGTACTGTACTATACTCCTATACTGTACTGCTCTACTATACTCCTATACTGTACTTCTGTACTGTACTATACTCCTATACTGTACTGCTCTACTATACTCCTATACTGTACTGTACTATACTCCTACACAGTACTGCTCTACTATACTCCTATACTGTACTGTACTATACTCCTATACTATACTCCTACACAGTACTGTACTGCTCTACTATACTGTACTTCTGTACTGTACTATACTCCTATACTGTACTGCTCTACTATACTCCTATACTGTACTTCTGTACTGTACTATACTCCTACACCGTACTGCTCTACTATACTCCTATACTGTACTTCTGTACTGTACTATACTCCTATACTGTACTGCTCTACTATACTCCTATACTGTACTTCTGTACTGTACTATACTCCTATACTGTACTGCTCTACTATACTCCTATACTGTACTTCTGTACTGTACTATACTCCTATACTGTACTGCTCTACTATACTCCTATACTGTACTTCTGTACTGTACTATACTCCTATACAGTACTGCTCTACTATACTCCTATACTGTACTTCTGTACTGTACTATACTCCTATACTGTACTGCTCTACTATACTCCTATACTGTACTGTACTATACTCCTACACAGTACTGCTCTACTATACTCCTATACTGTACTTCTGTACTGTACTATACTCCTATACTGTACTGCTCTACTATACTCCTATACTGTACTTCTGTACTGTACTATACTCCTATACTGTACTGCTCTACTATACTCCTATACTGTACTGTACTATACTCCTACACAGTACTGCTCTACTATACTCCTATACTGTACTGTACTATACTCCTATACTATACTCCTACACAGTACTGTACTGCTCTACTATACTGTACTTCTGTACTGTACTATACTCCTATACTGTACTGCTCTACTATACTCCTATACTGTACTTCTGTACTGTACTATACTCCTACACAGTACTGCTCTACTATACTCCTATACTGTACTTCTGTACTGTACTATACTCCTATACTGTACTGCTCTACTATACTCCTATACTGTACTTCTGTACTGTACTATACTCCTATACTGTACTGCTCTACTATACTCCTATACTGTACTTCTGTACTGTACTATACTCCTATACTGTACTGCTCTACTATACTCCTATACTGTACTTCTGTACTGTACTATACTCCTATACAGTACTGCTCTACTATACTCCTATACTGTACTTCTGTACTGTACTATACTCCTATACTGTACTGCTCTACTATACTCCTATACTGTACTGTACTATACTCCTACACAGTACTGCTCTACTATACTCCTATACTGTACTGTACTATACTCCTATACTATACTCCTACACAGTACTGTACTGCTCTACTATACTGTACTTCTGTACTGTACTATACTCCTACACAGTACTGCTCTACTATACTCCTATACTGTACTTCTGTACTGTACTATACTCCTATACTGTACTGCTCTACTATACTCCTATACTGTACTGTACTATACTCCTACACAGTACTGCTCTACTATACTCCTATACTGTACTGTACTATACTCCTACACAGTACTGCTCTACTATACTCCTATACTGTACTTCTGTACTGTACTATACTCCTATACTGTACTGCTCTACTATACTCCTATACTGTACTGTACTATACTCCTACACAGTACTGCTCTACTATACTCCTATACTGTACTTCTGTACTGTACTATACTCCTATACTGTACTGCTCTACTATACTCCTATACTGTACTTCTGTACTGTACTATACTCCTATACTGTACTGCTCTACTATACTCCTATACTGTACTGTACTATACTCCTACACAGTACTGCTCTACTATACTCCTATACTGTACTGTACTATACTCCTATACTATACTCCTACACAGTACTGTACTGCTCTACTATACTGTACTTCTGTACTGTACTATACTCCTACACAGTACTGCTCTACTATACTCCTATACTGTACTTCTGTACTGTACTATACTCCTATACTGTACTGCTCTACTATACTCCTATACTGTACTGTACTATACTCCTACACAGTACTGCTCTACTATACTCCTATACTGTACTTCTGTACTGTACTATACTCCTATACTGTACTGCTCTACTATACTCCTATACTGTACTTCTGTACTGTACTATACTCCTATACTGTACTGCTCTACTATACTCCTATACTGTACTGTACTATACTCCTACACAGTACTGCTCTACTATACTCCTATACTGTACTGTACTATACTCCTATACTATACTCCTACACAGTACTGTACTGCTCTACTATACTGTACTTCTGTACTGTACTATACTCCTATACTGTACTGCTCTACTATACTCCTATACTGTACTTCTGTACTGTACTATACTCCTACACAGTACTGCTCTACTATACTCCTATACTGTACTTCTGTACTGTACTATACTCCTATACTGTACTGCTCTACTATACTCCTATACTGTACTTCTGTACTGTACTATACTCCTATACTGTACTGCTCTACTATACTCCTATACTGTACTTCTGTACTGTACTATACTCCTATACTGTACTGCTCTACTATACTCCTATACTGTACTTCTGTACTGTACTATACTCCTATACAGTACTGCTCTACTATACTCCTATACTGTACTTCTGTACTGTACTATACTCCTATACTGTACTGCTCTACTATACTCCTATACTGTACTGTACTATACTCCTACACAGTACTGCTCTACTATACTCCTATACTGTACTTCTGTACTGTACTATACTCCTATACTGTACTGCTCTACTATACTCCTATACTGTACTTCTGTACTGTACTATACTCCTATACTGTACTGCTCTACTATACTCCTATACTGTACTGTACTATACTCCTACACAGTACTGCTCTACTATACTCCTATACTGTACTGTACTATACTCCTATACTATACTCCTACACAGTACTGTACTGCTCTACTATACTGTACTTCTGTACTGTACTATACTCCTATACTGTACTGCTCTACTATACTCCTATACTGTACTTCTGTACTGTACTATACTCCTACACAGTACTGCTCTACTATACTCCTATACTGTACTTCTGTACTGTACTATACTCCTATACTGTACTGCTCTACTATACTCCTATACTGTACTTCTGTACTGTACTATACTCCTATACTGTACTGCTCTACTATACTCCTATACTGTACTTCTGTACTGTACTATACTCCTATACTGTACTGCTCTACTATACTCCTATACTGTACTTCTGTACTGTACTATACTCCTATACAGTACTGCTCTACTATACTCCTATACTGTACTTCTGTACTGTACTATACTCCTATACTGTACTGCTCTACTATACTCCTATACTGTACTGTACTATACTCCTACACAGTACTGCTCTACTATACTCCTATACTGTACTGTACTATACTCCTATACTATACTCCTACACAGTACTGTACTGCTCTACTATACTGTACTTCTTTACTGTACTAAACTCCTATACAGTACTGCTCTACTATACTCCTATACTGTACTGTACTATACTCCTATACTATACTCCTACACAGTACTGTACTGCTCTACTATACTGTACTTCTTTACTGTACTAAACTCCTATACAGTACTGCTCTACTATACTCCTATACTGTACTGTACTATACTCCTATACTATACTCCTACACAGTACTGTACTGCTCTACTATACTGTACTTCTTTACTGTACTAAACGCCTATACAGTACTGCTCTACTATACTCCTATACTGTACTGTACTATACTCCTATACTATACTCCTACACAGTACTGTACTGCTCTACTATACTGTACTTCTTTACTGTACTAAACGCCTATACAGTACTGCTCTACTATACTCCTATACTGTACTGTACTATACTCCTATACTATACTCCTTATACTATACTCCTACACAGTACTGTACTGCTCTACTATACTGTACTTCTTTACTGTACTAAACGCCTATACAGTACTGCTCTACTATACTCCTATACTATACTGTACTGTACTATACTCCTATACTATACTCCTACACAGTACTGTACTGCTCTACTATACTGTACTTCTTTACTGTACTAAACGCCTATACAGTACTGCTCTACTATACTCCTATACTGTACTGTACTATACTCCTATACTATACTCCTACACAGTACTGTACTGCTCTACTATACTGTATTTCTTTACTGTACTAAACTCCTATACAGTACTGCTCTACTATACTCCTATACTGTACTGTACTATACTCCTATACTATACTCCTATACTGTACTGTACTATACTCCTATACTATACTCCTATACTGTACTGTACTATACTCCTATACTATACTCCTACACAGTACTGTACTGCTCTACTATACTGTATTTCTTTACTGAACTAAACTCCTATACAGTACTGCTCTACTATACTCCTATACTGTACTGTACTATACTCCTATACTATACTCCTACACAGTACTGTACTGCTCTACTATACTGTACTTCTTTACTGTACTAAACTCCTATACAGTACTGCTCTACTATACTCCTATACTGTACTGTACTATACTCCTATACTATACTCCTACACAGTACTGTACTGCTCTACTATACTGTATTTCTTTACTGTACTAAACTCCTATACAGTACTGCTCTACTATACTCCTATACTGTACTGTACTTTACTCCTATACTATACTCATACACAGTACTGTACTGCTCTACTATACTGTACTTCTTTACTGTACTAAACGCCTATACAGTACTGCTCTACTATACTCCTATACTGTACTGTACTATACTTCTATACTATACTCCTATACTGTACTGTACTATACTCCTATACTATACTCCTACACAGTACTGTACTGCTTTACTATACTGTATTTCTTTACTGTACTAAACTCCTATACAGTACTGCTCTACTATACTCCTATACTGTACTGTACTATACTCCTATACTATACTCCTACACAGTACTGTACTACTCTACTATACTGTACTTCTTTACTGTACTAAACGCCTATACAGTACTGCTCTACTATACTCCTATACTGTACTGTACTATACTTCTATACTATACTCCTATACTGTACTGTACTATACTCCTATACTATACTCCTACACAGTACTGTACTGCTCTACTATACTGTATTTCTTTACTGTACTAAACTCCTATACAGTACTGCTCTACTATACTCCTATACTGTACTGTACTATACTCCTATACTATACTCCTACACAGTACTGTACTGCTCTACTATACTGTACTTCTTTACTGTACTAAACTCCTATACAGTACTGCTCTACTATACTCCTATACTGTACTGTACTATACTCCTATACAGTACTGTACTGCTCTACTATACTGTATTTCTTTACTGTACTAAACTCCTATACAGTACTGCTCTACTATACTCCTATACTGTACTGTACTATACTCCTATACTATACTCCTACACAGTACTGTACTGCTCTACTATACTGTACTTCTTTACTGTACTAAACGCCTATACAGTACTGCTCTACTATACTCCTGTACTGTACTATACTTCTATACTATACTCCTATACTGTACTGTACTATACTCCTATACTATACTCCTACACAGTACTGTACTGCTCTACTATACTGTATTTCTTTACTGTACTAAACTCCTATACAGTACTGCTCTACTATACTCCTATACTGTACTGTACTATACTCCTATACTATACTCCTACACAGTACTGTACTGCTCTACTATACTGTACTTCTTTACTGTACTAAACGCCTATACAGTACTGCTCTACTATACTCCTATACTGTACTGTACTATACTTCTATACTATACTCCTATACTGTACTGTACTATACTCCTATACTATACTCCTACACAGTACTGTACTGCTCTACTATACTGTATTTCTTTACTGTACTAAACTCCTATACAGTACTGCTCTACTATACTCCTATACTGTACTGTACTATACTCCTATACTATACTCCTACACAGTACTGTACTGCTCTACTATACTGTACTTCTTTACTGTACTAAACTCCTATACAGTACTGCTCTACTATACTCCTATACTGTACTGTACTATACTCCTATACTATACTCCTACACAGTACTGTACTGCTCTACTATACTGTACTTCTTTACTGTACTAAACGCCTATACAGTACTGCTCTACTATACTCCTATACTGTACTGTACTATACTCCTATACTATACTCCTACACAGTACTGTACTGCTCTACTATACTGTACTTCTTTACTGTACTAAACGCCTATACAGTACTGCTCTACTATACTCCTATACTGTACTGTACTATACTCCTATACTATACTCCTACACAGTACTGCTCTACTATACTGTACTTCTTTACTGTACTAAACGCCTATACAGTACTGCTCTACTATACTCCTATACTGTACTGTACTATACTCCTATACTATACTCCTACACAGTACTGTACTGCTCTACTATACTGTACTTATGTACTGTACTAAACTCCTATACAGTACTGCTCTACTATACTCCTATACTGTACTGTACTATACTCCTATACTATACTCCTACACAGTACTGTACTGCTCTACTATACTGTACTTCTTTACTGTACTAAACGCCTATACAGTACTGCTCTACTATACTCCTATACTGTACTATACTCCTACACAGTACTGCTCTACTATACTGTACTTCTTTACTGTACTAAACGCCTATACAGTACTGCTCTACTATACTCCTATACTGTACTGTACTATACTCCTATACTATACTCCTACACAGTACTGTACTGCTCTACTATACTGTACTTCTTTACTGTACTAAACGCCTATACAGTACTGCTCTACTATACTCCTATACTGTACTGTACTATACTCCTACACAGTACTGCTCTACTATACTGTACTTCTTTACTGTACTAAACGCCTATACAGTACTGCTCTACTATACTCCTATACTGTACTGTACTATACTCCTATACTATACTCCTACACAGTACTGTACTGCTCTACTATACTGTACTTCTGTACTGTACTAAACTCCTATACAGTACTGCTCTACTATACTCCTATACTGTACTGTACTATACTCCTATACTATACTCCTACACAGTACTGTACTGCTCTACTATACTGTACTTCTTTACTGTACTAACTCCTATACAGTACTGCTCTACTATACTGTACTTCTTTACTGTACTAAACTCCTATACAGTACTGCTCTACTATACTGTACTTCTTTACTGTACTAAACTCCTATACAGTACTGCTCTACTATACTCCTATACTGTACTGTACTATACTCCTATACAGTACTGCTCTACTATACTCCTATACTGTACTGTACTATACTCCTATACTATACTCCTACACAGTACTGTACTGCTCTACTATACTGTACTTCTGTACTGTACTAAACTCCTATACAGTACTGCTCTACTATACTCCTATACTGTACTGTACTATACTCCTATACTATACTCCTATACAGTACTGCTCTATTATACTCCTATACTATACTCCTACACAGTACTGTACTGCTCTACTATACTGTA
This sequence comes from Pseudophryne corroboree, assembly GCF_028390025.1. Lineage (NCBI taxonomy): Eukaryota > Metazoa > Chordata > Amphibia > Anura > Myobatrachidae > Pseudophryne > Pseudophryne corroboree. The sequence goes on from NC_086444.1 coordinate 5,240,807, forward strand.
CTTCTTTACTGTACTAAACTCCTATACAGTACTGCTCTACTATACTCCTATACTGTACTGTACTATACTCCTACACAGTACTGCTCTACTATACTGTACTTCTTTACTGTACTAAACGCCTATACAGTACTGCTCTACTATACTCCTATACTGTACTGTACTATACTCCTATACTATACTCCTACACAGTACTGTACTGCTCTACTATACTGTACTTCTGTACTGTACTAAACTCCTATACAGTACTGCTCTACTATACTCCTATACTGTACTGTACTGTACTATACTCCTATACTATACTCCTACACAGTACTGTACTGCTCTACTATACTGTACTTCTTTACTGTACTAACTCCTATACAGTACTGCTCTACTATACTGTACTTCTTTACTGTACTAAACTCCTATACAGTACTGCTCTACTATACTGTACTTCTTTACTGTACTAAACTCCTATACAGTACTGCTCTACTATACTCCTATACTGTACTTCTGTACTGTACTATACTCCTATACAGTACTGCTCTACTATACTCCTATACTGTACTGTACTATACTCCTATACTATACTCCTACACAGTACTGTACTGCTCTACTATACTGTACTTCTGTACTGTACTAAACTCCTATACAGTACTGCTCTACTATACTCCTATACTGTACTGTACTATACTCCTATACTATACTCCTATACAGTACTGCTCTACTATACTCCTATACTATACTCCTACACAGTACTGTACTGCTCTACTATACTGTACTTCTTTACTGTACTAAACTCCTATACAGTACTGCTCTACTATACTCCTATACTGTACTGTACTATACTCCTATACTATACTCCTACACAGTACTGTACTGCTCTACTATACTGTACTTCTTTACTGTACTAAACTCCTATACAGTACTGCTCTACTATACTCATATACTGTACTTCTGTACTGTACTATACTCCTATACAGTACTGCTCTACTATACTCCTATACTGTACTGTACTATACTCCTATACTATACTCCTACACAGTACTGTACTTCTGTACTGTACTATACTCCTACACTGTACTTCTCTACTATACTCCTATACTGTACTCCTACACAGTACTGTACTGCTCTACTATACTGTACTTCTGTACTGTACTAAACTCCTATACAGTACTGCTCTACTATACTCATATACTGTACTTCTGTACTGTACTATACTCCTATACTATACTCCTACACAGTACTGTACTGCTCTACTATACTGTACTTATGTACTGTACTAAACTCCTATACAGTACTGCTCTACTATACTCCTATACTGTACTGTACTATACTCCTATACTATACTCCTACACAGTACTGTACTGCTCTACTATACTGTACTTCTGTACTGTACTATACTCCTACACTGTACTTCTCTACTATACTCCTATACTGTACTGTACTATACTCCTATACTATACTCCTACACAGTACTGTACTGCTCTACTATACTGTACTTCTTTACTGTACTAAACTCCTATACAGTACTGCTCTACTATACTCCTATACTGTACTTCTGTACTGTACTATACTCCTATACTGTACTTCTCTACTATACTCCTATACTGTACTGTACTATACTCCTATACTATACTCCTACACAGTACTGCTCTACTATACTGTACTTCTTTACTGTACTAAACTCCTATACAGTACTGCTCTGCTATACTCCTATACAGTACTGCTCTACTATACTCCTATACTGTACTGTACTATACTCCTATACTATACTCCTACACAGTACTGTACTGCTCTACTATACTGTACTTCTTTACTGTACTAAACTCCTATACAGTACTGCTCTACTATACTCCTATACTGTACTTCTGTACTGTACTATACTCCTATACTGTACTTCTCTACTATACTCCTGTACTGTACTATACTCCTATACTATACTCCTACACAGTACTGCTCTACTATACTGTACTTCTTTACTGTACTAAACTCCTATACAGTACTGCTCTGCTATACTCCTATACTGTACTTCTGTACTGTACTATACTCCTATACAGTACTGCTCTACTATACTCCTATACAGTACTGCTCTACTATACTCCTATACTGTACTTCTGTACTGTACTATACTCCTATGCAATACTGCTCTACTATACTCCTATACTGTACTGTACTATATTCCTATACTATACTCCTACACAGTACTGCTCTACTATACTGTACTTCTGTACTGTACTAAACTCCCATACAGTACTGCTCTACTATACTCCAAAAATGTACTACTGTACTGTACTATACTCCTATACTGTATTGCTCTACTATACTCAAAAACTGTACTACTGTACTGTACTATACTCCTATACAGTATTGCTCTACTATACTCCTATACTGTACTTCTGTACTGTACTATACTCCTATACAGTACTGCTCTACTATACACCTATACTGTACTCCTATACTATACTCCTATACAGTACTGCTCTACTATACTCCTATACTGTACTTCTGTACTGTACTATACTCCTATACAGTACTGCTCTACTATACTCCTATACTGTACTATACTCCTATACTATACTCCTACACAGTACTGCTCTATTATACTGTACTTCTGTACTGTACTAAACTCCTATACAGTACTGCTCTACTATACTCCAAAACTGTACTACTGTACTGTACTATACTCCTATACAGTATTGCTCTACTATACTCCAAAACTGTACTACTGTACTGTACTATACTCCTATACAGTATTGCTCTACTATAATCCTATACTGTACTTCTGTATTATACTGTACTATACTGCTATACAGTACTGCTCTACTATACTCCTATACAGTACTGCTCTACTATACTCCTATACAGTACTGCTCTACTATACTTCTGTATTATACTGTACTATACTCCTATACAGTACTGCTCTACTATACTCCTATACTGTACTTCTGTCCTGTCCTATACTCCTATACAGTAATGCTTTACTATACTCCTATACTGTACTTCTGTACCATACTGTACTATACTCCTATACAGTACTGATCTACTATACTCCTATACTGTACTTCTGTACTGTCCTGTCCTATACTCCTATACTATACTCCTATACAGTAATGCTCTACTATACTCCTATACTGTACTTCTGTACCATACTGTACTATACTCCTATACAGTACTGCTCTACTATACTCCTATACTGTACTTCTGTACTGTCCTATACTATACTCCTATACAGTAATGCTCTACTATACTCCTATACTGTACTTCTGTACCATACTGTACTATACTCCTATACAGTACTGCTCTACTATACTCCTATACTGTACTTCTGTACTGTACTATACTATACTCCTATACAGTACTGCTCTAATATACGCCTATACTGTACTTCTGTATTCTACTGTACTATACTCCTATACAGTACTGCTCTACTATACTCCTATACTGTACTTCTGTCCTGTCCTGTACTATACTATACTCCTATACAGTATTGCTCTACTATATTCCTATACTGTACTTCTGCACTATACTATACTTCTATACAGTACTGCTCTACTATATTCCTATACTGTACTTCTGTCCTGTCCTATCCTATACTATACTCCTATACTACACTCCTATACAGTACTGCTCTACTATACTCCTATACTGTACTTCTGTACTATACTGTACTATACTTCTATACAGTACTGCTCTACTATACTCCTATACTGTACTTATGTCCTGTCCTGTACTATACTATACTCCTATACAGTATTGCTCTACTATACTCCTATACTGTACTTGTGTACTATACTCCTATACAGTACTGCTCTACTATACTCCTGTACTGTACTTCTGTACAATACTGTACTATACTCATATACAGTACTGCTCTACTATACTCCTATACTGTACTTCTGTACTGTACTATACTATACTATACTCCTATACTATACTCCTATACAGTAATACTCTACTATACTCCTGTACTGTACTATACTCCTACACTGTACTCCTTTACTGTACTATACTCCTACACTGTACTCCTTTACTGTACTATACTCCTCTACAGTACTGCTCTACTATACTCCTATACTAATATACTATACTGCACTCCTGTACTATACTCCTATACTATACTCCTATACAGTACTACGCTACTATAGTCCTATACAGCACTCCTATACTATACTCCTAAACTATACTCCTATACAACACTGCTCTACTATACTCCTATACTGTACTATACTATACTCCTATGCTGTACTCCTTTACTGTACTATACTCCTATACAGTACTGCTCTACTATACTCCTATACTGTACTCCTGTAATGTACTACACAATACTCCTATATTGTACTCCTGTACTGTACTGTACTGTACTATACTATACTCCTATACCATAGTATACTCCTCTATGTCTGTCTGTTTTTCCCCCAGTTTTGTTCTATTACTGTTGTTCTAATTGTAAAGCGCAACGGAATATGCTACACTATATAAGAAACTGTTAATAAATAATTATACTATACTCCTATACAGTACTGCTCTACTATACTCTTATACTATACTAATATACTATACTCCTATACAGTACTGTTCTACTATACTCCTATACAGTACTCCTATACTATACTCTTATACTATACACCTCTACTATATTTCTATAATGTACTCCTCTGCTATACTAATAAACTATACTCCTATATTGTACTCCTCTACTATACTCCTATACTATACTGTACTTCTCTCCTATACTAATATACCATACTCCTAAACTATACTATATTAATAACCTATACTCCTATACAGTAATGATCGACTATACTCTGATACTGTACTCATATACTGTACTATACTCCTATAAAGTACTGCTCTACTATACTCCTATACTGTACTATACTTCTCTACTATACTAATATATACTCCTTGACAGTATTCCTATACCATACTCGTCTACTATACTAATATAATATACTCCTAGACAGTATTCCTATCCCATACTCCTCTACATTATATACTAATATACTATACTCCTAGACAGTACTCCTATACCATACTCATCTACTATACTATACTAACATACTTTACTCCTATACCATACTCCTCTACTATACAAATATACTATACTCCTAGACAGTACTCCTATACCCTACTTGTCTACTATACTAATATACTATACTCCTATACAGTACTCTTATACTATACTCATATACAGTACTCTTATACTATACTCCTCTACTATACTAATATACATTACCCCTATGCAGTTCTGCTCTACTATACTCCTATACTGTACTATACCAAACTTACATACAGTACTGCTCTACTATACTCCTATACTGTACTCCTGTATTGTACTATACTATACTATACTATACTCTAATACTATACTCCTATACAGTACTGCTCTACTATATTCCTATACTGTACTCTTGTACTGTACTATACTCGTGTGCTGTACTATACTCCACTACTATATTATACTCCTATACTGTACTGTACTATACTATACTCCTATAATGTACTCCTGTACTGTACTATCCTATATGCATATACTGTACTCCTGTACTGTACTATACTCCTATACTATAGTAAACCTATATACAGTACTGCTCTACTATAGCCTATACTGTACTCCTGTACTGTACTATACTCCTATACTGTACTCCTGTACTATACTACACTCCTATACTGTATTCCTATACAGTACTGCTCTACTATACTGTACTATACTATACTCCTATACAGTAATGCTATACTATACTCCTATACTGTACTCCTGTACTGTACTCCTGTACTGTACTATACTCCTATACTGTACTGTACTCCTATACTGTATTCCTGTACTGTACTGTACTATACTCCTCTACAGTACTGCTCTCCTATACTATACTAATATACTATACTGCACTCCTATACTGTACTCCTGTACTGTACTATACTCCCATACAGTACTAATCTACAATACTCCTATACTGTACTACACTATACTCCTATACTGTACTCCTTTACTGTACTATACTATACTCCTATACTGTACTCCTATACAGTACTGTTCTACTATACTCCTATACTGTACTCCTGTAATGTACTATAGTATACTCCTATATTGTACTACTGTACTGTACTATACTATACTCCTATACTATAGTATTCTCCTCTATGTCTGTCTGTTTTTACCCAGTTTTGTTCTATTACTGTTGTTATAATTGTAAAGCGCAACGGAATATGCTGCTATATAAGAAACTGATAATAAATAATTATACTATACTCCTATACAGTACTGCTCTACTATACTCTTATACTATACTAATAACATATCTCCCAACTGTCCCGATTTTGGCGGGACAGTCCCGTTTTTCACGGTCTGTCCCGCTGTCCCACCCACGGGTCGCAGTGTCCCGCGGGTGGGGGGGCAGTTGGGAGATCCCCCCTGTCACTCGCTGCTCTGAGGAGAGCAGCGGTGAATAGACGCTATACGCACAGCGTCTATTCACGGCAGAGAGGGACAGGGGGCATGACCAGCAGCTCTCACAGCGCTGTCCATGCCCCCATAATGACGAAAACGGGGGCGTGGCTTGCGATCGCTGCACTTGCCGCAAGGCCACGCCCCTTTCGTTAGGTCACGCACCCTAAAAATCAGCGCGCGATGTGGTCCCTCTTCCAGAGATGCCAAAGTTGGGAGGTATGTACTATACTCCTATACTATACTCCTATACAGTATTGTTCTACTATACTCCTATACTATACTCTTATACTATACACCTCTACTATATTTCTATAATGTACTCCTCTGCTATATTAATAAACTATACTCCTATATTGTACTCCTCTACTATACTCCTATACTATACTGTACTCCTCTCCTATACTAATATACCATACTCCTAAACTATACTATACTAATAACCTATACTCCTATACAGTAATGATCGACTATACTCTGATACTGTACTCCTATACTGTACTATACTCCTATAAAGTACTGCTCTACTATACTACTATACTTCTCTACTATACTAATATACTCCTTGACAGTATTCCTATACCATACTCGTCTACTATACTAATATAATATACTCCTTGACAGTATTCCTATACCATACTCGTCTACTATACTAATATAATATACTCCTAGACAGTATTCCTATACCATACTCATCTACTATACTTGAAAGCGATTGAATATTATATAACAAGTATATAATTAACAGGCGCTGAAAGTGAGTGGTATCTCCAGCTGCTGTAAGAAGGAGAGGGTCAGCCCCCTCAATGGAAACAAAAATGGATAATATGGCAAAAATACAGCGCTATAATCAAGCTGCTATAATAAAATAAATGTAATGACTAAAAAGTGTTAAAAACACTGAGCAGCTTACGGGACCATGGAAGATAGAGGATCCTGGTTCACTTTTAGCAGCGAATGGGTCGTCCTGAATTTGAGTCCTGCAATATAGATGCCTTTAGAGGAGTCCAGTGGTCTGAAGCAAAGTTCACTGACGCGTTTCGCTGCTATCTGCAGCTTTATCAAAGGGCACTGTATCATTCAAATCTTCCCCTTTTTATAGGGGAAATGATGTCATCAATTCATTTGCATAAACAATTAATTAAAAAATTCAAGCATCTTTATACATCGTAAATTACTACAATAGAAACAGCAGAGACTTATGTATTAAAATGGCATAGTATATTACGTAATAAATAACTTAAAATAGGTTAAATAGCTGATAATCATATTCTACAACTACTGGTCATGTGATCACACTGCCGATCACATGACTGCTCCTGACAGCAAATTACTGCACTCTAAATAATAAGATTTTAAACCTACTGGTAAATCTTTTTCTCCTAGCCCTTAGAGGATGCTGGGGACTCCGTAAGGACCATGGGGTATAGACGGGCTCCGCAGGAGACATGGGCACTATAAAGAACTTTTAGTATGGGTGTGCACTGGCTCCTCCCTCTATGCCCCTCCTCCAGACCTCAGTTAGAGAACTGTGCCCAGAGGAGATGGACAATATGAGGAAAGGATTTTGTTAATCTAAGGGCAAGATTCATACCAGCCCACACCAATCATACCGTATAACCTGGAATATACGCAACCAGTTAACAGTATGAACAAAAAACAGTATCAGTCAAAGACCGATTCCAACTGTAACATAACCCTTATTTAAGCAACAACTATATACAAGTCTTGCAGATTTAGTCCGCACTGGGACGGGCGCCCAGCATCCTCTACGGACTAGGAGAAAAAGATTTACCGGTAGATTTAAAATCTTATTTTCTCTTACGTCCTAGAGGATGCTGGGGACTCCGTAAGGACCATGGGGTTTATACCAAAGCTCCCAACTGGGCGGGAGAGTGCGGATGACTCTGCAGCACCGACTGAGCAAACGCAAGGTCCTCATCAGCCAGGGTATCCAACTTGTAGAACTTTGCAAAAGTGTTTGAACCCGACCAAGTAGCTGCTCGGCAAAGCTGTAATGCCGAGACGCCTCGGGCAGCCGCCTAAGAATAGCCCACTTTCCTAGTGGAATGGGCCTTTACCGAATTTGGTAACGGCAATCCAGCCGTAAAATGAACCTGCTGAATCGTGGTACAGATCCAGCGAGCAATAGACTGCTTAGAAACAGGAGCGCCAACCTTGTTGGCTGCATACAGGACAAACAGAACCTCTGTTTTCCTAACTCTAGCCGTCCTGGCTACATAAATTTTTAAGGCCCTGACTACATCCAGGGACTTGGAGTCCTCCAAGTCCCCCGTAGCCACAGGCACCGCAATAGGTTGGTTCATGTGAAAAGACGAAACCACCTTAGGTAGAAATTGAGGACGAGTCCTCCATTCCGCTCTATCCACCTGGAAAATCAGATAGGGGCTCTTGTGAGACAAAACCGCCAATTCGGACACCCGCCTTGCCGATGCCAAGGCCAATAACATGACCACTTTCCAAGTGAGAAATTTAAATTCAACTGTTCGAAAAGGCTCAACCAGTGCGATTTAAGGAACTGTAACACCACGTTAAGGTCCCATGGTGCTACTGGAGGCCCAAAAGGAGGCTGGATGTGTAGCACTCCCTTTACAAAAGTCTGGACTTCTGGGAGAGAAGCCAATTCCTTCTGGAAGAATATAGACAGGGCCGAAATCTGTACCTTAATGGAGCCTAACTTTAAGCCCATATCCACTCCTGTCTGTAGAAAGTGGAGAAAACGACCCAAGTGGAAACCTTCCGTAGGAGCATTCTTGGCTTCACACCAAGATACATATTTGTCGCCGTCACTTCCTTCCTAACCTTTATCACAGTAGGGATGACTTCTTCCGGAATACCCTTCTCCGCTAGGATTCGGTGTTCAACGGCCATGCCGTCAACCGTAACCGCGGTAAGTCTTGGAACACGCAGGGCCCCTGCTGCAACAGGTCCTCTCTGAGAGGAAGAGGCCACGGATCTTCTGTGGGCATCCCCTGAAGATCTGAATGCCAGGCCCTTCGAGGCCAATCTGGAACAATGAGTATTGTCAGTACTCTTTTCCATCTAATGATTCCCAATATTTTTGAGATGAGAGGAAGAGGAGGAAACATATAGACCGACTGAAACACCCATGGTGTCACCAGGGCGTCCACCGCTACCGCCTGAGGGTCCCTTGACCTGGCGCAATACCTCCAAAGCTTCTTGTTGAGGCGTGATGCCATCATGTCTATTTGAGGAAGCTCCCAACAACTTGTTATCTCTGCAAAGACTTCTTGATGAAGTCCACACTCTCCTGGATGGAGATCGTGTCTGCTGAGGAAGACTGATTCCCAGTTGTCCACTCCCGGAATGAATATCGCTGACAGAGCGCTTACGTGATTTTCTGCCCACCGCAGAATCCAGGTGGCTTCCGTCATTGCCACTCTGCTCTTTGTACCGCCTTGGCGGTTTACATGAGCCACAGCTGTGACGTTGTCTGATTGAATCAGAACTGGTAGGTCGCGAAGAAGATTCTCCGCCTGTCGTAGGCTGTTGTAAACGGCCCTTAATTCCAGTATGTAGATGTGTAGGCAAGCCTCCTGGCTTGACCACAGTCCCTGAAAATTCCTTCCTTGTGTGACTGCTCCCCATCCTCGGAGGCTTGCGTCCGTGGTCACCAGGACCCAGTCCTGAATGCCGAACCTGCGACCTTCTAGAAGATGAGCACTCTGCAGCCAGCACAGGAGAGACACCCTGGCCCTGGGGTACAGGGTTATCTTCTGATGTATTGGAAGGTGAGACCCGGACCACCTAGCCAGAAGGTGCCACTGAAAAGTCCTCGCCTGAAACCTGCCGAAGGGGATGGCCTCGTAGGTCGCCACCATTGTCTCCAGTACTCTAGTGCATTGATGGACTGACATTTTTTTTTGTTTCAACAGGTCTCTGACCCTGTTCTGGAGTTCCTGGGCTTTTTCCCTTGGGAGAAAAACCCTCTTCTGTTCTGTGTCCAGAATCATGCCTAAGAAAGACAGCCGAGTTGTTTAAACCAACTGTGACTTTGGTAGATCTAGAATCCAGCCATGTTGCTGCAGCACTCTCAGGGAGAGCGACACGCTTTTCTGAAACTGTTCCTTTGATCTCGCTTTTATCAGGAGAACGTCCAAGTACGGGATAATTGTGACTCCTTGCCTGCGCAGGAGTACCATCACTTCCGCCATTACCTTGGTGAAAACCCTTGGGGCCGTGGAAAACCCAAACGGCAACATCTGAAATTGGAAATGACAGGCCTGTACAGCGAAACTCAGGTACGCTTGATGAGGAGGATAAATGGGGACATGAAGGTATGCATCCTTTATGTCTAGTGACACCATAAAATCCCCCCCTTCCAGGCTGTAGATCACTGTCCTGAGCGATTCCATCTTGAACTTGAACCTTTTTAAGTACAGGTTCAGGGATTTGAAGTTGAGAATGGGTCTGACCGAGCCATCCGGTTTCGGTTGCCCCAAATAGGGTTGAATAGTACCCTTTTCCCTGTTGCATTAAGGGAACCCTGATAATCACTTGCTGTACACACAGCTTTTGAATTGCAGCCCACACTATCTCACTCTCTGGGGGAGACGTTGGTAAAGCCGATTTGAAGAATCGGCGGGGAGGCACGTCTTTGAATTCCAGCTCGTAACCTTGGGACACAATTTCCATCGCCCAAGGATCCACATCCGACTGAACCCAGACGTGGCTGAAGAGTCGAAGACATGCCCCCACCGGAGCGGACTCCCTCAGTGGAGCCCCAGCGTCATGCGGTGGATTTAGTAGAAGCCGGGGAGGACTTCTGTTCCTGGGAACTGGCCGTAGCAGGCATTCTTTTTCCCTCTACCCTTACCTCTGGCGAGGAAGGAAGAGCCCCGACCTCTTCTGGACTTATGCGACCGAAAGGACTGCATCTGATACTGCAGCGTTTTCATTTGCTGTGGGGGAACATAAGGCAAAAAAAGGCAGATTTACCAGCGGTAGCTGTTGAAACCAGTACCGCGAGACCTTCCCCAATTAAAAGCTCACCCTTGTAAGGCAAAATTTACATATGCCTCTTTGAGTCGGCATCACCCGTCCATTGGCGGGTCCACAGCATATATATAACTGCGTCTTTGATGTGACCTAAGGTGAATAAAATGGTATCCCTATCTAGGGTATCAATATCAGCTGACAAGGTATCTGTCCAAGCTGCTACCGCGCTACAAAGCCAAGCCGATGCTATTGCCGGTCTGAGCAAAGCCCCAATATGTGTATAAATTTATTTTAAGGTAGTTTCCTGCCTGCGATCCGCAGGACCTTTTAGTGTCGCCGTGTCCGGGGACGGTAGGGCCACTTTTTTTTCTTTTTTTTTTGGACATGCGTGTTAAGGCCTTGTCGACCGTGGGTGATGATTCCCACCGTAACCTGTCCTTTGAGGGGAAAGGATACGCCATAAAAATTCTTTTGGGAATCTGCAGTTTTTTGTCTGGAGTTTCCCAAGCTTTTCAAATAATGCGTTCATCTCATAAGATGGGGGAAACATTACCTCAGGTTTCTTTTCCTTATACATGTGTACCCTCGTGTCAGGGACAGAGGGGTCATCTGTGATATGCAAAACATCTTTTATTGCAATAATCAAATAATAAATACTTTTTGCCACCCTTGGGTGTAACCTTGTATCATCATAGTCGACACTGGAGTCAGAATCCGTGTCGGTATCAGTGTCTACTATTTGGGACATGGGACGTTTTTGAGACCCTGTTACACAGTCAAATCCTTGGACTCTGCTTTGTCCAATCTCTTATGTAATAATTTTACATTTGCATTTAAAACATTCCACATGTCCATTAAGTGTCGGCATTGCCGACGGAGACACCACAATCATCTGCTCCACCTCCTCCTTAGATGAGCCTTCCGCTTCAGACATGCCGACACACACGTACCGACACAACCCCACACACAGGGATAATTATATGGAGACAGATCCCCAATAAGGCCCTTTGGAGAGACAGAGAGAGAGTATGCCAGTACACACCCAGCGCCACTGACACCGGAAATAGACTTCCCAGATAAAAATAAGAATTTACTTACCGATAATTCTATTTCTCGGAGTCCGTAGTGGATGCTGGGGTTCCTGAAAGGACCATGGGGAATAGCGGCTCCGCAGGAGACAGGGCACAAAAAGTAAAGCTTTCCGATCAGGTGGTGTGCACTGGCTCCTCCCCCTATGACCCTCCTCCAGACTCCAGTTAGGTACTGTGCCCGGACGAGCGTACACAATAAGGGAGGAATTTTGAATCCCGGGTAAGACTCATACCAGCCACACCAATCACACTGTACAACCTGTGATCTGAACCCAGTTAACAGTATGATAACAGCGGAGCCTCTGAAAAGATGGCTCACAACAACAATAACCCGATTTAGTTAGCAATAACTATGTACAAGTATTGCAGATAATCCGCACTTGGGATGGGCGCCCAGCATCCACTACGGACTCCGAGAAATAGAATTATCGGTAAGTAAATTCTTATTTTCTCTATCGTCCTTGTGGATGCTGGGGTTCCTGAAAGGACCATGGGGATTATACCAAAGCTCCCAAACGGGCGGGAGAGTGCGGATGACTCTGCAGCACCGAATGAGAGAACTCCAGGTCCTCTTTTGCCAGGGTATCAAATTTGTAGAATTTTACAAACGTGTTCTCCCCCGACCACGTAGCTGCTCGGCAAAGTTGTAATGCCGAGACCCCTCGGGCAGCCGCTCAAGATGAGCCCACCTTCCTTGTGGAATGGGCCTTAACAGATTTAGACTGTGGCAGGCCTGCCACAGAATGTGCAAGTTGAATTGTGCTACCAATCCCACGAGCAATCGACTGCTTAGAAGCAGAAGCACCCAGCATTGTTGGGTGCATACAGGATAAACAGCAAGTCAGATTTCCTGACTCCAGCCAACCTGGAAACTATATTTTCAGGGCCCTGATAACATCCAGCAACTTGGAGTCCTCCAAGTCCCTAGTAGCCGCAGGTACCACAATAAGCTGGTTCAGGTGAAACGCTGACACCACCTTAAGGAGAAACTGGGGACGAGTCCGCAGCTTTGCTCTGTCCGAATGGACAATCAGATATGGCTTTGTGAGATAAAGCCGCCAATTCTGACACTCGCCTGGCCGAGGCCAGGACCAACAGCATGGTCATTTTCCATGTGAGATATATCAAATCCACAGATTTGAGTTGTTTAAACCAATGTGATTTTTTAGGAATCCCAAAACTACGTTGAGATCGCCCAGTGCCACTGGAGACATCAAAGGGGCTGTATATGCAGTACTCCCTTAACAACTTCTGGACTTCAGGAACTGAAGCCAATTTCTTTCTGGAAGAAAATCAACAGGCCGAAATTTGAACCTTAATGGACCCAATTTGAGACCCATAGACACTCCTGTTTGCAGGAAATGTAGAAATTAACCTAGTTGAAATTCTTCCGTGGAGCCTTCCTGGACTCACACCCTGGCACATATTTTCACCTAAGTGGTGATAATGTTGTGCGGTCACCTCCTTCCTGGCTCTGACCAGGGTAGGGATGACCTCTTCCGGAATGCCTCTTTCCCTTAGGATCCGGCGTTCACCCGCCTTGGCGTCAACGCAGCTGCGGTAAGTCCCGGAACAGACACGGTTCTTGCCGAATCAAGACCCTTCTTAGTATCTCTTGAAGTTCCGGGAACCAAGTCCTTCTTGGCCAAACCGGAGCCACGAGTATAGTTCTTACTCCTCTCCTTCCTATCATTTTCAATACATTGGGTATGAAAAGCAGAGGATGGAACACATACACCGACTGGTACACCGACGGTGTTACCAGAGCGTCCCAGCTATTGCCTGAGTGTCTCTTGACCTGGCGCTTCAGGTGGGACGCCATCATAACCACCTTTGGTCTTTCCCAACGGTTTACAATCATGTGGAAACTTCCAGATTAAGTTTCCACTTTTCCGGGTGGAATTCATTTATGCTGAGGAAATCTTCCCAGTTGCCCACTCCCGGAATGAACACTGCTGACAGTGTTATCACATGATTTTCCGCCCAGCGAAGAATCCTTGCTGTCATTGCCCTCCTGCTTCTTGTGTCGCCCCGTCTGATAACGTGGGCGACCGCCATGATGATGTCCTACTGGATCAGCACCGGTTGACTTTGAAGCAGGAGTCTTCCTAGGCTCAGAGCATTGTAAATTGCCCTTAGCTCCAGTATATTCATGTGGAGAGAAGTCTCCAGACTTGACCACACTTCCTTGGAAATTTTTTTCCCTGTGTGACTACTCCCCAGCCTCTCAGGCTGGTATCCGTGGTCCCCAGAACACAGTCCTGAATGCTGAGTGTGCTGCCCTCTAAAAGATGAGCACTCTGCAGCCCCCACAGAAGAGACACCCTTGTCCTTGGAGACAGGATTATCCGCTGATGCATCTGAAAATGCGATCCGGACCATTCGTCCAGCAAATCCCCTGAGATCTGCCGAATGGAATCGCTTCGTAAGAAGCCACCATTTTTCCCAGGACTCCTGTGCATTGATGCACTGATACTTGGCCTGGTTTTAGGAGGTTTCTGACTAGGTCGAATAACTCCTTGGCTTTTTCCTCCCGGAGGAACACCTTTTTCTGGACTATGCCCAGAATCATTCCTAGGAACAGCAGACGTATCGTCGGAAAACAGCTGCGATTCTTGGAATATTTAGAATCCAGTCGTGCTGTCGTAGAACTACTTTAGATAGTGCTCTTCCGACCTCCAACTGTTCTCTGGAACTTGCCCTTTTCAGGATATCGTCCAAGTAAGGGATAATTTAGATGCCTTTTTTCTTTGAAGAAACATCTTTTCGGCCATTACCTTGGTAAAAGGCCCGGGGTGCCGTGGATAATTCAAACGGCATCGTCTGAAACTGATATTGACAGTTCTGTACCACGAACCAGAGGTACCCTTGTTGAGAAGGGCAAATTTGGACATGGAGGTAATCCTTGATGTCCAGGGACACCATATAGTCCCCTTTTTTCCGGTTCGCTATCACTGCTCTGAGTGACTCCATCTCGATTTGAACCTTTTATGTAAGTGTTCAAAGATTTCAGTTTAGACTATGTCTCACCAAGCCGTCTGGCGTCAGTACCACAATATAGTGTGGAAAAATAATACCCTTTTCCTTGTTGTAGGAGGGGTACTTTGATTATCACCTGCTGGATATACAGCTTGTGAATTGTTTCCAATGCTGCCTCCCTGTCGGAGGGAGCCGTTGGTAAAGCAGACTTCAGAAACCTGCGAGGAGAAGATGTCTCGACTCTCCAATCTGTACCCCTGGGATAATACTTGTACTATCTAGGGGTCAACCTGCGAGTGATCCCACTGCGCGCTGAGACTCTTGAGACTACCCCCCCACCTTGAGTCCGCTTGCATGGCCCCAGCGTCATGCTGAGGACTTGGCAGACGCGGTGGAGGGCTTCTTTTCCTGGGAAGGGGCTGCCTGCTGCAGTCTACTTCCCTTACCTCTATGTCTGGGCAGATATGACTGGCCTTTTGCCTGCATGCCCTCATGGGAAAGGAAGGGTTGAGGCTGAAAAGACGGTGTCTTTTTCAGCTGAGATGTAACTTGGGGTAAAAAAGGTTGGATTTCCCAGCTGTTGCCGTGGTCCCCAGGTCCGATGGACCGACCCCAACTAACTCCTTCCCTTTATACGGCAATACTTCCATGTGCCGTATGGGATCTGTATCACCTGACCACTGTCGTGTCCATGACATCTTCTGGGTGATATGGACAACGTACTTATCTTGATGCCAGAGAGCAAATATCCCTCTGTGCATCTCACGTACATATATATAGAATGCATCCTATTAAATGCTCTATATGAATAAAATATTTTCAGTCAGGGAATCCGACCAAGCCAACCCAGCACTGCATCTCCAGGCTGATGGCGATCGCTGGTCGCAGTATAACCACCGTATGTGTGTATATACTTTTTAGGATATCTTTCCAGCTTCCTATCAGCTGGCTCCTTGAGGGCGGCCGTATCTGGAGACGGTAACGCCACTTGATAAGCGTGTGAGCGCCTTATCACCCTAAGGGGTGTTTCCCAACGCGCCCTAATTTCTGGCGGGAAAGGGTATAACGCCAATATTTGCTATCGGGGTAACCCCACGCATCATCACACACTTCATTTTATTTTATCTGATTCAGGAAAAACTACAGGTAGTTTTTTCACTCCCACATAATACCCTTTTTTGTGGTACTTGTAGTATCAGAAATATGCAACACCTCCTTCATTGCCCTTAACGTGTGGCCCTAATGAGAAATACGTTTGTTTATTCACCGTCGACACTGGATTCAGTGTCCGTGTCTGTGTCGACCGACTGAGGTAAATGGGCGTTTTTAACGCCCCTGACGGTGTTTCTGAGACGCCTGGACCGGTACTAATAGTTTGTCGGCCGTCTCACATCGTCAACCGACCTTGCAGCGTGTTGACATTCTCACGTAATTCCCTAAATAAGCCATCCATTCCGGTGTCGACTCCCTAGAGAGTGACATCACCATTACAGGCAATTTCTCCGCCTCCTCACCAACATCGTCCTCATACATGTCGACACACACGTACCGACACACAGCACACACACCGGGAATGCTCTGACAGAGGACAGGACCCACACTAGCCCTTTGGGGAGACAGAGGGAGAGTTTGCCAGCACACACCAAAACGCTATAATTATATAGGGACAACCTTATATAAGTGTTTTCCCTTATAGCATCTTTATATATATCTCAATATCGCCAAAATCAGTGCCCCCCCTCTCTGTTTTAACCCTGTTTCTGTAGTGCAGTGCAGGGGAGAGCCTGGGAGCCTTCTCTCCAGGCTTTCTGTGAGAGAAAATGGCGCTGTGTGCTGAGGAGATAGGCCCCGCCCCTTTTTCGGCGGGCTCGTCTCCCGCTATTTAGTGAATCTTGGCAGGGGTTAAATATCTCCATATAGCCTCTGGGGGCTATATGTGAGGTATTTTTCGCCAAAAAAGGTTTTCATTTTCCTCCCAGGGCGCCCCCCTCCCAGCGCCCTGCACCCTCAGTGACTGCCGTGTGAAGTGTGCTGAGAGGAAAATGGCGCACAGCTGCAGTGCTGTGCGCTACCTTTAGAAGACTGCAGGAGTCTTCAGCCGCCGATTCTGGACCTCTTCTTACTTCAGCATCTGCAAGGGGGCCGGCGGCGCGGCTCCGGTGACCATCCAGGCTGTACCTGTGATCGTCCCTCTGGAGCTGATGTCCAGTAGCCAAGAAGCCAATCCATCCTGCACGCAGGTGAGTTCACTCCTTCTCCCCTAAGTCCCTCGTTGCAGTGATCCTGTTGCCAGCAGGACTCACTGTAAAATAAAAAACCTAAGCTAAACTTTCTCTAAGCAGCTCTTTAGGAGAGCCACCTAGATTGCACCCTTCTCGGCCGGGCACAAAAATCTAACTGGAGTCTGGAGGAGGGTCATAGGGGGAGGAGCCAGTGCACACCACCTGATCGGAAAGCTTTACTTTTTGTGCCCTGTCTCCTGCGGAGCCGCTATTCCCCATGGTCCTTTCAGGAACCCCAGCATCCACAAGGACGATAGAGAATCAGCGCTTTATATAAATATATATATAATCACATTATATACACTCACTGCTGCTAATAAGCTCCCCCCCCCCCCCCCTCTGTTTTGCCCTGTGTCTTCAGCAGGGGAGAGTCCGGGGAGCCAGCTCCATGCTGTGGAGAAAATGGTGCTTTCCGTGCTGAGAGATCAAGCTCCGCCCCCTCACCGGCGGGCTTCGGTCCCGCTCATTTTTACAATACTGGCGGGGATTATGATATATAGTGCCTCTATAGCCTATATATGTATGTTTGCCAGCCCTAGAGGTTTATTGCTGCCCAGGGCGCCCCCCCCGCGCCCGGCACCCATCAGTGCCTTGTGTGTTGTGTGTGGGAGCAATGGCGCGCAGCGTTACCGCTGCGCGCTTACCTCAGTGAAGATCTGAAGTCTTCTGCCGCCTTGAAGTCTTCTTTTCTTCTTATACTCACCCGGCTTCTATCTTCCGGCTCTGCGAGGAGGACGGCGGCGCGGCTCTGGGACGAACAGCGGGGTGAGACCTGCGTTCCAAACCCTCTGGAGCTAATGGTGTCCAGTAGCCTAAGAAGCAGAGTCTATCACTTATGTAGGTCTGCTTCTCTCTCCTCAGTCCCACGATGCAGGGAGACTGTTGCCAGCAGTGCTCCCTGAAAATAAAAAAGTATTATTATTATCCTTTATTTATATGGCGCCACAAGGGTTCCGCAGCGCCCAATTACAGAGTACATAAACAAATACTCAAACAGGAAAACAGCAACTTACAGTTGACGACAATATAGGACAAGTACAGGGTAAATACACATAGTTACATCAGCAGATGACACTGGAATAAGTATCAGGTGGCAGAAGACTGCTGGATTTGGTGCAGCTGAAGATCATTAAAGTAAGAAAAGGGTAAGCACATGAGGGAAGAGGGCCCTGCTCGTGAGAGCTTACATTCTAAAGGGGAGGGGTAGACAGACGGGTGAGACAGATGGGGTACATAGAGAGCGTGGAACAGAGGTTTAGGATGAGATTTGTCTGGGTTTGGTGAAGAAGTGGGTCTTGAGAGCCCGTTTGAAGTTTTGTAGAGAGGTGGAGAGTCTGAGGGGGAGAGGTAGGGAATTCCAGAGAAGTGGTGCAGCACGTGAAAAATCTTGGAGGTAGGAGTGGGAGGAAGTAATCCGTAGGCAAGAGAGTCGGCGAGCATTAGCAGAGCGAAGAGGACGGGTGGGAGTGTAAAGCGAGATAAGATCAGAGATGTAGATGGGAGAGGAGTGGGTGAGGGCATTGTAAGCAAGTGTGAGAAGCTTGAAATGGATTCTGAAAGGGAAGGGTAGCCAGTGAAGGTCTAGTAAGAGAGGAGAGGTGGACGTAGTGCGTTTGGTGAGGAAAATGAGCCGGGCAGCAGCATTGAGGATAGATTGGAGTGGAGAAAGGTATTTGTCAGGAATGCCAGTCAGGAGGAGATTACAGTAGTCCAGTCTGGAGATGACCAGTGAGTGGATAAGAGTCTTAGTAGCATCCTGGGTCAGAAAGGGTCTGATCCTGGAAATATTTTTTAGATGAAAACGGCAGGTTTGTGAGAGGTGCTGAATGTGTGGTTTAAAGGAGAGGGAGGAGTAAAGGATTACTCCAAGACAGCGCACTTGGGGGGTAGAGGAGATAGTAGTGCCATCAATAGATAATGAGATTGTAGGAGGTGAGGTTATGCGGGAGGGAGGGAAGATGATCAGCTCGGTCTTAGACATGTTAAGTTTAAGAAAGCGCTGGGACATCCAGGAGGAGATAGCAGAGAGACAGTTGGAGATACGAGTGAGGAGAGCAGGGGAGAGGTCTGGAGAGGAAAGATAGATTTGAGTGTCATCAGCACAGAGATGATATTGGAAACCAAAAGAACTAATGAGCTTACCTAGTGAGGACGTATAGAGAGAGAAGAGAAGAGGACCAAGGACAGAACCTTGGGGTACCCCTACAGTTAGTGGAAGTGAGGGGGAGGTGGAGTCATGAGAGGAGACAGAGAATGAACGGTCAGAAAGGTAGGACGACAACCAAGAGAGGGCAGTGTCACGCAGACCAATGGAGTGAAGGAT
This sequence comes from Pseudophryne corroboree, assembly GCF_028390025.1. NCBI lineage: Eukaryota > Metazoa > Chordata > Amphibia > Anura > Myobatrachidae > Pseudophryne > Pseudophryne corroboree. The sequence continues at coordinate 5,260,889 of NC_086444.1, forward strand.
TTGCAGTAGGAGAGGATGGTCCACAGTGTCTAAAGCAGCAGAGAGATCAAGTAGAATAAGTAGAGAGTAGTGTCCCTTAGATTTAGCAGCATGGAGGTCATTGCATACTTTTGTAAGGGCAGTTTCAGTGGAGTGGAGAGGACGGAAGCCAGACTGGAATGGGTCAAGCAGTGAGTGTGAGGAAAGAAAGGAAGTAAGGCGGTTGTAGACAATACGCTCAAGGAGTTTGGAGGCAAAAGGGAGGAGAGAGATGGGTCGGTAGTTGGAGAGAGTGTTTGGATCAAGGGTAGGTTTTTTAAGAATAGGAGACATGAGTGCATGCTTGAAGGCAGAGGGGACAGTGCCTGATGAGAGGGAGAGATTGAGAAGGTGGGAAAGATGGGAAAAAGCAGAAGGAGAGAGGTAGCGGAGGAGGCGGGAGGGGATAGGTTCAAGTGGGGAGGTGGTGAGGGGACAGGAACAAATGAGGGCCATGACTTCCTCTCCAGATGCATGGGAGAAAGATGACAGAGTTGGTGCGAGGGATGGGGAGGGTTGGTAAGGGATGGGAGAAGGTTGGTTACTGATGGTCTGGTGTGATGTGATGTCCTGACGTATGGAGTCAATTTTGGATGTGAAGTAAGTGGCAAAGTCAAGAGCAGAGAGTGAGGAAGGGAGACGAGGTGGAGGTGGGCAGAGGAGTGAGTTGAGAGTGGCAAAGAGGCGCCGGGGGTTGGAAGACTGGGAGGAGATGCGGTTCTTGAAGTATGACTGTTTAGCAAGAGAAAGGGCAGCACTGAAGGATGAGAGCATAAGTTTGAAATGGAGGAAGTCTGCCTTAGAGCGTGATTTCCTCCAGTGTCGCTCAGCAGTACGTGAGCATTTTTGCAGATATCTGGTGCATTTGGTGTGCCAGGGTTGAGGTGTTAATTTGCGAGGGTGAATAGTGGTTGGTGGAGCAACAGAGTCAAGAGCAGAAGTAAGGGATGCGTTGTATGTGGAAGTGGCTTGTTCAGGGCATGAGAGAGAGAGAATAGGAGAGAGAAGTGAGTCAAACAGGGAGGAAAGGAAAATAAAAAAGTATGCGAGTCATGTGACCATGAGTGACGGATGGCTGCTCCAATCTAAAGACAGCCACAGAAATTCACTGCCGGGACTAGTCACGTGATCGGCAGTGCGATCACGTGACCTGTAACTGTAAATTATAAACATCAGCTATTTAATCGGTTCATTATTCATTATTTATTGATTCTTGTTTGGGTTTTGAACTCAAAAGCTCATAACGATCCATCTGTAAAACCTCCTCAAAAGACTTTTTCAGTAATGATTCGGGATAACCCCTTGCTTCAAAAGTTTCCCACATGACCTTTGCTTGTGTCTCAAATAAACTATCAGATGAACAGTTGCATCTAATACGCATAAACTGTCCTTTTGGAATGTTGGATTTCCATGGCATATAATGGGCACTTTTGTAGTGTAAATACGCTCCACTTCCAACATCCTTGATGTGGTTGGAGGTTTGGATATGTTCTCCTATTACATTGAGGGTCACATCCAGAAAGGTAATCTCAGAAGGGTGATAGGTGTGAGTAAATATCAAATTATAAGTGTTAGTGTTGAGATAAGAAACAAAATTCGAAGCAGTGGTGAGATACCCACCCCAAATAAAAAATAGATCGTCTATGTATCTGCCATAGAGGACCAGGTTCCCCGCGAATTCGCCCCCCCCCCCCCCCCCACGAGCTGGTCTTCGACCATGCCCATGTAGAGGTTGGCGTAACTCGGTGTGAACCTGGTTCCCATGGCCATGCCCATGACTTGTAGATAAAACGTGTCTGAAAAAAGAAAAAAATTGTGCTGAAGAATAAATTTGATAGAATCCAACAGAAAGTCCCTATGTCTCTCCATGAGGATTCTTTTTTCTTCTACGTATTTTTTTTTTTTTTTCATGTGATTTTGGTTTTGACCCTGAAAGGTTAATTATCTGTTCTAAAGGATTTTATTATTTGCTGATTTTTTGAACCTCTATTCTAAATTAAAGAAAATTAAGAATTGCTAGCTTAGGTTTACATATGATCCATTTTTGACCGTGTGCCCGATCATGTGACCTTTTTGTTGTGTCACATGACCGCCATTCTATTGGAGCTATACGAGAAGTAACTCATTGGTTTTCTTTGTTCCCCCTCCCTCTCTTTGAATTTGGGCGGCTATCTACATCTCAGCCCACCAGGAAGTGACTGCTCCGTTGCTACGGTAGCAAGTCACTTCCTGGGATTGGGCCCCATGTGATCCGAGAGTGGTCACGTGACTAGTGCGAGTCATGTGACCATGAGTGACGGGTGGCTGCTCCAATCTAAAGACAGCCACATAAGAAATTCACTGCCGGGACTAGTCACGTGATCGGCAGTGCGATCACGTGACCTGTAACTGTAAATTATAAACATCAGCTATTTAATCGGTTCTAAGACACCCATTATGATTTACACCATGTCACTTTAGTATATAAGTCTCCGCTGTTTATATTTATTTAGAGTGCAGTAATTTGCTGTCAGGAGCAGTCATGTGATCGGCAGTGTGATCACATGACCAGTAGTTGTAGAATATGATTATCAGCTATTTAACCTATTTTAAGTTATTTATTACGTAATATCATACTTGCCTACTTTTGAAAACTAGTTTCAGGGAGATTGCAGGTGGTAGCAGAATGCGCTATGCAACGCTGAAGGGGCGTGTCCTATTCCACCCAAAGGGCGTGTCTAGCTCCACCTATGGGCGTATATAGTGCCACTCAGGGGTGTGGCCTGCAGTTGAGCTGCTGGCTTATTGGCAATGTGAGATCACTTTATTTAATTTAAAAATCACCTTGGCCACCTTTGCTCCCAAATGAGAACTTGCATATACAACTGTACAAATAACATTTATTCCTTTTAAGTGAGGCCACTGTGAGATTGGTTGCTTTTACACTAACCCAAGACCTAAAGACAGGAGAAAGGGAAGAAACTGGGTGCTGAGTGTCACAGACATTACCTACCACCAGAGAGAGCATAGATGTCTGTCAGTGAGTGCTCTTTCAGAGTGCAGTTATTGTCTGTGACATTCAGCACCCAGCTTCCTCCCTTTCTCCTGCCCAACCCAGACACCATGGTCACCTTGACGTAGTCTAGTTTATTAAATTCCCTTATGTTTTAACAGGCCACTGTGGGGGGGAGAAGAAGCCACTACTGTCGCTGACACTGCCGCCTCTGCTGCTGACACTGCCACCACGAGCACACTAGCCTCCACTCAGACTCTGAGTATGCACTGCGAGACGGCCACTGCTACCCACAACCCATGCAGGTCCATGCATTGCCAGACTCGCGATTTTTATGGAGGGACACTGAAAAACCAGGAGGGCTAGCAAAGATTGCAAGGCAGCGGGAGGCTCAATTAAAAAAAACGTGAGCAGCAGAAGGGTAGATTTGATTATATGAAAATGGGGATCATTATTCTGTATCGGGTGTGGTATGCGTGACCGGCGGCCAGCATACTGACGCCAGGATCCTGCCACGGGTTCTATTCCCACTCTATGGGTGTTGTGGAGTCCCTGTTGGTCGGCATGCCGACCATTGGGATTGTGAGGGGGCAGGATGTAGGGAGTGGTTATGTGACCGTCGGTCACATGACTACATCCCTTCTGTGTATTGTGGATTGTAGAAACCATTGGGATTGTGAGGGGGCAGGATGTAGGGAGTGGTTATGTGACCGTCGGTCACATGACTACATCCCTTCTGTGTATTGTGGATTGTAGAAACCATTGGGATTGTGAGGGGGCAGGATGTAGGGAGTGGTTATGTGACCGTCGGTCACATGACTACATCCCTTCTGTGTATTGTGGATTGTAGAAACCATTGGGATTGTGAGGGGGCAGGATGTAGGGAGTGGTTATGTGACCGTCGGTCACATGACTACATCCCTTCTGTGTATTGTGGATTGTAGAAACCATTGGGATTGTGAGGGGGCAGGATGTAGGGAGTGGTTATGTGACCGTCGGTCACATGACTACATCCCTTCTGTGTATTGTGGATTGTAGAAACCATTGGGATTGTGAGGGGGCAGGATGTAGGGAGTGGTTATGTGACCGTCGGTCACATGACTACATCCCTTCTGTGTATTGTGGATTGTAGAAACCATTGGGATTGTGAGGGGGCAGGATGTAGGGAGTGGTTATGTGACCGTCGGTCACATGACTACATCCCTTCTGTGTATTGTAGAAACCATTGGGATTGTGAGGGGGCAGGATGTAGGGGGAGGTTATGTGACCGTCGGTCACATGACTACATCCCTTCTATGTATTGCGGATTGTAGAATGCCCGCTGCTGTATAACGTCAGTGACACACAATTTGGGATATGCATACAGTAGCTTGCTTTAATGATGCCAGCAGTAATGCCTCAGGCTTGGGTGTGTGATCGGTGTGAGTGGGTAACACTCTGGGTGTGAGAGTGGGTAACAAGGCCAGTGGCGGAACTAGCGAGCGGTGGGCCCAGGTGCGACAAAATGCTTTGCCCCCCCCATCCAATCCAAGTCCACCCCCTCACCCCTGGAGAGGGGTTCAGTACGATCTGCCGGCGGCCGGCCTCCCGGCGACCAGCATACCGGCGCCGGGAGGCCGGCCTCCGGCTTACCGACAGTGTGGCGAGCGCAAATGAGCCCCTTGCGGGCTTGCTGCGCTCGCCACGCTAAGGGCACGGTGGCGCGCGTAGATTCTCCCTCCAGGGGGGTCGTGGACCCCCACGAGGAAGAATAAGTGTCGGTATGCCGGCTGTCGGGCTCCCGGCGCCGGTATGCTGGTCGCCGGGAGCCCGACCGCCGGCATACTGAAGACCACCCCTGAAGAGGATCTGGTGAGGGGGACCTGCTCAGGGCCAGAGAAATGGATACCTAGCAACAGTGCCGTAACTAGACATTTAGCACTGTGTGCAAGAAGCGGCATCGGAGCCCCACCCCTCAATGCAAAACAAGGGCAGTGCGCGCCGCAGGCGCGTGCAAAAATACATAGGGGCGTGGCTTCGTAGGGAAGGGGTGTGGCCACAAAATAATACCAATTCATAAAACGGTGCACAGTAGTCTCCATTATTCAAATTACGCCGCACAGTAGCAACATTACACCAGGTAGAGACCCTTTTACACCTTACGGCGGACAGATTCCTCTTTTTACACATGGCGGCAGACAGCGTGCCCTTTTTACACATGGCGGCAGACAGCGTGCCCTTTTTACACATGGCGGCAGACAGCGTGCCCTTTTTACACATGGCGGCAGACAGCGTGCCCTTTTTACACATGGCGGCAGACAGCGTGCGGAAGGAAGAAAGGAAGGAATTATACTTACCGTGTCCGCTGGCTCGGGCTCCTCGTGGCAGCTTTTGGCAGAGATCACGATTCCCAGGCAGGATGAGAAGGAGGAGGAGGGAGCCGTAGCAGCGCTGTGTTATTGGTGGAGGCGCTGCTGCTGCTGTCCCAGTCCTTCACCATAGGCTGTCCTCCGCCGCTGTGAATGCTGGGATGCGCTTCACAGCGGCGGAAGACAGCCTATAGTGAAGCAGAGGGACAGCAGCAGCAGCGCCTACACCAGTAACAAAGCACTGCTGCGGCTTCCTCCTCCTCCTTCCCCCCGTGTCCGCTCCGCTTCTCTTCGGGCGGCTGTGTGCTGCGGGCAGCGGTTGCCCGCAGCACACAGCGGCATGTAATGAGTCAGTTTGACTCATTACATGCTTTGGGCCCCTGGACAGTGGCGGGCCCCAGTGCAACGCACTGGTTGCACTGGCGGTAGTTCCGCCTCTGAACAAAGCAGCAGCTGGACCAAGGTACATATTGACACAGGAAAGAGCTACCCAGCAGCAGTGCCAGCTGCCAGTGTTCTGCACTGGCTGCAGGGGGGGAAGGTGGCGCTAAGTGCCTGGGTAAATGACGAATACACTAGCTCTTCCCTCACCAGCAGCTCCCTGCACTGAGGATGGAATTTAGGATACAGCACACTTGCAGGAGCCGGATTGACCCTCTCTCCCGGAGCGCATCCATCCCTGGCGAAATAGTGCATCCGTCATGAAGTCTCCTATGCAGGCCCCGCCTGCGGCATTTCCGGACTAGCGCATGCACAGTCCTGATTTTTCACAGTGGGACACTGAAAACCGAGGGCTGGGTGGGGGGTGGGTGGATGCAACGGGAGGGTAGGCAAGCCTGCATTATATTATACACAGCCCCCCCCCCCCAACATTACACACAGTAACACTTTACATTTCACACAGTTCCCCCACCCACTACCATATTACATTATGCACAGCACACACAGCCCCCACCCCATATTACGTCCAAATAGCACATTACATTATACACAGCCCTCCCCCATATTACACAAAGTACCATATAACATTGTATTATACACAGCCCAAACATCCCCCTTCCCCATATAAACCACAGTACACACAGCACCCACCTGCTGGCTTTGCTGCTCTTTCCTGTCAGGATCAGGGAGCTGTCCCAGGATAGTGTAGTGGGGGAGTCAGCACTGGGCAGCCATATGCAGATTGCAGGACCAGGAAAGAGGTAGGCTGGGCTGTGTGTTACACGCAGCCACTCTGAGTGAGGTGGGCGGGGCCAGCAGCAGTAAAGCAGAGCAACTGGCTGTCAATAGACCAGCTGCTCTGCTAATCATTCTCCTGCCTCCGCTCAGCCTCAGACTGCCCGACTCAGTATGCACAGCAGGACGGCCACCGCTACCCACAACCCCGCGGTAGCCGCCAGCTGTGACCTCTTCAGTGCAAGCTCCGCCCCCGCATTTCCGGACTAGCGCATGCGCTGTCCGGATTTACAGGGAGCTGCTTTAAAAACCGGGAGGGCAGGCAAGGTAAGCGGGGCAGCGGGAGGCTCACTTAAAAATCGGGAGCCTCCCGCTAAATGCGGGAGGGTAGGCAACCCTACGTAATATACTATGCCATTTTAATACATAAGTCTCTGCTGTTTCTATTGTAGTAATTTACGATGTATAAAGATGCTTGAATTTTTTAATTAATTGTTTATGCAAATGAATTGATGACATAATTTCCCCTATAAAAAGGGGAAGATTTGAATGATACAGTGCCCTTTGATAAAGCTGCAGATAGCAGCGAAACGCGTCAGTGAACTTTGCTTCAGACCACTGGACTCCTCCAAAGGCATCTATATTGCAGGACTCAAATTCAGGACGACCCATTCGCTGCTAAAAGTGAACCAGGATCCTCTATCTTCCATGGTCCCGTAAGCTGCCATCTATCAGGATTCTCCTAATTGGAACACAGCGTGTTGGTTTTTTTAGTGTCATCTCCACAGACTGTGAACCAGAATCCATTCCTTAAGGACCATAATTCTGTATCTTTGCATTTGGAACACAGGTTGGGCGAAATTAATACATCAGTCCTGTCTTTGGCCATAGACTTTATGTCCTAAAAACTAAATGGACTCTATTGCTGCCTAAATAGTATATTTTATGTCCAACTGGTCTGTAATTGAATGAGTGAGATACTAACATCAATAATATTTTTTTCTCAATTATTGCTCAGTGTTTTTAACACTTTTTAGTCATTAAATTTATTTTATTATAGCATCTTGTTTATAGCGCTGTATTTTTGCCATATTATCCATCTACTATACTATACTAATATACTATACTCCTAGACAGTACTCCTATACCATACTCATCTACTATACTATACAACTATACAGTACTCCTATACCATACTCGTCTACTATACTAATATACTATACTCCTAGACAGTACTCCTATGCCATACTCATCTACTATACTATACTAATATACTATACTCCTAGACAGTACTCCTATACCATACTCATCTACTATACTATACTAATATACTATACTCCTAGACAGTACTCCTATACCATACTCATCTACTATACTATACTAATACTATACTCCTAGACAGTACTCCTATACCATACTCATCTACTATACTCCTATACTATACTAATATACTATACTCCTAGACAGTACTCCTATACCATACTCATCTACTATACTATACTAATATACTATACTCCTATACCATACTCATCTACTATACTATACTAATATACTATACTCCTAGACAGTACTCCTATACCATACTCATCTACTATACTCCTATACTATACTAATATACTATACTCCTAGACAGTACTCCTATACCATACTCATCTACTATACTATACTAATATACTATACTCCTAGACAGTACTCCTATACCATACTCATCTACTATACTATACTAATATACTATACTCCTAGACAGTACTCCTATACCATACTCATCTACTATACTCCTATACTATACTAATATACTATACTCCTAGACAGTACTCCTATACCATACTCATCTACTATACTATACTAATATACTATACTCCTAGACAGTACTCCTATACCATACTCATCTACTATACTATACTAATATACTATACTCCTAGACAGTACTCCTATACCATACTCATCTACTATACTAATATACTATACTCCTATACCATACTCATCTACTATACTATACTAATATACTATACTCCTAGACAGTACTCCTATACCATACTCATCTACTATACTCCTATACTATACTAATATACTATACTCCTAGACAGTACTCCTGTACCATACTCATCTACTATACTATACTAATATACTATACTCCTAGACAGTACTCCTATACCATACTCATCTACTATACTATACTAATATACTATACTCCTAGACAGTACTCCTATACCATACTCATCTACTATACTATACTAATATACTATACTCCTAGACAGTACTCCTATACCATACTCATCTACTATACTAATATACTATACTCCTAGACAGTACTCCTATACCATACTCATCTACTATACTATACTAATATACTATACTCCTAGACAGTACTCCTATACCATACTCATCTACTATACTATACTAATATACTATACTCCTAGACAGTACTCCTATACCATACTCATCTACTATACTATACTAATATACTATACTCCTAGACAGTAGTCCTACAGCAAACTCATCTACTATACTAATATACTACACTCCTATACCATACTCATCTACTATACTATACTAATATATAGTGTTCACTCTAAGCTTCTTTCGCAGGGCGCTGCGCCCTGCCCCTTTTTTGAGTGACAGAATGCACCCTGCCCGTTTGTGCCCACCCTGCTAAGGACTGCCTTCTCCCCCCGCCGCACTGTCACTTCTACCCCCGCCGCGCTATCACTTCTCCCCCCCAACGCGCTGTCACTTCTCCCCCCCGCCGCGCTGATAGCGCTCAGCTGAAGGCGGAGACAAGGTCAGCATGCAGCGGGAAGGAACAGCCAATCAGTGCCTGCGGTGTCTGCCGCCAGTCCTCCGGCATGGTTTGATTCCCCCTCACCATGGCGCTACGCGCTGTCCTGGGCTCCGCCGTCAGCATCAAGAGACCGGCCCCGCTGACCCGGCACAGCACCCTCCTCTGCAACGGTGAGTGCCGCTCTGCATCTGCCCTGTGCCCGTCCTCCCCTACCTCCTAGTGCTCTCTCCCTGTTGCAGTGTGCCTCAGTGCTCTCTCCCTGTTGCAGTGTGCCTCAGTGCTCTCTCCCTGGTGCAGTGTGCCTCAGTGCTCTCTCCCTGGTGCAGTGTGCCTAAGTGCTCTCTCCCTGGTGCAGTGTGCCTCTGTGCTCTCTCCCTGGTGCAGTGTGCCTCAGTGCTCTCTCCCTGGTGCAGTGTGCCTCAGTGCTCTCTCCCTGTTGCAGTGTGCCTCTGTGCTCTCTCCCTGGTGCAGTGTGCCTCAGTGCTCTCTCCCTGGTGCAGTGTGCCTCAGTGCTCTCTCCCTGGTGCAGTGTGCCTCAGTGCTCTCTCCCTGGTGCAGTGTGCCTCAGTGCTCTCTCCCTGGTGCAGTGTGCCTCGGTGCTCTCTCCCTGTTGCAGTGTGCCTCGGTGCTCTCTCCCTGGTGCAGTGTGCCTCAGTGCTCTCTCCCTGGTGCAGTGTGCCTCAGTGCTCTCTCCCTGGTGCAGTGTGCCTCAGTGCTCTCTCCCTGGTGCAGTGTGCCTCAGTGCTTTCTCCCTGGTGCAGTGTGCCTCAGTGCTCTCTCCCTGGTGCAATGTGCCTCAGTGCTCTCTCCCTGGTGCAATGTGCCTCAGTGCTCTCTCCCTGGTGCAATGAGCCTCAGTGCTCTCTCCCTGGTGCAGTGTGCCTCTGTGCTCTCTCCCTGGTGCAATGAGTCTCAGTGCTCTCTCCCTGGTGCAGTGTGCCTCAGTGCTCTTTCCCTGGTGCAGTGTGCCTCAGTGCTCTGCCTGGTGCAATGTGTATAACGTGCTCTATCTGGCGCAATATGTAAAACGTGCTCTACCTGGCGCAGTGTGTATAGGAGGTTCTACCTGGTGCAATGTGTATAACGTGCTCTACCTGGCGCAGTGTGTATAGGAGGTTCTACCTGGTGCAATTTGTATAACGTGCTCTACCTGGCGCAGTGTGTATAGGAGGTTCTACCTGGTGCAATGTGTATAACGTGCTCTACCTGGCGCAGTGTGTATAGGAGGTTCTACCTGGTGCAATGTGTATAAGCGGCACTATTGTGTGGTATAATGTGATTTAGTACTATTATGTGGTCACGCCCCTTCCCCACGAAACAACGCCCCTAAATTTTTGCTGCGCGCCTTCGGCACGCACTGTCCATGCTTTCACCTATAGGAAAGGGAGCGTCAAGCATTATAGTATGTACCTAATTTTGCCCTTCTAACTTAAAAATGTGCCTTCACGAATGAAAAATGTGCCCTCACGAATGAAAAATGTGCCCTCCCCGTGAACACTAAATATACTATACTCCTAGACAGTAGTCCTATACCATACTCATCTTCTATACTATACTAATATACTATACTCCTAGACAGTAGTCCTATACCATACTCATCTACTATACTAATATACTAAACTCCTATACCATACTCATCTACTATACTATACTAATATACTATACTCCTAGACAGTAGTCCTATACCATACTCATCTACTATGCTAATATACTATACTCCTAGACAGTACTCCTATACCATACTCATCTTCTATACTATACTAATATACTATACTCCTAGACAGTAGTCCTATACCATACTCATCTACTATACTAATATACTATACTCCTATACCATACTCATCTACTATACTATACTAATATACTATACTCCTAGACAGTAGTCCTATACCATACTCATCTACTATACTAATATACTATACTCCTAGACAGTACTCATATACCATACTCATCTTCTATACTATACTAATATACTATACTCCTAGACAGTAGTTCTATACCATACTCATCTACTATACTAATATACTATACTCGTAGACAGTTTTCCTATACCATACTCATCTACTATACTATACTAATATACTATACTCCTATACCATACTCATCTACTATACTAATATACTATACTCCTAGACAGTACTCCTATACCATACTCCTCTACTATACTATACTAATATACTATACTCCTAGACAGTACTCCTATACCATACTCATCTACTATACTATACTAATATACTATACTCCTAGACAGTACTCCTATACCATACTCATCTACTATACTCCTATACTATACTAATATACTATACTCCTAGACAGTAGTCCTATACCATACTCATCTACTATACTAATGTACTATACTCCTAGACAGTACTCCTATACCATACTCATCTACTATACTATACTAATATACTATACTCCTAGACAGTAGTAGTATACCATACTCATCTACTATACTATACTCCTAGACAGTACTCCTATACCATACTCATCTACTATACTAATATACTATACTCCTATACCATACTCATCTACTATACTATACTCCTAGACAGTAGTCCTATACCATACTCATCTACTATACTAATATACTATACTTTTAGACAGTACTCCTATACCGTACTCATCTACTATACTCCTAGATAGTACTCCTATACCATACTCCTCTACTATACTATACTCCTAGATAGTACTCCTATACCATACTCATCTACTATACTAATATACTATACTCCTAGACAGTAGTCCTATACCATACTCATCTACTATACTAATATACTATACTTTTAGACAGTACTCCTATACCATACTCATCTACTATACTAATATACTATACTCCGACCTAGACAGTACTCATCTACTATACTAATATACAGGTTGAGTATTCCTTATCCATAATGCTTGGGACCAGAAGTATTTTGGATATTGGATTTTTCCGTATTTTGGAATAATTGCATACCATAATGAGATATCAAGGGGATGTGACCTAGGTCTAAGCACAGAATGCATTTATGTTTCATATACACCTTATACACATCATATACACATCATATACACCTTATACACACAGCCAGAAGGTAATTTTAGCCAATATTTGTAATAACTTTGTGCATTAAACAAAGTGTGTATACATTCACACAATTCATTTATGTTTCATATACACCTTATACACATCATATACACCTTATAACCATCATATACACCTTATACACACAGACTGAAGGTCATTTAATACAATATTTTTAATAACTTTGTGTATTAAACAAAGTTTGTGTACATTGAGCCATCAGAAAACAAATGTTTCACTATCTCACTCTCACTCAAAGAATTCCATATTTCGGAATATTCCGTATTTCGGAATATTTGGATAAGGAATACTCAACCTGTACTATACAGTGATCGCAAAAACGTGCTATGGCGCGTATATTTTACCCAGAAACGGCCGATTGGGACTCACATTTAGAAGATGAGCGGGTCCCACAGGACGCACTCATCTGAATATGTGTTTGCATGTCGTAAGCCAGTAAGCAGAATGCAGGAGGTGACTGGCTGTTTCCTCAGCCAATCACCTCATGTAGTTTCCAGCCAATCACAGCCTGCAGTGTCTCCCGCAAGTCCGCCCGCTTTGAATCCTGCTCCCCTCTGCAGCCCCGACAGACTGGTCCCGCTCATCCGGCTCCTCCCGCTGCACGCTCCGCCGCCAGCACCAAGACATCAAGAGACTGGCCACGCACACCAGGCACCGCACCCTACATTCGCCGTCCAGTTCCCTGAGAGGGCGGTCTAAGCAGCAGGAGCCGACCGGGCTGCGCAGCTCCCGCTGTAGGTAAGCAGTAGGCCGCGCTGCGGCGCCCCGCTTCACCCGGAGTAGCCGATGCAGATGCGGGATGTCCGGGTGCTGCAAGCTCCGCATCGTGCTCCGTGTGTGCAATGTGAGGCCGCCCAGAGTGTTAGGGTTTGACCTCGGGCGGCGGGAGCCGGGCACACAGGGAGATAGAATAATGACCGGCATGCAGGGCCGGATTGGGCGCTAAAGTCACCTGGAATCTTCCCGGGAGACTGACTGCACGAAGGAGCCGTTTGACACACGTGGCACCGCCCCCAGCAGCGACTCACTGACAGTCACCATTTTTTCTGACAGCGCAGTGCATCCTGAAGGAGCTCTCTGTGAAATCGCAAGCTGAGGCTGGCAAGGTGGAGCTCCTCCAATCACTTCCCCTGGCGGGCTGGCCACTGCTAAATATACCGGTGATCAGTACAACTGTGCAGTGTGACACTGACTTTCCCATTGCACCTGGGGCTCCACTACTGTGACAGTTGTAAGTGATTGTCGGTATATTTAGCAGTGGCCAGCCCGCCAGGGGAAGCGAATGGAGGTGCTGCGTCTTATCAGAGAACAGCCTCTGCTTGCGATTTCACAGAGAGCTCCTCCAGGCTGCGGCCACTACCGGCACCGGCTGGCTACTTGTGCCAGGGCACTCACTGCACTGTGCTGTCAGAAAAAATGGTGAGTGTCAGTGGCTCGCTGCTGGGGGCGGAGCCACATGTGTAAAACGGCCCCTTCCTGCAGTCGACATCCCAGCACCTGGGGCTGCACTGCTTTGATTCACTGCAGACAGACAGTATTGGAGCTTCAGGGCATAGGGGTAGCGTCCGTCGGTGCAGCCTGACAGTTATTGAGATCAGATCCCAACTATCTGCATTGTATTGCAGCACCCCATCAAGTGTCTCAGAGCCCCGCGCAACTGGAGGTCGTAAGTGGTTACTGCAATGTGCCTCAGTGCTCTACCTGGTGCAATGTGCCTCAGTGCTCTGCCTGGTGCAATGTGCCTCAGTACTCTGCCTGGTGCAATGTGCCTCACGTGCTCTACCTGGTGCAATGTGCCTCACGTGCTCTACCTGGTGCAATGTGCCTCAGTGCTCTACCTGGTGCAATGTGCCTCACGTGCTCTGCCTGGTACAATGTGCCTCATGTGCTCTGCCTGGTGCAATGTGCCTCAGTGCTCTGCCTGGTGCAATGTGCCTCAGTGCTCTACCTGGTGCAATGTGCCTCAGTGCTCTACCTGGTTCAATGTGTATAACGTGCTCTACCTTGCGCAATGTGTGTAACGTGCTCTACCTGGTTCAATGTGTATAACGTGCTCTACCTTGCGCAATGTGTGTAACGTGTTCTACCTGGCGCAATGTGTGTAACGTGCTCTACCTGGTGCAATGTGTGTAACGTGTTCTACCTTGAGCAATGTGTATAACGTGCTCTACCTGGTGCAATGTTTGTAACGTGTTCTACCCATACTTGCCTACCTGACCCTCTCCATGAGGGAGAAAATGCTCTGTTCCTGGACTTTCCTGGTAATGTATGATTGCCACTTGTTCTACCTGGTGCAGTGTGTACAAGTGGCACTACTATGATGTGGCCATGCCCCTTCTCCACGAAAACATGAACCTAAATGTTTGCAGCGCGCACTGTCCATTCTTCACGTCATAGGAGGGGGAGAACCAATTCAGTTTCTGCGAAAGGGCAACAAAATTTCTAGTTACAGCCCTGGTGCAGTGTCCTGTATCATACCTCCCAACTTTTCTTCTGTCAAGGAGGGACACACGCACGGCGAAGCCGCGCACGTTCCCGAAAAGGGGGCGTGGCCCAAGAAAGGGGGCGTGGCTTCAAGGGAGGACCCGCGATCGCGAGCCACGCCCCCATTTTCATCACTGAGGGGGCATGCCCAGCGCTCTGAGCCGCTGGCATGCCCCCTCTGACTCCAGTGAATAGACGCTGTGCGCATGCGCACAGCGTCTATTTACTGCTGGCAGCGAGAGACAGAGCCTCCCAACTGCCCCCCCCCACACCGCAGGACACTGAGCCCTGCGGGTGGGACAGCGGGACATTCCCCAAAAAACGGGACTGTCCCGCGAAAATCGGGACAGTTGGGAGGTATGCTGTATGCTACACAGCCCAGCAGCACTGTCACCCCCCCCCCCCCCCCTTGCAGCACTTTTGTAGCGTCAAAATCAAGTCTGTGTTTTTATATTTTAATCATTAATAAAATTAATAAGAACATTTATTCCGAAGGAACCCAGAAAAAATAAGAATTTACTCACCGGTACTTCTATTTCTCGTAGTCCGTAGTGGATGCTGGGAACTCTGTAAGGACCATGGGGAATAGACGGGCTCCGCAGGAGACTGGGCACTCTAAAAGAAAGATTAGGTACTATCTGGTGTGCACTGGCTCCTCCCTCTATGCCCCTCCTCCAGACCTCAGTTAGGGAAACTGTGCCCGGACGAGCTGACATTACAAGGGAAGGATTTGGAATCCAGGGTAAGACTCATACCAGCCACACCAATCACACCGTACAACTTGTGATAACCATACCCAGTTAACAGCATGAACAACAACTGAACCTCACTCAACGGATGGCTCATAACAATAACCCTTATGTAAGCAATAACTATATACACGTATTGCAGAAAGTCCGCACTTGGGACGGGCGCCCAGCATCCACTACGGACTACGAGAAATAGAATTACCGGTGAGTAAATTCTTATTTTCTCTGACGTCCTAGTGGATGCTGGGAACTCCGTAAGGACCATGGGGATTATACCAAAGCTCCCAAATGGGCGGGAGAGTGCGGATGACTCTGCAGCACCGAATGAGCAAACACAAGGTCCTCCTCAGCCAGGGTATCAAACTTGTAGAACTTTGCAAATGTGTTTGAACCCGACCAAGTAGCCGCTCGGCAAAGCTGTAAAGCCGAGACCCCTCGGGCAGCCGCCCAAGAAGAGCCCACCTTCCTTGTGGAATGGGCTTTTACTGATTTTGGATGCGGCAATCCAGCCGCAGAATGAGCCAGCTGAATCGTACTACAGATCCAGCGAGTAATAGTTTGCTTTGAAGTAGGAGCACCCAGCTTGTTGGGTGCATGCAGGATAAACAGCGAGTCAGTCTTCCTGACTCCAGCCGTTCTGGAAACATATATTGTCAAAGCCCTGACTACGTCCAGCAACTTGGAGTTCTCCAAGTCCCGAGTAGCCGCAGGCACCACAATAGGTTGGTTCAAATGAAACGATGATACCACCTTTGGGAGAAATTGGGGACGAGTACTCAATTCTGCCCTGTCCATATGGAAGATCAGATATGGGCTTTTACATGACAAAGCCGCCAATTCCGACACACGCCTAGCCGATGCTAAGGCCAACAGCATGACCACTTTCCACGTGAGATACTTTAGTTCCACGGTCTTAAGTAACTCAAACCAGTGGGATTTCAGGAAATCCAACACAACGTTAAGATCCCAGGGTGCCACTGGTGGCACAAAAGGGGGCTGAATATGCAGCACTCCCTTAACAAACGTCTGAACCTCAGGCAGTGAAGCCAGTTCTTTTTGAAAGAAAATGGATAGGGCCGAAATCTGGACCTTTATGGACCCCAATTTTAGGCCCATAGTCACCCCTGACTGTAGGAAGTGCAGGAAACGACCCAGCTGGAATTCCTCTGTAGGGGCCTTCCTGGCCTCACACCAAGCAACATATTTTTGCCATATACGGTGATAATGCTTTGCTGTCACGTCTTTCCTAGCCTTTATCAGCGTAGGAATAACTTCATCCGGAATGCCTTTTTCAGCTAGGATCCGGCGTTCAACCGCCATGCCGTCAAACGCAGCCGCGGTAAGTCTTGGAACAGACAGGGCCCTTGTTGCAGCAGGTCCTGTCTGAGAGCCAGAGGCCATGGGTCCTCTGTGCGCATTTCTTGCAGTTCCGGGTACCAAGTCCTTCTTGGCCAATCCGGAACAATGAGTATTGTTCTTATTCCTCTCTTTCTTACTATTCTCAGTACCTTGGGTATGAGAGGAAGAGGAGGAAACACATATACCGACTGGTACACCCACGGTGTCACTAGGGCGTCCACAGCTATCGCCTGAGGGTCCCTTGACCTGGCACAATATCTTTTTAGCTTTTTGTTGAGGCGGGACGCCATCATGTCCACCTGTGGCAGTTCCCATCGCTTTGCAATCTGTGTGAAGACTTCTTGATGAAGTCCCCACTCTCCCGGGTGGAGGTCGTGTCTGCTGAGGAAGTCTGCTTCCCAGTTGTCCACTCCCGGAATGAACACTGCTGACAGTGCTTGCACTCCGAAGAATCTTTGTGGCTTCCGCCATTGCCATCCTGCTTCTTGTGCCGCCCTGGCGGTTTACATGGGCGACCGCCGTGATGTTGTCTGACTGAATCAGTACTGTCCGGTTTCGAAGCAGGGGCTCTGCTTGACTCAGGGCGTTGTAAATGGCCCTTAGTTCCAGTATATTTATGTGTAGAGAAGTCTCCAGACTTGACCACAGCCCTTGGAAGTTTCTTCCCTGAGTGACTGCCCCCCATCCACGTAGGCTTGCATCCACTCAATATAACACCCGGGATACGTTAGAGAATAATCATTATTCCTCTAATGTACGGATGTCACCTGGGTGGACTACTATACCTCCTAAAAAAAACACTACGGCAGCAAGAATCCTCTTTAGGAGCTGCGAATGAAGAGTCTCCCCAAGAGCGTCGTCATTTTTTAGACAGGGGGAGGAGAGACAGGACGGAATTAAATGCCAGAGGGAACAGATATTTCACACAAAACCGATACGACCCCCTGACACGTACACCAAAAAGAGGAAGAGACATCGACCAAGAGGTCGAAGAGGAGGTAAGGGGCAACAAAAATCTAAGGTTCCGTTAAAATCAGTTGGCATTTTTAATCTCTCTTCCATTACTCTAACTCACAGGTTCTCAAACTCGGTCCTCAGGACCCCACACGGTTCATGTTTTGCAGGTCACCTGTGGATTTTTAAAATGTGACAGTTGGTGATACACAGTGTAGCTGCTGGGTGACATGGAAAACGTGAACCGTGTGGGGTCCTGAGGACCGAGTTTGAGAACCACTGCTCTAACTAATATTGAGGAAAAAATTCTCTCAAAAGGGATGAATTTTGCACCTACTACCACACGCCCCAATTTTTTTGAGCTCTTTATTGAGCTCAATCGCTTTGTCAGAGGATTATGCAGGAAAAGATTTTTTGTGATGGCAGAAAAACAAAATAAATCTACATGCCAAGATAATTCTGAAACCCTATTAGACCAGGATGATATCTCTGGTCTTAATATGTTGAATGAACTTTTACTTGAAAATATATCCCCTGACAATTTAGAACGGCAGACTAAAATATCATTATTTGATGTTAATAGAGGTACCTTTAAGAAAAAAAATCACAATTCTTTCCCACCCAACATAAAACTAGTGCTATAGATACCTTCTATCACACCACCTTGGAGGAATACATCCCTGCCTGTACAATTTGAAGCCTGATGAAAGAAAAGCTCTCAAAAGACTTTCTGACAATCAGGCTCTCACTATGAAACCAGCAGATAAGGGAGGAGGAGTGGTGGTGCAGAATACTGAAGACTACGTTACAGAGGCTAAAAGACAACTCACTGACACCACCTTCTATAGAATTTTAGGACAGGATCCAACTCTTGACTATCAAAAGCAATTAAAAAATATGCTGACACTGGCTTGTGCCAATGATATCATTACACGTGATGAGTTTGAGTTCCTCTACCCCCTCCACCCAATCACTCCCATCTACTATCACCTTCCCAAAGTACACAAGACACTACACGAACCCCCGGGCCGTCCTATTATTTCAGGGATTGAGGGTCTTACATCTAATTTGTCTTATTACGTCGATCACTTTTTACAACCACGTGCATCCTCTCTGAGATCCCATATTAGAGACACAACGGAGTTTATTAAACTGGTGGAAGGTCTGAAATGGAGTTCTGATTTTTTGTTCGTCACATGTGACGTTCAAGCTTTATACACAAATATCCCACACACAAAAGGGATAGATTGTGTGGCAAAAAGCCTATGTGAAGATATGGGTATCTCAGAGAGGAAACGCCAATTTATTCTTTCTGCTATTGCTTTCATTTTGTCTCACAATTACTTTTTATTTGATCACTGTCACTACCTACAGGTCCTCGGTACAGCGATGGGGACCAGGTTCGCGCCCAGCTTTGCTAACATCTACATGGGCGACTTTGAAAACACCTACATCTGGGGAGGCGCCCATGCTGCGAACCTGGTCCTATATGGTCGCTATATCGACGACCTGTTTTTTGTTTGGAAAGGGGATTCTGTTTCAGTCACTGAGTTTGTTAGGTATATAAATAATAACACTTATGGTTTAACCTTCACGTGCACCCACCCACCCCTCACAGATTAATTTTTTGGATGTAACGGTGGAGGTGGTAGAGGATATCGTCACAGTATCACCTTTTAAAAAATCAGTGGATGTATGCAATTATATTCCCTATTCTAGTAATCATAATAAAAACTGGCTTAAGAATGTACCAAAAAGCCAGGTACATAGGATTAGGAGAAATTGCACTTTTGACAAGAAATATCACGAACAGGTTAGGGATTTGGTGGACACATTTAAAGGTTGTGATTACCCACAAGTAGTATTAGATGAAGCTTTGGTTTATGCCTCCAAACTTGTGAGAAAAGATATGTTTGCCATTAAGGATGATGAGAGTCATACTGACATACAGGAATCTGGCCATCTAAGTGGTGTGAACTTGGAGGTTAACGATGGAGTTAGATATAGGTTTGAGGATAGAGATAAAAATAAAAACAAAAACAAAATAATAAAGAAGAACAAAGAAAAATACAGTTTAGTATTTAAGTCAAAATTCAATGTAGCGGCTAGTAAGATCAAGGGCATAATTAATAAAAATTATAGACTACTATTGACTGACTCTGTTCTGAAGGAACATTTAGATGAAACACCAGTGATAGTTTTCAAGAAAACTAAAAATTTGAGAAATATTCTGGCTCCAAGTTTCTTTAAAGGACATTTAGATCGATCCTTAAAAAATACACAAATAACTCTCATTGGATCAGAAGTCACAGGTTTTTATCGATGTAATCATGGGAGGTGTATCACGTGTTCGTTTGTTTTGAATAAAACTAAAAGTGTGGTTTCTAATGTCTCTAAAAAAGAGCATAGAATCAACACTTTCATTAACTGTAGCACTCAATATGTGATTTATCTACTTATATGTCCCTGTCAATTATACTATGTTGGTCGAACAATACGCCCCCTGAAACTCAGATTTATGGAACACAGAAGAAACATTCTGAATAAAATTATGAACCATAGTGTTCCCCGACATTTTTCTGAGTTTCATGGAGGCGACCCCACCGGGCTCCTGCTGGTTGGGCTGGAACATATTCCAGCCACCAGCAGGGGTGGTGATCGTTTTAGAACCTTATGTAGACAGGAGGCAGCATGGATCCTTAAATTACAGACACTCAATCCTCAGGGTCTCAATGAAACCATTGATCTGGAGTTTATTTAAAGCTTAAAATTTTAAATGTATTTTTTTCCAACTGTAGCACCTCTATAAGAGTACTTACAGATCTGGCTTCATAGTCCTATCTATAAAAGTTTTTTTCTTCCTCTTTTTGATGTTTGTGATATTGGTATCTTCCAAATATTACTGGTTATGTGCAGTATCTTTCATAATCTCCTTTCTCTTTACTATATATTATTATATATTATATATATTATATATGGTCCTTTTGGAACAATCTTTTAGATAATTAAGCCACTTCAAAAAATATATATCTCTTTGTTCTACCTCTATTTTCATCTTTTTCTCTCTCTTTTTCCTTCTCTTATCCTGCTGCCCAACACTCTATTATAGGAGGTTTTATAGGGGAGATTTTTCCCCTGTAGGTACTAGTACCTTGTGTTGTCGCTAGTAGAGATTCAAAATGTGAGTGAGAATATGCATTCACATAAAAGAAATTTCCACTCACTACGGTTTTATAAGTAATTATTATGATAATTTAGAAACCCTTTTGATCCAAATGTACATACTTACAGAGTTGCAAATCAGTGTGGTAATTATGGACTGCCACAATATATCCCTTATGATAAAGATATGTATTCCCAGTCTCATATTTTATTTGGGTTCTTTTATATGTATTATCTATGCAGTACATTTTGTGCTACCTCTTATTGTATTATGGTACTATTATAGTAATGTTTTTTATGAATGTGCATGTTTGCTCCAAAATAATAGGAGCTTAAAACATTACATTTAAATTGATGATCTAGAATGGCTGAATGTAATTGCTGACAATCAGCTTCACCTGTGGAGCAGGTATAAGATCTGAACACTCCTACTCCCAGGTATACCTGCCTTTCGAAAAAGACGCCCTGCTGGCGTTGAAACGCGTTAAGGATACAGGCTCTGCACTCCAGGGATCTACACTGCTGTCTGCTTTTAATTGACCCAGTAACCGTGCACAGGAGCCCGGTTCTGACTACTGCAGTCAGGAACACTCGTTCTGCAGTCTTCACCTTTACAGCCCCAGCCGTCCATCTCAAGTTGGGGCGGTAGAAGTCACAGGTGCCGTTCCTACCCAGCCCGGCGCACGGAGATTACACCGGGTGTCCACTTCATCCAAGAAAGGCCGATTGCTGGCTGAATACACCCGGACCGATCACCATAACAACTCCGGAATACCAGCTGATTGTCTTCGTTTGGAAAGTACGGAGGTACCGGAGGTGGTGTGGATCGGGTAAGGACGGCTCATCGGGACTCCCCGCACAGCGCGGCATCCATTCCATCCGCTGAGGCTCTGGTGTGTGTCTCTATCCAGACAACGGGACAACACCAGGGAGCAGGGACCGAAAAAGATCCTGCCCAGCGGTATATGTGCAGCTAAATTTCAATTTACTCTACCTGCACCAGCCGTTTACTGCTAATAATCCGTGACATATGCAATTCTTCTAAAGCACACAGCCGCGAGTGATTCTTGTTCTGACAAAGCATTTAACAGCCTTATATTTTTGTGCACATACTAAACCCGGTTTATGACCTTCCAGGTGCTATTAATAATTAACTGTATGTAAATAAGATCATCTTTAATTGATGTTTATATTATAGTTTGAACACGTAGCTACAATACAGTATTAATGTGATGTTTTAACATTGTAATTTACCGCCGGGAGGTTGTTGTAATTCTTATATATATTTTTTAAAATAAATGTTTTCAAACTTTCTGATTGTCAAGCGCCACTTGTTATTTGTTTGACAGTATATTTATGTGTAGAGAAATCTCCAGAATTGACCACAGCCCTTGGAAGTTTCTTCCCTGAGTGACTGCCCCCCATCCTCGGAGGCTTGCATCCGTGGTCACCAGGACCCAGTCCTGTATGCCGAACCTGCAGCCCTCGAGAAGGTGAGCACTCTGCAGCCACCACAGAAGAGACACCCTGGCCCTTGGGGACAGGGTGATCAGCCGAAGCATCTGAAGATGCGATCCGGACCATTTGTCCAACAGATCCCACTGAAAGATCCTCGCATGGAACCTGCAGAAGGGAATGGCTTCGTATGAAGCCACCATCTTTCCCAGGACTCGCGTGCAGTGATGCACCGATACCTGTTTTGGTTTCAGGAGGTCCCTGACCAGAGATGCTAATTCCTGGGCCTTCTCCACCGGGAGAAACACCTTCTTCTGTTCTGTGTCCAGAATCATGCCCAGGAAAAGCACACGCGTCGTAGGAATCAGCTGCGACTTTGGAACATTCAGAATCCAGTCGTGCTGTTGCAACACTTCCTGAGAGAGTGCTACGCTGATCAACAACTGCTCCCTGGACCTCGCCTTTATGAGGAGATCGTCCAAGTACGGGATAATTATAACTCCCTTCTGCCGAAGGAGTATCATCATTTCGGCCATTACCTTGGTAAATATTCTCGGTGCCGTGGACAGGCCAAACGGCAACGTCTGGAACTGGTAATGACAATCCTGTACCACAAACCTGAGGTACTCCTGGTGAGGTGGGTAAATGGGGACATGCAAGTAAGCATCTTTGATGTCCAGCGACACCATAAAATCCCCCTCTTCCAGGCTTGCAATAACCGCCCTGAGCGATTCCATTTTGAACTTGAATTTCTTTATATAAGTGTTCAAGGATTTTAAATTCAGAATGGGTCTCACCGAACAGTCCGGTTTCGGTACCACAAACATTGTGGAATAGTAACCCCTTCCCTGTTGAAGGAGGGGGACCCTGACAATCACTTGCTGGAGGTACAGCTTGTGAATTGCCGCCAGTACTACCTCCCTTTCCATGGGGGAAGCTGGCAAGGCTGATTTGAGGTAACGGCGGGGGGGGGAGTCGCTTCGAATTCCAGCTTGTATCCCTGAGATACAATTTGTATAGCCCAGAGATCCACCTGTGAGCGAACCCACTGGTTGCTGAAGTTTCGGAGACGCGCCCCCACCGCACCTGGCTCCGCCTGTGGAGCCCCAACGTCATGCGGTGGACTTAGTGGAAGCAGGGGAGGACTTTTGTTCCTGGGAACTGGCTGCATGGTGCAGCTTCTTACCTCTACCCCTGCCTCTGGCAAGAAAGGATGCACCCCTGACCCTCTTGCCTTTTTGGGAACGAAAGGACTGCATTTGATAATACGGTGCTTTCTTAGGCTGTGAGGAAACCTGAGGCAAGAAAGTCGACTTTCCAGCTGTCGCTGTAGACACGAGGTCCGACAGACCGTCCCCAAACAATTCCTCACCCTTATAAGGCAAAACCTCCATGTGTTTTTTAGAATCAGCATCTCCTGTCCATTGCCGAGTCCATAAGACCCTCCTGGCAGAAATGGACATAGCATTAATTCTAGAGCCCAGCAGGTAAATGTCCCTCTGAGCATCTCGCATATATAAGACGACGTCTTTGATATGGCCCAGGGTTAGCAAAACAGTATCTCTGTCGAGGGAATCTATGTCGTCTAACAGAGTATCTGTCCACGCTGCTACAGCACTACACATCCAGGCTGAAGCAATAGCAGGTCTCATTAGAGTACCAGAGTGTGTATACACTGACTTCAGGATAGCTTCCTGCTTTCTATCCGCAGGCTCCTTTAGGGCGGCCGTATCCTGAGACGGCAGGGCCACCTTTTTAGATAAGCGTGTCAGTGCCTTGTCCACCCTAGGGGATGTTTCCCAACGTAACCTATCCGTTGACGGGAAAGGGTACGCCATCAGTAACCTCTTAGAAATCACTAATTTCTTAACAGGGGAACTCCACGCTTCTTCACACAATTCATTTAATTCATCAGATGGGGGAAAAGTCACTGGCTGCTTTTTCTCCCCAAACATATAAACCCTCTTGGTATTAACAGGGTTAATCTCAGAAATGTGTAATACATCTTTCATTGCAATAATCATGTATCGGATGGCCTTGGTCATTTTAGACTGTAAATGTGCCTTATCATCGTCGACACTGGAGTCGGACTCCGTGTCGGCATCTGTGTCAACCATCTGAGATAGAGGGCGTTTATGAGCCCCCGACGGTTTCTGAGTCGCCTGGGCAGGCGCGGGCTGAGACCCCGGTTGTCCCAAGGCTGCAGCGTCATCAAACCTTTTATGTAAGGAGTTTACATTGTCATTTAAGACCTTCCACATATCCATCCAATCAGGTGTCGGCCCCGACGGGGGAGAACACCACACTTATCTGCCCTTGCTCCGCCTCCACGTAACCTTCCTCATCAAACATGTCGACACAGCCGTACCGACACACAGCACACACACAGGAAATGCTCTGACTGAGGACAGGACCCCACAAAGTCCTTTGGGGAGACAGAGAGAGAGTATGCCAGCACACACCACAGCGCTATATAACACAGGGATTTTCACTTATAATAAGTGATTTACCCAATAGCTGCTTTATATGTCTTATTTGCGCCTAAATTTATGTGCCCCCCCTCTCTTTTTAACCCGTCTTGTACCTGGATACTGCAGGGGAGAGCCTGGGGAGCTGCTTCCAACGGAGCTGTGAAGAGAAAATGGCGCTGGTGTGCTGAGGAAGAAGGCCCCGCCCCCTCAGCGGCGGGCTTCTGTCCCGCTTTCTGTGTGAAAAAATGGCGGGGGTTTTTACATATATACAGTGCCAGACTGTATATATGTATTTTTATGCCAAAAGGTACTTCAATTGCAGCCCAGGGCGCACCCCCCCAGCGCCCTGCACCCTACAGTGACCGGAGTGTGTGGTGTGCAGTGGGAGCAATGGCGCACAGCTGCAGTGCTGTGCGCTACCTTAATGAAGAAGGAGTCTTCAGCCGCCGATTTCGTCGTCTTCAAGCTTCTGTTCTTCTGGCTCTGCGAGGGGGACGGCGGCGCGGCTCCGGACGATCGAGGACAGGTGCCTGTGTTCGAACCCTCTGGAGCTAATGGTGTCCAGTAGCCTAAGAAGCGCAACCTAGCCGCAGTTAGTAGGTTTGCTTCTCTCCCCTCAGTCCCTCGTAGCAGTGAGTCTGTTGCCAGCAGATCTCACTGAAAATAAAAAACCTAATAAATACTTTCTTTACTAGTAAGCTCAGGAGAGCCCACTAGGAGCACCCAGCTCTGGCCGGGCACAGATTCTAACTGAGGTCTGGAGGAGGGGCATAGAGGGAGGAGCCAGTGCACACCAGATAGTACCTAATCTTTTCTTTAGAGTGCCCAGTCTCCTGCGGAGCCTGTCTATTCCCCATGGTCCTTACGGAGTTCCCAGCATCCACTACGACGTCAGAAAAAGGACAGATAGGACCCCAATTTTTAAAAGTGAGGGGTCCCTGGGATCCACTTTTTTGGGGGCTTAGCGCGATCACTGGTATATACATAGTGGGGATGAGGGATATATATGATATATACACAGTATGTGAGGTGATTTATAGTATATACACAGTGGGGACGAGGTATATATATATTATATATATATATATATATATATACACACACGGTTTGCATACCCTCCAACATGACCCGCCCCACTAGGTACAAAATGCTCTGTTCCTGGACTTCCCTCTTCATGTATGATTTCCATCACCTGTGTTGAACTAGTTAAATGATAAGAAAGCTGTTTCTTCACAGGTGATTGCAATAATAAATTAAGAGGGAAGTCCAGAAACAGAGCATTTTGTACCTAGTGGGGCGGGTCATGTTGGAGGGTCTGGGTTTGTGTGAGGTGATACATAGTGAGGTGGAGGAGGGGCAGCACTGTATATAATGATGACTGAGGCGGGAAACGGGGCGGGAGTCGGGACTAGTAGTCACTAACAGCAGCAGAAGCAGGACACGTGACCGCCGCCATCTTACCCCTCTCTCCCGGAAGAAGCTTCTTATTCTCCTCGCTCTGCCGCTTCGTCACGTGTGGGGGTGGAGACTGGTGTGGCGTCGGTTGCTCTCATTGGCTAGGATGGCCGGTTACGTGTGATTGGCTGTACATGAATGTTATTCAGGAAGTAGCGGGGACTGTGGGAGCACGTGTGCTGCGCGTGAGTACCCGCTTCCCTACTGTGATCCCTACTCCTCCTTCTCATACAGTGCCCCCTCCCCCTTTCTGTGATCCCTCCTCCTCATACAGTGTCCCCACCTACTGTGATCCCTACTCCTCATACAGTGTCCCCTTCTGTGTGATCCCTACTCCTCCTCATACAGTCACCCCTGTGTGATCCCTACTCCTCCTCATACAGTGTCCCCACCTACTGTGATCCCTACTCCTCATACAGTGTCCCCACCTACTGTGATCCCTACTCCTCATACAGTGTCCCCACCTACTGTGATCCCTACTCCTCATACAGTGTCCCCACCTACTGTGATCCCTACTCCTCATACAGTGTCCCCACCTACTGTGATCCCTACTCCTCATACAGTGTCCCCACCTACTGTGATCCCTACTCCTCATACAGTGTCCCCACCTACTGTGATCCCTACTCCTCATAGTGTCCCACCTACTGTGATCCCTACTCCTCATACAGTGTCCCCACCTACTGTGATCCCTACTCCTCATACAGTGTCCCACCTACTGTGATCCCTACTCCTCATACAGTGTCCCCACCTACTGTGATCCCTACTCCTCATAGTGTCCCACCTACTGTGATCCCTACTCCTCATACAGTGTCCCACCTACTGTGATCCCTACTCCTCATACAGTGTCCCCACCTACTGTGATCCCTACTCCTCATACAGTGTCCCCACCTACTGTGATCCCTACTCCTCCTCATACAGTGTCCCCCCCTACTGTGATCCCTACTCCTCATACAGTGCCCCACCTACTGTGATCCCTACTCCTCATACAGTGTCCCCACCTACTGTGATCCCTACTCCTCCTCATACAGTGTACTCCTCCTCATACAGTGTCCCCACCTACTGTGATCCCTACTCCTCTTACAGTGCCCCACCTACTGTGATCCCTACTCCTCATACAGTGTCCCACCTACTGTGATCCCTACTCCTCATACAGTGTCACCACCTACTGTGATCCCTACTCCTCATACAGTGTCCCCACCTACTGTGATCCCTACTCCGCATACAGTGGCCCCACCTACTGTGATCCCTACTCCTCCTCATACAGTGTCCCCACCTACTGTGATCTCTACTCATAGTGTCCCCACCTACTGTGATCCCTACTCCTCCTCATACAGTGTCCCCCCTACTGTGATCCCTACTCCTCCTCATACAGTGTCCCCGCCTAATGTGATCCCTAGTCCTCATACAGTGTCCCCACCTACTGTGATCCCTACTCCTCATACGGTTTCCCCACCTACTGTGATCCCTACTCCTCATACAGTGTCACCACCTACTGTGATCCCTACTCCTCATACAGTGTCCCCACCTACTGTGATCCCTACTCCTCCTCATACAGTGTCCCACCTACTGTGATCCCTACTCCTCATACAGTGTCCCCCCTACTGTGATCCCTACTCCTCATACAGTGTCCCCACCTACTGTGATCCCTACTCCTCATACAGTGTCCCCACCTACTGTGATCCCTACTCCTCATACAGTGTCCCACCTACTGTGATCCCTACTCCTCATACAGTGTCCCCCCTACTGTGATCCCTACTCCTCATAGTGTCCCCCTACTGTGATCCCTACTCCTCATACAGTATCTCCACCTACTGTGATCCCTACTTCTCCTCCAGTCACCCCTGTGTGTTCCCTACTCCTCATACAGTGCCCCCTGTGTGTTCCCTACTCCTCATACAGTGCCCCCTGTGTGATCCCTACTCCTCATCCTCATTCAGTGTCCCCCCTACTGTGATTCCTACTCCTCATACAGTGCCTCCACCTACTGTGATCCCTACTTCTCCTCTAGTCACCCCTGTGTGATCCCTACTCCTCCTCATACAGTGCCCCTTGTGTGATCCCTACTCATACAGTGCCCCCTGTGTGACCCCTACTCCTCATACAGTGCCCCCTTGTGTGATCCCTACTCCTCCTCATACAGTGCCCCCTGTGTGATCCCTACTCCTCCTCATACAGTGCCCCCCCGTGTGATCCCTACTCCTCCTTATACAGTGCCCCCTGTGTGATCCCTACTCCTCCTTATACAGTGCCCCCTTGTGTCATCCCTACTCCTCATACAGTGCCCCCTGTGTCATCCCTACTCCTCCTCATACAGTATCCCCTTCCCTAGTGTGATCCCTACTCATCATACAGTCACCCCCTGTGTGATCCCTATGCTTCATACAGTGTCCCCCCTACTGTGATTCCTACTCATAGTGTCCCCTCCCCATACTGTAATCCCTACTCCCCATTCAGTGCCCTCCTGTGTGGTCCCTATGCCTCACACAGTGCCCACCCCTGTGTGATCCCTACTCCTCCTCATACAGTGCCCCCCCTCCTGTGATCCCTACTCATAATACAGTGCCCCCTCTTATGTGATCCCTACTCATCACAGTGCCCCCCCCCTGTGTGATCCCTACTCCTCCTCATACAGTGCCCCCCCCTCCTGTGATCCCTACTCATAATACAGTGCCCCCTCCTGTGTGATCCCTACTCCTCATGCAGTGCCCCCCGTGTGATCCCTATTCCCCCTCATACAGTGCCCCCCCGTGTGATCCCTACTCCTCCCTCATACAGTGCCCCCCTCCTGTGATCCCTACTCATAATACAGTGATTCCTACTTCACCCCTGTGTGATCCCTACTCCACATACAGTGTCCCCTCCCCCTACTGTGATCCCCACTCCTCCTCATACAGCATGGCTTCCGCGGTGGCCTACCCCCCCTCCCAGTATGGGTTCCACGGTGCAGCGGACCGGACCCCGTGCTTGGGTTCCATATCTGACTGCAGGGGTGCCAGTCTGGTTAGGGGGCGTGCAGTGTGTTATACAGGCGAGGAGACGGGGAGTGCAGTGTGTTATACAGGCGAGGAGACGGGGAGTGCAGTGTGTTATACAGGCGAGGAGACGGGGCGTGCAGTGTGTTATACAGGCGAGGAGACGGGGCGTGCAGTGTGTTATGCAGGCGAGGAGACAGGGAGTGCAGTGTGTTATACAGGCGAGGAGACGGGGCGTGCAGTGTGTTATACAGGCGAGGAGACGGGGCGTGCAGTGTGTTATACAGGCGAGGAGACGGGGAGTGCAGTGTGTTATACAGGCGAGGAGACGGGGCGTGCAGTGTGTTATGCAGGCGAGGAGACGGGGAGTGCAGTGTGTTATACAGGCGAGGAGACGGGGAGTGCAGTGTGTTATACAGGCGAGGAAACGGGGCGTGCAGTGTGTTATACAGGCGAGGAGACGGGGCGTGCAGTGTGTTATACAGGCGAGGAGACGGGGAGTGCAGTGTGTTATACAGGCGAGGAGACGGGGAGTGCAGTGTGTTATACAGGCGAGGAGACGGGGAGTGCAGTGTGTTATGCAGGCGAGGAGACGGGGAGTGCAGTGTGTTATACAGGCGAGGAGACGGGGAGTGCAGTGTGTTATGCAGGCGAGGAGACGGGGAGTGCAGTGTGTTATACAGGCGAGGAGACGGGGCGTGCAGTGTGTTATACAGGCGAGGAGACGGGGAGTGCAGTGTGTTATACAGGCGAGGAGACGGGGAGTGCAGTGTGTTATACAGGCGAGGAGACGGGGCGTGCAGTGTGTTATGCAGGCGAGGAGACGGGGCGTTCAGTGTGTTATGCAGGCGGGGCGTGCAGTGTGTTATACAGGCGAGGAGACGGGGAGTGCAGTGTGTTATACAGGCGAGGAGACGGGGAGTGCAGTGTGTTATACAGGCGAGGAGACGGGGAGTGCAGTGTGTTATACAGGCGAGGAGACGGGGAGTGCAGTGTGTTATACAGGCGAGGAGACGGGGAGTGCAGTGTGTTATACAGGCGAGGAGACGGGGAGTGCAGTGTGTTATACAGGCGAGGAGACGGGGAGTGCAGTGTGTTATACAGGCGAGGAGACGGGGCGTGCAGTGTGTTATACAGGCGAGGAGACGGGGAGTGCAGTGTGTTATACAGGCGAGGAGACGGGGAGTGCAGTGTGTTATACAGGCGAGGAGACGGGGAGTGCAGTGTGTTATGCAGGCGAGGAGACGGGGCGTGCAGTGTGTTATGCAGGCGGGGAGACGGGGAGTGCAGTGTGTTATGCAGGCGGGGAGACGGGGAGTGCAGTGTGTTATGCAGGCGGGGAGACGGGGAGTGCAGTGTGTTATGCAGGCGGGGAGACGGGGAGTGCAGTGTGTTATACAGGCGGGGAGACGGGGAGTGCAGTGTGTTATACAGGCGAGGAGACGGGCGGGCAGTGTGTTATACAGGCGAGGAGACGGGGAGTGCAGTGTGTTATACAGGCGAGGAGACGGGGAGTGCAGTGTGTTATACAGGCGAGGAGACGGGGCGTGCAGTGTGTTATACAGGCGAGGAGACGGGGAGTGCAGTGTGTTATACGGGCGAGGAGACGGGGAGTGCAGTGTGTTATACGGGCGAGGAGACGGGGCGTGCAGTGTGTTATACGGGCGAGGAGACGGGGAGTGCAGTGTGTTATACGGGCGAGGAGACGGGGAGTGCAGTGTGTTGTACGGGCGAGGAGACGGGGCGTGCAGTGTGTTATACGGGCGAGGAGACGGGGAGTGCAGTGTGTTATACAGGCGAGGAGACGGGCGTGCAGTGTGTTATACAGGCGAGGAGACGGGGAGTGCAGTGTGTTATACAGGCGAGGAGACGGGGAGTGCAGTGTGTTATACAGGCGAGGAGACGGGGAGTGCAGTGTGTTGTACGGGCGAGGAGACGGGGAGTGCAGTGTGTTATACAGGCGTGCAGTGTGTTATACAGGCGAGGAGATGGGGCGTGCAGTGTGTTATACAGGCGAGGAGACGGGGCGTGCAGTGTGTTGTACAGGCGAGGAGACGGGGAGTGCAGTGTGTTATACAGGCGAGGAGACGGGG
Organism: Pseudophryne corroboree; assembly: GCF_028390025.1. Lineage (NCBI taxonomy): Eukaryota > Metazoa > Chordata > Amphibia > Anura > Myobatrachidae > Pseudophryne > Pseudophryne corroboree. The sequence continues at coordinate 5,292,444 of NC_086444.1, forward strand.
AGTGCAGTGTGTTGTACGGGCGAGGAGACGGGGAGTGCAGTGTGTTATACAGGCGTGCAGTGTGTTATACAGGCGAGGAGACGGGGCGTGCAGTGTGTTGTACAGGCGAGGAGACGGGGAGTGCAGTGTGTTATACAGGCGAGGAGACGGGCGTGCAGTGTGTTATACGGGCGAGGAGACGGGCGTGCAGTGTGTTATACGGGCGAGGAGACAGGGCACCTGGGACATGGACCCGCAGCTTACACCTGAGCATAAATTAGAACCGGCAGCGCCCTGCAGCACTGACACCCATCAGCGGAACCTGAGGGGGACGCCCTGGTACTGAGCACCTAACACACAAGTCCCGGCTGTCGGAGAGAAGCAGCCCCAGGATTGGGAATGGCTGCTTGGCGTACCGGTTACCTAGCGACCGGCGAGGCCGTCAGGCAGTGGGGGGAAGTGACGTCGCGGTCACTTAGCAGAGAAGACGCGCTGTGTAACAAAAGACGCAGAATTGCCGACATTGGAGGCCGCACTCAGACGGGTGATCTGCACAGGGCTGGTGAAAGTGTCACTGGCGTCTAAAGACGCACAAAGCAAGATTACAGCGCCTGTATCCACTGACGGGGGGCGCTTCATTCCTTGCATACTCGGGTGCATGGCTGTACACGAGGGGAGGGCATTGTCGTGGCATCGCAGACGCAGCTGCATGAAACGCAGAATCAGGCGCTGTGAGTTACCGTATGTGCAGGGCTACCAAGGACACTTCCCTTTATTTCTCTTACGTCCTAGAGGATGCTGGGGACTCCGTAAGGACCATGGGGTATAGACGGCTCCGCAGGAGACATGGGCACTATAAAGAACTTTAGAATGGGTGTGCACTGGCTCCTCCCTCTATGCCCCTCCTCCAGACCTCAGTTAGATCCTGTGCCCAGAGGAGACTGGGTGCATTACAGGGAGCTCTCCTGAGTTTCTCTGAAAAATACTTTTGTTAGGTTTTTTTATTTTCAGGGAGCTCTGCTGGCAACAGACTCCCTGCATCGTGGGACTGAGGAGAGAGAAGCAGACCTATTTAAGTGATAGGCTCTGCTTCTTAGGCTACTGGACACCATTAGCTCCAGAGGGAGTCGAAACGCAGGTCTCACCCTCGCCGCTTGTCCCGGTCCCGCGCCGCCGTTCTCCTCACAGAGCCGGAAGCCAGAAGCCAGGTGAGTATGAGAAGATAGAAGACGTCAAAGGCGGCAGAAGACTTCAGATCTTCAATGAGGTACACGCGCAGCGGTAACGCTGCGCGCCATTGCTTCCAACACACACACACACTGGCGGCACTGTATGGGTGCAGGGCGCAGGGGGGGTGCCCTGGGCAGCAATTATTAACCTTCTAAGGACACTGGCAGAGATATATACTGCGGAGGCAGTATATGGCAAAACCCCCCGCCAGTATAAAGATTTGAGCGGGATCGAAGCCCGCCGGTGAGGGGGCGGAGCTTGTTCCCTCAGCACTAACCAGCGCCATTTTCTCCACAGCACGCTGCAGAGAAGCTGGCTCCCCGGACTCTCCCCTGCTGAACACATACAGAGGGCAAAAAGGGGGGGGGGGGGGGCACATTTATTTGGCGCAGTGAGTATATTTATAAAAGCGCTGTACTGACTGGGATTTTATTCCAGTATCCGGTGGCGCTGGGTGTGTGCTGGCATATTCTCTCTCTGTCTCTCCAAAGGGCCTTATTGGGGGACTGTCTCCATATATATATATATATATATATATATATATATATATATATATATATTTCTCTGACGTCCTAGTGGATGCTGGGACTCCGTCAGGACCATGGGGATTAGCGGCTCCGCAGGAGACAGGGCACAAAAATAAAAGCTTTAGGACTAGGTGGTGTGCACTGGCTCCTCCCCCTATGACCCTCCTCCAAGCCTTAGTTAGGTTTTTGTGCCCGTCCGAGCAGGGTGCAATCTAGGTGGCTCTCCTAAAGAGCTGCTTAGAAAAAGTTATTAGGTTTTTTATTTTCAGTGAGTCCTGCTGGCAACAGGCTCACTGCAACGAGGGACTTAGGGGAGAAGAAGTGAACTCACCTGCGTGCAGGATGGATTGGCTTCTTAGGCTACTGGACACCATTAGCTCCAGAGGGATCGAACACAGGCCCAGCCATGGAGTCCGGTCCCGGAGCCGCGCCGCCGACCCCCTTGCAGATGTCGAAAAGTGAAGAGGTCCAGAAACCGGCGGCAGAAGACTTTTCAGTCTTCATGAGGTAGCGCACAGCACTGCAGCTGTGCGCCATTGTTGTCAGCACACTTCACACCAGCGGTCACTGAGGGTGCAGGGCGCTGGGGGGGGGGCGCCCTGGGCAGCAATGATAATACCTTGTTCTGGCTAAAAATACATCACATATAGCCCCTGGGGCTATATGGATGTATTTAACCCCTGCCAGGTCTCACAAACACCGGGAGAAGAGCCCGCCGAAATAGGGGGCGGGGCCTATCTCCTCAGCACACAGCGCCATTTTCCTGCACAGCTCCGCTGCGAGGAAGGCTCCCAGGACTCTCCCCTGCACTGCACTACAGAAACAGGGTAAAAAAAACAGAGAGGGGGGGCACTTATTTGGCGATATTGATATATTAAGCTGCTATAAAGGAAACAACACTTCTGTAGGGTTGTTCCTATATATTTATAGCGCTTGGGTGTGTGCTGGCAAACTCTCCCTCTGTCTCCCCAAAGGGCTAGTGGGGTCCTGTCTTCGATAAGAGCATTCCCTGTGTGTCTGCTGTGTGTCGGTACGTGTGTGTCGACATGTATGAGGACGATGTTGGTGTGGAGGCGGAGCAATTGCCGGTAATGGTGATGTCACCCCCTAGGGAGTCGACACCGGAATGGATGGCTTTGTTTATGGAATTACGTGATAATGTCAGCACGTTACAAAAATCAGTTGACGACATGAGACGGCCGGCAAACCAGTTAGTACCTGTCCAGGCGTCTCAGACACCGTCAGGGGCTGTAAAACGCCCTTTACCTCAGTCGGTCGACACAGACCCAGACACGGACACCGAATCTAGTGTCGACGGTGAAGAAACAAACGTATTTTCCAGTAGGGCCACACGTTATATGATCACGGCAATGAAGGAGGCTTTGCATATCTCTGATACTGCAAGTACAGGTTGAGTATCCCATATCCAAATATTCCGAAATATGGAATATTCCGAAATACGGACTTTTTTGACTGAGAGTGAGATAGTGAAAACTTTGTTTTTTGATGGCTCAATGTACACAAACTTTGTTTAATACACAAAGTTATTAAAAATATTGTATTAAATGACCTTCAGGCTGTGTGTATAAGGTGTATATGAAACATAAATGAATTGGGTGAATGTACACACACTTTGTTTAATGCACAAAGTTATAAAAAATATTAGCTAAAATGACCTTCAGGCTGTGTGTATAAGGTGTATATGTAACATAAATGCATTCTGTGCTTAGATTTAGGTCCCATCGCCATGATATCTCATTTTGGTATGCAATTATTCCAAAATACGGAAAAATCCCATATCCAAAATACCTCTGGTCCCAAGCATTTTGGATAAGGGAGACTCAACCTGTACCACAAAAAGGGGTATTATGTGGGGTCTGAAAAAACTACCTGTAGTTTTTCCTGAATCAGAGGAATTGAATGAAGTGTGTGATGAAGTGTGGGTTAACCCCGATAGAAAACTGCTAATTTCAAAGAAGTTATTGGCATTATATCCTTTCCCGCCAGAGGTTAGGGCGCGCTGGGAAACACCCCCTAGGGTGGATAAGGCGCTCACACGCTTATCAAAACAAGTGGCGTTACCATCTCCTGAAACGGCCGCCCTCAAGGATCCAGCTGATAGGAGGCTGGAAACTACCCTGAAAAGTATATACACTCATACTGGTGTTATACTGCGACCAGCCATCGCCTCTGCATGGATGTGCAGTGCTGGGGTGGTTTGGTCGGATTCCCTGACTGAAAATATTGATACCCTGGATAGGGACAGTATTTTATTGACTATAGAGCAATTAAAGGATGCTTTTCTTTATATGCGAGATGCTCAGAGGGATATTTGCACTCTGGCATCGAGAGTAAATGCGATGTCCATATCTGCCAGAAGAAGTTTATGGACGCGACAGTGGTCAGGTGATGCGGATTCTAAACGGCATATGGAAGTATTGCCGTATAAAGGGGTGGAATTATTTGGGGTCGGTCTATCGGATTTGGTGGCCACGGCAACAGCCGGGAAATCCACCTTTTTACCTCAGGTCCCCTCCCAACAGAAAAAGACACCGTCTTTTCAGCCGCAGTCCTTTCGTTCCTATAAGAACAAGCGGGCAAAAGGACAGTCATATCTGCCCCGAGGCAAAGGAAAGGGAAAGAGAGTGCACCAAGCAGCTCCCTCCCAGGAGCAGAAGCCCTCCCCGGCTTCTGCAAAGCCCTCAGCATGACGTTGGGGCTTTACAAGCGGACTCAGGGGCGGTGGGGGGTCGACTCAAGAATTTCAGCGCACAGTGGGCTCACTCACAGGTGGACCCCTGGATCCTGCAGGTAGTATCTCAGGGTTACAGGTTGGAATTCGAGAAGTCTCCCCCTCGCCGGTTCCTAAAGTCTGCTCTGCCAACGTCTCCCTCAGACAGGGCGACGGTATTGGAAGCCATTCACAAGCTGTATTCTCAGCAGGTGATAGTCAAGGTACCCCTCCTACAACAGGGAAAGGGGTATTATTCCACACTATTTGTGGTACCGAAGCCGGACGGCTCGGTAAGACCTATTCTAAATCTGAAATCTTTGAACCTGTACATACAAAAATTCAAGTTCAAGATGGAGTCACTCAGAGCAGTGATAGCGAATCTGGAAGAAGGGGACTTTATGGTGTCCCTGGACATCAAGGATGCTTACCTGCATGTCCCAATTTGCCCTTCACATCAAGGGTACCTCAGGTTCGTGGTGCAAAACTGTCATTATCAGTTTCAGACGCTGCCGTTTGGATTGTCCACGGCACCTCGGGTCTTTACCAAGGTAATGGCCGAAATGATGTTTCTTCTGCGAAGAAAAGGCGTATTAATTATCCCTTACTTGGACGATCTGCTGATAAGGGCAAGGTCCAGAGAACAGCTGGGGGACGTAGTAGCACTAACCCAAGTAGTGCTGCAACAGCACGGGTGGATTCTGAATTTTCCAAAATCTCAATTGACCCCGACGACACGTCTGCTGTTCCTGGGAATGATTCTGGACACGGTTCAGAAAAAGGTGTTTCTTCCGGAGGAGAAAGCCAGGGAGTTATCCGAACTTGTCAGGAACCTCCTAAAACCAGGAAAAGTGTCTGTGCATCAATGCACAAGAGTCCTGGGGAAAATGGTGGCTTCTTACGAAGCGATTCCATTCGGCAGATTCCACGCACGAACTTTTCAGTGGGATCTGCTGGACAAATGGTCCGGATCGCATCTGCAGATGCATCAGCGGATAACTTTGTCTCCACGGACAAGGGTGTCTCTTCTGTGGTGGTTGCAGAGTGCTCATCTGTTAGAGGGCCGCAGATTCGGCATACAGGACTGGGTCCTGGTGACCACGGATGCCAGTCTGAGAGGCTGGGGAGCGGTCACACAGGGAAGAAACTTCCAGGGAGTGTGGTCAAGCCTGGAGATGTCTCTTCACATAAATATACTGGAGCTAAGAGCGATTTACAATGCTCTAAGCCTGGCAAAACCCCTGCTTCAGGGTCAGCCGGTGTTGATCCAGTCGGACAACATCACGGCAGTCGCCCTCGTAAACAGACAGGGCGGCACAAGAAGCAGGAGGGCAATGGCAGAAGCTGCAAGGATTCTTCGCTGGGCGGAAGATCATGTGATAGCACTGTCAGCAGTGTTCATTCCGGGAGTGGACAACTGGGAAGCGGACTTCCTCAGCAGACACGATCTACACCCGGGAGAGTGGGGACTTCATCCAGAAGTCTTCCACATGATTGTGAACCGTTGGGAAAAACCAAAGGTGGATATGATGGCGTCCCGCCTCAACAAAAAACTGGACAGGTATTGCGCCAGGTCAAGAGACCCTAAGGCAATAGCTGTGGATGCTCTGGTAACACCGTGGGTGTTCCAGTCAGTGTATGTGTTTCCTCCTCTGCCTCGCATACCAAAAGTACTGAGAATTATACGGCAAAGGGGAGTAAGAACGATACTCGTGGCTCCGGATTGGCCAAGAAGAACTTGGTACCCGGAACTTCAGGAGATGCTCACGGAAGATCCGTGGCCTCTACCTCTAAGACGGGACCTGCTTCAGCAGGGACCGTGTCTATTCCAAGACTTACCGCGGCTGCGTTTGACGGCATGGCGGTTGAACGCCGAATTCTAAGGGAAAAAGGCATTCCGGAAGAGGTCATCCCTACCCTGGTAAAAGCCAGGAAGGAGGTGACTGCACAACATTATCACCGCATTTGGAGAAAATATGTTGCGTGGTGTGAGGCCAGGAAGGCCCAGACGGAGGAATTTCAACTGGGTCGATTCCTACATTTCCTGCAAACAGGATTGTCTATGGGCCTCAAATTAGGGTCCATTAAGGTTCAAATTTCGGCCCTGTCGATTTTCTTCCAGAAAGAATTGGCTTCAGTTCCTGAAGTCCAGACTTTTGTAAAAGGAGTACTACATATACAGCCCCCGGTAGTGCCCCCAGTGGCTCCGTGGGATCTTAATGTAGTTTTGGATTTTCTCAAATCCCATTGGTTTGAGCCACTCAAATCGGTGGATTTGAAATATCTTACATGGAAAGTAACCATGCTACTGGCCCTGGCTTCAGCCAGGAGAGTGTCAGAATTGGCGGCTTTATCGTATAAAAGCCCATATCTGATTTTCCATTCGGACAGGGCAGAACTGCGGACGCGTCCTCAGTTTCTGCCTAAGGTGGTTTCAGCGTTTCACCTGAACCAGCCTATTGTGGTGCCTGCGGCTACTAGCGATTTGGAGGATTCCAAGTTGCTGGACGTTGTCAGGGCATTGAAAATATATATTTCAAGGACGGCTGGAGTCAGAAAATCTGACTCGCTGTTTATACTGTATGCACCCAACAAGCTGGGTGCTCCTGCTTCTAAGCAGACGATTGCTCGTTGGATTTGTAGCACAATTCAACTTGCACATTCTGTGGCAGGCCGGCCACAGCCTAAATCTATCAAGGCCCATTCCACAAGGAAGGTGGGCTCATCTTGGGCGGCTGCCCGAGGGGTCTCGGCATTACAACTCTGCCGAGCAGCTACGTGGTCGGGGGAGAACACGTTTGTAAAATTCTACAAATTTGATACCCTGGCTAAAGAGGACCTGGAGTTCTCTCATTCGGTGCTGCAGAGTCATCCGCACTCTCCCGCCCGTTTGGGAGCTTTGGTATAATCCCCATGGTCCTGACGGAGTCCCAGCATCCACTAGGACGTCAGAGAAAATAAGATTTTACTTACCGATAAATCTATTTCTCGTAGTCCGTAGTGGATGCTGGGCGCCCATCCCAAGTGCGGATTGTCTGCAATACTTGTACATAGTTATTGTTACAAAAAAATCGGGTTGTTATTGTTGTGAGCCGTCTGTTCAGAGGCTCCTACGTTTGTCATACTGTTAACTGGGTTCAGATCACAAGTTGTACGGTGTGATTGGTGTGGCTGGTATGAGTCTTACCCGGGATTCAAAATCCTTCCTTATTGTGTACGCTCGTCCGGGCACAGTATCCTAACTGAGGCTTGGAGGAGGGTCATAGGGGGAGGAGCCAGTGCACACCACCTAGTCCTAAAGCTTTTATTTTTGTGCCCTGTCTCCTGCGGAGCCGCTAATCCCCATGGTCCTGACGGAGTCCCAGCATCCACTACGGACTACGAGAAATAGATTTATCGGTAAGTAAAATCTTATTATATATATATATATATATATATATATATATATTGTGACAAGAACACTGGGATAGTGTTTGAGGGCAGGTATATTTGTCCCAGGTTCTTGTCTTACATGTTTTAGAAAATGTTAACTTCTAGGAAAAATGCTTTTTGTTTTGTCTGAACCTTTTCAGTTTGCTGTAAAAGCTGGGTAAAGGCTCTGAGAGAGAGATAAGGCGAGTTCTAGACATTGGGCCCAGTTCGGGTCTTTGGCCTCACAGAGGGCTAATCAGGGTTTCAGCTGTGTAAGAGTGATATAGTGCTTCTAACCTGATTAGTATGGGCAGACTGCCTGGGAAGGCTGCAGGATCTGTGTGTGAGAGACACGCTTTCTGATGCAAGTAAGCTATACAGTATGTACTGAAGAACTGTGTTTTGTTTAGTGACAGTTAGGAACATCTTATGTTTAGTTAGTGCCGGACAGGCAAGGTATTTTTATTTTGGGGTTTGTTTTATTTTCTGTTTCAATAAAACTGGCCGGGGTCAGTTGTACCAGAAACTGGACTTGTGTTGTTCCTCAGCTGCTGCGTCCTGCCATATTCCCCAGGAAAAGGCACCTTGCACCCCTACAGTGTTACAACTTGGTGGAGAATGCGAGCAGGCCGTTCTGCGCATAAGTGAAAGCAGCTGCAAAGCCGCCTGAAAAATCTGTTGACATGGAGGATCTGCTTAAAGCCTTGCTGCAAGCTACAGCGGCTCAGCAGGAGGCCAACCGACAGCAGCAGGTGGCAATGGAGGAAAATTGGAGACTACAGCAGGAGGCCAACAGACAGCAGCAGGTGGCAATGGAGGAAAATAAGAGACAACAGCAGGTGGCAATGGAGGAAAATAAGAGACAACAGCAGGCAGTTGTTGATGAACTTTACAGGCAACAGCGTCAGGATAGAGAGGCCTTAGCAGAAGTGGTGCAGAGACTTGCAGCTCGGGTTGGAGATGTGGCCGTCAGTGCTCCAACCAGCTCTAGTTCTATACGAGCCAGTCACTTCCTGCAGAAAATGACAGAGGCTGATGATGTGGAGGCCTATCTGACCACGTTTGAAAGGACTGCCGAGCGTGAGAACTGGCCGAAAGCACAGTGGGCCAGTCTGCTGGCACCTTTCCTGTCAGGTGAGCCCCAAAAAGCTTACTTTGATTTAAGCCCTGCTGAGGCTCGGGACTATGATAAACTAAAGACTGAGATCCTGACCCGCCTGGGAGTCACGCTGTCAGTACGAGCACAACGGGTGCACCGTTGGCTGTACGCCATGGAGAAGCCTCCGCGCTCCCAGATGCACGACCTTATTCAGCTAACAAAAAAATGGCTACAGCCAGAGACATTAACTGGTCCCCAGATGGTGGAAAGAGTCGTCATGGACCGCTACTTGAGATCTTTGCCCATGGTCCTGCGCAAGTGGGTGAGCCATGGAAACCCGGGTACTGCTGACCAATTAGTGGACATGGTAGAGAGGTATTTGGCAGCAGAGGAACTACTGATGACCACCCAGCAACCCATAGATCCTCGACAGCGCCCTTCAGTAAAGACTGGTAAGACTGTTCCGTGGGAAAACGTTGCTGGGCGGTTAAGAGAACGCAAGGCTGGAGAGACTGTAAACACTGGCCCTGGAAACAGGCCAATGGGGCTAGAACGGTCTATGCTGCCCAAATGGGTTGATAATCGTGTGGTTAAATGTTTTAGGTGTGGTATGCCAGGTCATGTTATTGCCAATTGCCCAGTCACGCAAGAACCCATGCAATGTGATGCTGCCTTTGAATGTCGCAGAATATCTTTCTTTGCTAGGTTAGCCTGTACTGTGGTACCTTCACCTGAGCTGGAAAAACAAATGTGTGATGTGTTCTTAGAAGGTAACCGGGTAGAGGCCTTGCTAGATTCAGGAAGTTTAGTTACCCTCGTGAAAGCTGAGTTAGTGAACCCCTTAAAGGTCCAGCAAATACCTATTGGGGTAACTTGCATACATGAGGATACCCAACATTATGCCACTGCTGAGGTGAATATAGAAACTTGTTGTGGGTCAGCAATGGTTAAAGTGGGACTGGTCCCTACCTTGGTGCATGAGGCCATAATAGGGAGGGATTTTCCTCATTTTTGGAAACTGGGGGAATCACGGTTATCAACAGATGTGAGAAGTAAAAAGCCAGTTGATAATACCGGTGATTTTATGGATGTACGTGGGTCTTCGGAACTTTCTGGCCCTTTGCCTTTTGCTAGTTTGGCTGGGGAAGTGACAGATGGGGAGTCCAGTGAGGACCCTCTTGCCGGGAACAGAGACATAGTAGTTAGAACTGAAAGCGTGCCTGACCTGGAGGTAAAGAAGGATCTGTTTGCGTCTGAACAGTTAAAGGATCCTACCTTAATAAAGGCTAGAGAGAATGTTAAGATTGTTAATGGGGAACCTGTGGTACCAGGTGACAGGGTTACGTATCCCCACATGGCCATCTGTAATGAGCTCTTGTACCACATTGTCAAAAGGGGTGAGGATGTGGTGGAACAGCTGGTAGTTCCCCAGCCTTATCGGAGAACGGTACTAGATTTAGCTCACAGTCACGTTACCGCAGGACATTTAGGGGAGAAAAAACCACTGAAAGAGTTTTACAAAGGTTCTTTTGGCCAGGGGTTTATAAAGAAGTGTCTGAATATTGTTCTTCCTGTCCTGAGTGCCAGTATCATGCCCCTAGACCCCATTTCAGGAGCCCACTAGTTCCCATGCCTATTATAGAGGTCCCGTTTGACAGAATAGCCATGGATCTCGTGGGGCCCTTGTTAAAGTCTGCTCGGGGCCATCAGTATATCCTGGTAATTATGGACTATGCCACTCGATATCCTGAGGCTGTCCCTTTACGCACTATCACAACCAAGGCGATAGCTAGGGAGCTGGTGCAGGTATTTAGTAGAGTGGGAATACCAAAAGAAATTTTGACTGACCAAGGTACTCCATTTATGTCAAGGATCATGAAAGAATTGTGCAAGTTATTTAAGGTCACTCACCTCAGGACGTCCATCTACCATCCCCAAACTGACGGGTTGGTGGAAAGGTTTAATAAAACATTAAAAAGTATGTTAAAAAAGGTTGTTGAGAGAGATGGGAAAAACTGGGATTGTTTGTTGCCCTACTTGTTAATGGCCATCAGAGAAGTTCCTCAGTCCTCTACGGGGTTTTCTCCATTTGATTTGTTGTATGGTAGACACCCCAGAGGGCTGTTGGATGTTGCCAAAGAGACGTGGGAAGGACAGCCCACTCCTTATAGAAGCGTTATTGAGCATGTAACACAAATGCAGGATAGGATTGCAGCCGTGGTACCTGTTGTCAGAGAGCACATGGAACAGGCCCAAAGTGCTCAACAGAGGGTCTATAACCGGAGTGCCAAGATACGGGAATTTGCTCCTGGAGATAGAGTTCTTGTTTTGGTACCCACTGTGGAAAGCAAATTCCTAGCTAAATGGCAGGGTCCATTTGAGATTAGGGAAAAAGTAAATGAGGTTAATTACAAAGTATACCAGCCGGGAAAGAGAAAACCCGAACAGATCTACCATGTTAACTTAATCAAACCCTGGAAAGATAGGTTGTCTCTGTCAGCGGAGCCTTGCCCTTCGGTGTCTTCACCCCGGTTGCTTCCCGCAGTGAAGGTGTCAGAGACATTATCAGCTGATCAGAACAATCAGGTTAAAGAATTTCTCATCCAAAATAGGGAGGTATTTTCAGAGCTGCCTGGCCGAACGACCATAATAAAACATGACATTGTCACAGAACCAGGGGTCAGGGTTCATTTAAAGCCATATAGGATTCCTGAAGCTCAGCGAGAAGCTATTTCTAAGGAAGTTAAAACCATGTTAGAACTTGGAGTCATAGAGGAGTCTAACAGTGAGTGGTCCAGTCCCATAGTGCTCATCCCGAAGCCCGACGGTAGCATACGCTTCTGTAATGACTTTCGTAAGTTAAATGAGGTGTCCAAGTTTGACGCATACCCCATGCCCCGTGTGGACGAGCTTGTAGAAAGGCTGGGAACAGCCAGGTTTCTCACCACATTGGACCTGACCAAAGGTTACTGGCAAATACCTTTATCTGATAGCGCCAAAGAAAAAACAGCCTTTTCGGTTCCGGAGGGGCTGTACCAGTATAAGATGTTACCCTTTGGGTTGCATGGGGCTCCAGCAACCTTTCAACGGGCGATGGATAAAATTTTGAGGCCCCATAGAAAATATGCAGCTGCCTATTTGGATGATGTGGTAATTCACAGTACAGACTGGGGGTCACATTTGGTTAAAGTACAAGCAGTACTGGACTCAATCAGAGAGGCAGGGTTAACTGCTAACCCAAAGAAGTGCTGCCTCGCAATGGAGGAGGTCAAATACTTGGGCTTCACCATAGGCAGAGGTCTGATTAGGCCCCAATTGAATAAAGTTGATGCTATTCAAAACTGGCCTCGTCCAGTGAATAAAAAACAGGTAAGGGCTTTTTTGGGAATTACTGGGTACTATAGACGGTTTATTCCTAATTTTGCGACCACAGCGGTGCCGTTGTCAGACCTTACCAAAGGGAAGCAGTCAAATGTGGTGAAATGGAACCCTGATGCAGAAAAGGCGTTCCAAGCGTTAAAAGTGGCTTTGTGTTCACAACCGGTGTTGATAACACCAGATTTTTCAAAAGAATTTGTGGTACAGACAGATGCCTCAGAGGTAGGGATAGGTGCTGTGCTGTCCCAAACCAGAGATGGGGACGAACACCCTATCATTTATTTGAGTAGGAAACTCAATGAGCATGAAAAAAGGTATGCCATTGTGGAAAAGGAGGCTTTGGCCATTAAGTGGGCACTAGATACCTTGAGATATTACCTCTTGGGTAGACAATTCAGACTAGTGACAGACCATGCCCCTTTAAAATGGATGTATGTAAATAGAGGCAAGAATGCTCGTGTAACTAGATGGTTTCTAGCGTTGCAGGACTTTAAGTTTACTGTCGAACATAGACCGGGAACACAATTGGCCAACGCAGATGCATTGTCTCGCATCTTCTGTTTGGGGGCTACAAGTGTTCCGGCCCCTAGGTCGAAACAGGGGAGGGGGATATGTGACAAGAACACTGGGATAGTGTTTGAGGGCAGGTATATTTGTCCCAGGTTCTTGTCTTACATGTTTTAGAAAATGTTAACTTCTAGGAAAAATGCTTTTTGTTTTGTCTGAACCTTTTCAGTTTGCTGTAAAAGCTGGGTAAAGGCTCTGAGAGAGAGATAAGGCGAGTTCTAGACATTGGGCCCAGTTCGGGTCTTTGGCCTCACAGAGGGCTAATCAGGGTTTCAGCTGTGTAAGAGTGATATAGTGCTTCTAACCTGATTAGTATGGGCAGACTGCCTGGGAAGGCTGCAGGATCTGTGTGTGAGAGACACGCTTTCTGATGCAAGTAAGCTATACAGTATGTACTGAAGAACTCTGTGTTTTGTTTAGTGACAGTTAGGAACATCTTATGTTTAGTTAGTGCCGGACAGGCAAGGTATTTTTATTTTGGGGTTTGTTTTATTTTCTGTTTCAATAAAACTGGCCGGGGTCAGTTGTACCAGAAACTGGACTTGTGTTGTTCCTCAGCTGCTGCGTCCTGCCATATTCCCCAGGAAAAGGCACCTTGCACCCCTACAGTGTTACAATATATATATCTATCTATCCCTGAGTGTGTGGGGGTGTCGGTACGTGTGTGTCGGCATGTCTGAAGCGGGAGGCTCATCTAAGGAGGAGGTGGAGCAGATGATTATGGTGTCTCCGTCGGCGACGCTGACACCTGATTGGCTGGATATGTGGAATGTTTTAAATGCAAATGTGTCTTTATTACATAAGAGAATGGACAAAGTAGAGTCCAGAGAAAAGACAGGGAGTCAATCCATGGCTTTGGCTGTATCACAGGGCCCTCCAGGGTCTCAGAAACGTACCCTGTCCCAAGTAGCAGACACTGATTCCGACACGGATTCTGACTCCAGTGTCGACTTTGATGATGCGAAGTTGCACCCAAGGGTGGCCAAAAGTATTCATTATATGATTATTGCAATAAAAGATGTTTTGCATATCACAGATGACCCCTCTGTCCCTGACAAGAGGGTCCACATGTTTAAGGAAAAGAAACCTGAGGTAACCTTTCCCCCATCTCATGAGCTGAACGCTTTATTTGATAAGGCTTGGGAAACTCCAGACAAGAAACTGCAGATTCCCAAGAGAATTATTATGGCGTATCCTTTCCCTGCGCAGGACAGGTTACAGTGGGAATCCTCGCCCAGGGTAGACAAGGCTTTAACGCGCTTGTCCAAAAAGGTGGCGCTACCGTCTCCAGATACGGCAGCCCTCAAGGATCCTGCTGATCGCAGACATGAAACTACCTTAAAATCAATTTATTCACATACGGGTGCCTTGCTCAGACCGGCAATAGCGTCGGCTTGGGTTTGCAGCGCTGTAGCAGCTTGGGCAGATACCTTGTCATCTGACATTGATACCCTGGAGAGGGATACCATTTTATTGACCTTAGGTCACATTAAAGACGCAGTCTTATATATGAGAGACGCTCAGAGAGACATTGGGCTGCTAGGTTCAAGAGCCAACGTCATGGCGATTTCTGCTAGGCGAGCCCTGTGGACCCGTCAATGGACGGGTGATGCCGACTCATAGAAGCATATGGAGGTTTTACCATACAAGGGTGAGGTGTTATTTGGGGAAGGTCTCGCGGACCGTGTTTCCACAGCTACCGCGGGTAAATCTACTTTTTTACCTTATGTTCCCCCACAGCAAAAGAAAACTCCACAGTGTCAGATGCAGTCCTTTCGGTCGCATAAGTCCAAAAGAGGTCGGGGCTCTTCCTTCCTCGCCAGAGGTAAGGGTAGAGGGAAAAGAATGCCTGCCACGGCTAGTTCCCAGGAGCAGAAGCCCTCCCCGGCTTCTACTAAATCCACCGCATGACGCTGGGGCTCCACTGAGGGAGTCTGCGCCGGTGGGGGCACGTCTTCGACTCTTCAGCCACGTCTGGGTTCAGTCAGCCGTGGATCCTTGGGTGATGGAAATTGTATCCCAAGGCTACAAGCTGGAATTCGAAGACGTGCCTCCTCGCCGATTTTTCAAATCGGCTTTACCGGCTTCTCCCCCAGAAAGGGAGATAGTTTTAGCTGCGATTCAAAAACTTTGTCAACAGCAAGTGATTGTCAAGGTGCCCCTAGTTCAACAGGGGAAGGGGTACTATTCAACCCTGTTTGTGGTCCCGAAACCGGATGGCTCGGTCAGACCCATTCTAAATCTAAAATCCCTAAACCTGTACTTGAAAAAGTTCAAATTCAAGATGGAATCGCTCCGGGCAGTTATCTCCAGCCTGGAAAGGGGGATTTTATAGTGTCACTAGACATAAAGGATGCATACCCTCATGTTCCCGTATATCCCCCTCATCAGGCATACCTGAGATTCGCTGTACAGGACTGTCATTACCAGTTTCAGACATTGCCGTTTGGGCTTTCCACGGCCCCGAGGATTTTCACCAAGGTAATGGCGGAAATGATGGTGCTCCTGCGCAGGCAGGGAGTCACAATTATCCCGTACTTGGACGATCTCCTGATAAAAGCGAGATCGAGAGATCAATTGCAGAAAAGCGTGTCGCTCTCCCTGAGAGTGCTGCAGCAACATGGCTGGATTCTAAATCTACCAAAGTCACAGTTGATTCCAATGACTCGGCTATCTTTCTTAGGCATGATTCTGGACACGGAATAAAAGAGGGTTTTTCTCCTGATAGAAAAAGCCCAGGAACTCCAGAACATGGTCAGAGACCTGTTAAAACCGAAAAAAGTGTCAGTTCATCAATGCACTCGAGTACTGGGAAAAATGGTGGCGACCTACGAGGACATCCCCTTCGGCAGGTTTCATGCGAGGACGTTTCAGTGGGACCTTCTGGACAAGCGGTCGGGGTCCCATTTACAGATACATCAGAAAATAAGCCTGTCCCCCAGGGCCAGGGTGTCTCTCCTGTGCTGGCTGCAGAGTGCTTACCTTCTCGAAGGTCGCAGGTTCGGCATTCAAGACTGGGTTCTGGTGACCACAGACGCGAGCCTCCGAGGATGGGGAGCAGTCACACAAGGAAGAAAGTTTCAGGGACTATGGTCAAGCCAGGAGGCTTGTCTACACATCAACGTACTGGAATTGAGGGCCATATACAATGGCCTTCGACAAGCGGAGAATCTTCTTCGCGACCTACCGGTTCTGATTCAATCGGACAACGTCACAGCCGTGGCTCATGTAAACCGCCAAGGCGGGACAAGGAGCAGAGTGGCAATGGCGGAAGCCACCAGGATTCTTCACTAGGCGGAAAATCACGCAAGCGCTCTGTCAGCAGTCTTCATTCCGGGAGTGGACAACTGGGAAGCAGACTTCCTCAGCAGACACGATCTCCATCCAGGAGAGTGGGGACTTCATCAAGAAGTTTTTGCAGAGATAACAAGTCAGTGGGGACTTCCACAAATAGACATGATGGCGTCACGCCTCAACAAGAAGCTTCGGAGGTATTGTGCCAGGTCAAGGGACCCTCAGGCAGTAGCGGTGGACGCCCTGGTGACACCATGGGTGTTTCAGTCCGTCTATGTGTTCCCTCCTCTTCCGCTCATCTCAAAAATACTGAGAATCATAAGACGAAAAAGACAATACTCATTGTTCCGGATTGGCCTCGAAGGGCCTGGTATTCAGATCTTCAGGAAATGCTCACAGAAGATCCGTGGCCTCTTCCTCTCAGGGAAGACCAATTGCAGCAGGGCCCCTGCGTGTTCCAAGACTTACCGCGGTTACGTTTGTCGGCATGGCGGTTGAACACCAAATCCTAGCGGGGAAAGGTATTCCGGGGTAAGTCATCCCTACTCTGATTAAGGCTAGGAAGGAGGTGACGGCAAAACATTATCACCGCATCTGGAGGAAGTATGTATCTTGGTGTGAAGCCAAGAATGCTCCTACTGAAGATTTCTCTGACGTCCTAGTGGATGCTGGGAACTCCGTAAGGACCATGGGGAATAGACGGGCTCCGCAGGAGACTGGGCACTCTAAAAGAAAGATTAGGTACTATCTGGTGTGCACTGGCTCCTCCCTCTATGCCCCTCCTCCAGACCTCAGTTAGAATCTGTGCCCGGCCAGAGCTGGGTGCTCCTAGTGGGCTATCCTGAGCTTGCTAGAAAGAAAGTATTTGTTCGGTTTTTTATTTTCAGTGAGATCTGCTGGCAACAGACTCACTGCTACGAGGGACTGAGGGGAGAGAAGCAAACCTACCTGCGTGCAGCTAGCTTGTGCTTCTTAGGCTACTGGACACCATTAGCTCCAGAGGGTTCGAACACAGGGCCTGACCTCGATCGTCCGTTCCCGGAGCCGCGCCGCCGTCCCCCTTGCAGAGCCAGAAGACAGAAGAGAAGGAGATGAAATCGGCGGCAGAAGACTCCGGTCTTCATTAAGGTAGCGCACATTGCTCCCACTGCACACCACACACTCCTGTCACTGTAGGGTGCAGGGCGCTGGGGGGGGGGGGGGCGCCCTGGGCAGCAATAAGAATACCTTTTGGCACAAAACACACATAATACAGTCTGGAAAACTGTATATGAGTAAAAAACCCCGCCATTAAGCTATACAAAACGCGGGAGAAGCCCGCCGCTGAGGGGGCGGGGCCTTCTTCCTCAGCACACCAGCGCCATTTTCTCTTCACAGCTCCGCTGGAAGGACGCTTCCCAGGCTCTCCCCTGCAGTATCCTGTACGAGAAGGGTAAAAAAGAGAGGGGGGGCACATAAATTTAGGCGCAAATAAGATGATAAGCAGCTATTGGGAAAAATCACTCATTATAGTGTAAATCCCTGTGTTATATAGCGCTGTGGTGTGTGCTGGCATACTCTCTCTCTGTCTCCCCAAAAGACTTTGTGGGGTCCTGTCCTCAGTCAGAGCATTCCCTGTGTGTGTGCGGTGTGTCGGTACGGCTGTGTCGACATGTTTGATGAGGAGGGTTACGTGGAGGCGGAGCAAGGGCAGATAAGTGTGGTGTCGCCCCCGACGGGGCCGACACCTGATTGGATGGATATGTGGAAGGTCTTAACCGACAGTGTCAACTCCTTACATAAAAGGTTCGATGACGCAGCAGCCTTGGGACAGCCGGGATCTCAGCCCGCGCCTGCCCAGGCGTCTCAGAGGCCATCAGGGGCTCATAAACGCCCGCTAGCTCAGATGGTAGACACAGATGTCGACACGGAGTCTGACTCCAGTGTAGATGAGGATGAGACAAATGCACAGTCTACAAAAGCCATCCGATGCATGATTACTGCACTGAAAAATTTATTGCACATTTCTGATGTTAACCCGGTTACTACCAAGAAGGGTATTGTGTTTGTGGAGAAAAAGCAGCCAGTGACTTTTCCCCCATCTGATGAATTAAATGAATTGTGTGAAGAAGCGTGGAGTTTCCCCGATAAGAAACTAGTGATTTCTAAGAGGTTACTGATGGCGTACCCTTTCCCGCCAACGGACAGGTTACGTTGGGAAACATCCCCTAGGGTGGACAAGGCGCTCACACGCTTATCAAAATAGGTGGCACTGCCGTCTCAGGATACGGCCGCCCTAAAGGAGCCTGCGGATAGAAAGCAGGAAGCTATCCTGAAGTCTGTGTATACACACTCAGGTACTATACTGAGACCTGCTATTGCTTCAGCATGGATGTGTAGTGCTGCAGCCGCATGGTCTGATTCCCTGTCAGACAACATTGATTCCCTCGACAGGGATACTATTTTGCTAACTATAGAACATATAAAAGACGTCGTCTTATATATGCGGGATGCACAGAGGGACATTTGCCTGCTGGCATCTAGAATTAATGCAATGTCCATTTCTGCCAGGAGAGTATTATGGACTCGGCAGTGGACAGGTGACGCTGATTCTAAAAGACACATGGAGGTTTTGCCTTATAAGGGTGAGGAATTGTTTGGGGACGGTCTCTCGGACCTCGTATCCACGGCAACAGCCGGGAAGTCAACTGTTTTACCTCAGATTCCCTCACAGCCTAAGAAAGCACCGTATTATCATGTACAGTCCTTTCGGCCTCAGAAAGGCAAGCGGATCAGAGGCGCATCCTTTCTGCCCAGAGGCAGGGGTAGAGGAAAGAAGCTGCACCAGGCAGCCAGTTCCCAGGAACAAAAATCCTCCCCCGCTTCCTCTAAGTCCACCGCATGACGCTGGGGCTCCACAGGCGGAGTCGGGTGCGGTGGGGGCGCGTCTCCGAAACTTCAGCAACCAGTGGGTTCGCTCACAAGTGGATCTCTGGGCTGTACAAATTGTATCTCAGGGATACAAGCTGGAGTTCGAGGCGACTCCCCCTCGCCGTTACCTCAAATCAGCCTTGCCAGCTGCTCCCAGGGAAAGGGAGGTAGTACTGGCGGCAATTCACAAGCTGTACCTCCAGCAGGTGATAATCAAGGTTCCCCTCCTTCAACAGGGACGGGGTTACTATTCCACAATGTTTGTGGTACCGAAACCAGACGGTTCGGTGAGACCCATTCTAAAATTAAAATCCTTGAACACTTATATAAGGAAGTTCAAGTTCAAAATGGAATCGCTCAGGGCGGTTATTGCAAGCCTGGAAGAGGGGGATTTTATGGTGTCGCTGGACATCAAGGATGCTTACTTGCATGTCCCCATTTACCCACCTCACCAGGAGTACCTCAGGTTTGTGGTACAGGATTGTCATTACCAATTCCAGACGTTGTCGTTTGGTCTGTCCACGGCACCGAGAGTATTTACCAAGGTAATGGCCGAAATGATGATACTCCTTCGGAAGAAGGGAGTTATAATTATCCCGTACTTGGACGATCTCCTTATAAAGGCGAGGTCCAGAGAGCAGTTGTTAGTCAGCGTAGCACTCTCTCGGGAAGTGTTGCAACAGCACGGCTGGATTCTGAATATCCCAAAGTCGCAGCTGATTCCTGCAACGCGTCTGCTTTTCCTGGGCATGATTCTGGACACAGAACAGAAGAAGGTGTTTCTCCCGGTGGGGAAGGCCCAGGAATTGTCCTCTCTGGTCAGGGACCTCCTGAAACCAAAACAGGTGTCTGTGCATCACTGCACGCGAGTCCTGGGAAAGATGGTGCCTTCTTACGAAGCAATTCCCTTCGGCAGGTTCCATGCAAGGATCTTTCAGTGGGATCTGTTGGACAAATGGTCCGGATCGCATCTTCAGATGCATCGGTTGATCACCCTGTCCCCAAGGGCCAGGGTGTCTCTGCTGTGGTGGCTGCAGAGTGCTCATCTTCTCGAGGGCCGTAGATTCGGCATACAGGACTGGGTCCTGGTGACCACGGATGCAAGCCTCCGAGGATAAGGGGCAGTCACTCAGGGAAGGAACTTCCAAGGACAGTGGTCAAGTCAGGAGACTTCACTACACATAAATATACTGGAACTAAGGGCCATTTACAACGCCCTGAGTCAAGCAGAGCCCCTGCTTCAAAACCAACCAGTGCTGATTCAATCAGACAACATCACGGCGGTCGCCCATGTAAACCGCCAGGGCGGCACAAGAAGCAGGATGGCGATGGCAGAAGCCACAAGGATTCTTCGATGGGCGGAGAATCACGTGTTAGCACTGTCAGCAGTGTTCATTCCGGGAGTGGACAACTGGGAAGCAGATTTCCTCAGCAGGCACGACCTCCACCCGGGAGAGTGGGGACTTCATCCAGAAGTCTTCACGCAGATTGTAAACCGATGGGAACGGCCACAGGTGGACATGATGGCGTCCCGCCTCAACAAAAATCTAAAACAAAATAAATATTGCGCCAGGTCACGGGACCCTCAGGCGATAGCTGTGGACGCACTAGTGACACCGTGGGTGTACCAGTCGGTTTATGTGTTCCCTCCTCTTCCTCTCATACCCAAGGTACTGAGGATAGTAAGAAAGAGAGGAGTAAGAACTATACTCATCGTTCCGGATTGGCCAAGAAGAACTTGGTACCCAGAACTACAAGAAATGATCTCAGAGGACCCATGGCCTCTGCCTCTCAGACAGGACCTGTTACAGCAGGGGCCCTGTCTGTTCCAAGACTTACCGCGGCTGCGTTTGACGGCATGGCGGTTGAACGTCGGATCCTAACGGAAAAGATGAAGTTATTCCTACGCTGATAAAAGCTAGGAAGGATGTGACAGCAAATCATTATCACCGCATATGGCGGAAATATGTTGCTTGGTGTGAGGCCAGGAAGGCCCCAACAGAGGAATTCCAGCTGTTGCGATTTCTGCACTTCCTACAGTCAGGAGTGACTATGGGCCTAAAATTGGGGTCCATAAAGGTCCAGATTTCGGCCCTATCTATTTTCTTTCAAAAAGAACTGGCTTCACTGCCTGAGGTTCAGACGTTTGTTAAGGGAGTGCTGCATATTCAGCCCCCGTTTGTGCCTCCAGTGGCACCTTGGGATCTTAACGTTGTGTTGGATTTCCTGAAATCCCACTGGTTTGAGCCACTTAAGACCGCGGAGCTAAAATATCTCACGTGGAAAGTGGTCATGCTATTGGCCTTAGCTTCGGCTAGGCGTGTGTCAGAATTGGCGGCTTTGTCATGTAAAAGCCCTTATCTGATTTTCCATATGGACAGGGCAGAATTGAGGACTCGTCCCCAATTTCTCCCTAAGGTGGTATCAGCGTTTCATTTGAACCAACCTATTGTGGTGCCTGCGGCTACTCGGGACTTGGAGGACTCCAAGTTACTGGATGTAGTCAGGGCTTTGAAAATCTATGTAGTCAGGACGGCTGGAGTCAGGAAAACTGACTCGCTGTTTATCCTGCATGCACCCAACAAGCTGGGTGCTCCTGCTTCAAAGCAAACTATTGCGCGCTGGATCTGTAACACGATTCAGCAAGCTCATTCTGCGGCAGGGTTGCCGCATCCTAAATCGGTAAAAGCCCATTCCACAAGGAAGGTGGGCTCTTCTTGGGCGGCTGCCCGAGGGGTCTCGGCTTTACAGCTTTGCCGAGCTGCTACTTGGTCGGGTTCAAACACATTTGCTAAGTTCTACAAGTTTGATACCCTGGCTGAGGAGGACCTTGCCTTTGCTCATTCGGTGCTGCAGAGTCATCTGCACTCTCCCGCCCGTTTGGGAGCTTTGGTATAATCCCCATGGTCCTTACGGAGTTCCCAGCATCCACTAGGACGTCAGAGAAAATAAGAATTTACTCACCGGTAATTCTATTTCTCGTAGTCCATAGTGGATGCTGGGCGCCCGTCCCAAGTGCGGACTCTCTGCAATACATGTATATAGTTATTGCTTAACTAAAGGGTTATTGTTATGAGCCATCTGTTACTGAGGCTCAGTTGTTATTCATACTGTTAACTGGGTATAGTATCACAAGTTGTACGGTGTGATTGGTGTGGCTGGTATGAGTCTTACCCTGGATTCCAAATCCTTTCCTTGTGTGTCAGCTCTTCCGGGCACAGTTTCCTTAACTGAGGTCTGGAGGAGGGGCATAGAGGGAGGAGCCAGTGCACACCAGATAGTACCTAAGCTTTCTTTTAGAGTGCCCAGTCTCCTGCGGAGCCCGTCTATTCCCCATGGTCCTTACGGAGTTCCCAGCATCCACTACGGACTACGAGAAATAGAATTACCGGTGAGTAAATTCTTATTTTCCATCTGGGACGTTTTCTCCACTTTCTACAGACAGGAGTGGATATGGGCCTAAAGTTAGGCTTTATTAAGGTACAGATTTCGGCCTTATCAATTTTCTTTCAGAAGGAATTGGCTTCTCTCCCAGAAGTCCAGACTTTTGTGAAGGGAGTGCTGCACATCCAGCCTCCTTTTGTGCCCCCAGTGGCACCATGGGACCTACGTGGTGCTACAGTTCCTAAAATCTCACTGGTTTGAGCCTCTTCAAACGGTGGAT
This sequence comes from Pseudophryne corroboree, assembly GCF_028390025.1. Taxonomy (NCBI): domain Eukaryota; kingdom Metazoa; phylum Chordata; class Amphibia; order Anura; family Myobatrachidae; genus Pseudophryne; species Pseudophryne corroboree. Next base: position 5,315,234 of record NC_086444.1, read on the forward strand.
TTAAAATTTCTCACTTGGAAAGTGGTCATGTTGTTGGCCTTGGCATCTGCACGGCGGGTGTCCGAATTGGCGGCTTTGTCTCACAAGAGCCCCTATCTGATTTTCCATGTGGATAGAGCAGAATTAAGGACTTGTCCTCAATTTTTGCCTAAGGTGGTTTCATCTTTTCATATGAACCAACCTATCGTGGTGCCTGTGGCTACGGGTGACTTGGAGGATTCCAAGTCCCTTGATGTAGTCAGGGCCTTAAAGATTTATGTAGCCAGGACGGCTCGGTTAGGAAAACAGAAGCACTGTTTGTCCTGTATTTTGCCAACAAGGTTGGCGCTCCTGCTTCTAAACAGACTATTGCTCGCTGGATCTGTAACACGATTCAGCAGGCTCATTCTACGGCTGGATTGCCGTTACCAAATTCGATAAAGGCCCATTCCACTAGGAAGGTGGGCTCTTCTTGGGCGGCTGCCCGAGGCGTCTCGGCATTACAGCTTTGCCGAGCTGCTACTTGGTCGGGTTCAAACACTTTTGCAAAATTCTACAAGTTTGATACCTTGGCTGAGGAGGACCTTGTGTTTGCTCAATCGGTGCTGCAGAGTCATCCGCACTCTGCCGCCCGGTCTGGAGCTTTGGTATAATCCCCATGGTCCTTACGGAGTCCCCAGCATCCTCTAGGACGTAAGAGAAAATAAGATTTTAAACCTACCGGTAAATCTTTTTCTCCTAGTCCGTAGAGGATGCTGGGCGCCCGTCCCAAGTGCGGACAAAATTCTGCAAGGCTTGTATATAGTTGTTGCTTACATAAGGGTTATGTTACCGTTTTGATCAGTCTCGGGCTGATGCTGTTTTTTTCAAACTGTTAACTGGTTGCGTATAGTCCAGGGTATACGGTGTGAATGGTGTGGGCTGGTATGAATCTTGCCCTTTGATTAACAAAAATCCTTTCCTCGTACTGTCCGTCTCCTCTGGGCACAGTTTCTCTAACTGAGGTCTGGAGGAGGGGCATAGAGGGAGGAGCCAGTGCACACCTATCTAAAGTCTTTAGAGTGCCCATGTTTCCTGCGGAGCCCGTCTATCCCCATGGTCCTTACGGAGTCCCCAGCATCCTCTACGGACTAGGAGAAAAAGATTTACCGGTAGGTTTAAAATCTTATTTTCTCTAACGTCCTAGTGGATGCTGGGAACTCCGAAAGGACCATGGGGAATAGCGGGCTCCGAAGGAGGCTGGGCACTCTAGAAAGTTTTATGACTACCTGGTGTGCACTGGCTCCTCCCACTATGACCCTACTCCAAGCCTCAGTTAGATTTCGTGCCCGGCCGAGGTTGGATGCACACTAGGGGCTCTCCTGAGCCCTTAGAAAGAAAGTATAGATTTAGGTTTTTTATTTTCAGTGAGACCTGCTGGCAACAGGCTCACTGCAGCGAGGGACTAAGGGGAGAAGAAGCGAACTCGCCTGCTTGCAGCCGGATTGGGCTTCTTAGGCTACTGGACACCATTAGCTCCAGAGGGATCGACCGCAGGCCCAGTCCTTGGTGTTCGGTCCCGGAGCCGCGCCGCCGTCCCCCTTACAGAGCCAGAAGCAAGAAGAGGTCCGGAAAAACGGCGGCAGAAGACATCAGTCTTCACCAAGGTAGCGCACAGCACTGCAGCTGTGCGCCATTGCTCCTCATACACACTTCATACTCCGGTCACTGAGGGTGCAGGGCGCTGGGGGGGGGGCGCCCTGAGAAGCAATAATAACACCTTGGCTGGCAAAAACTCCACAATATATAGTCCCAGAGGCTATATATGTGGAAAATACCCCTGCCAGAATATGGAAAAAAGCGGGAGAATAGGCCGCGGAAAAGGGGCGGAGCTATCTCCTGCAGCACACTGGCGCCATTTCTCCTTCACAGATCCGCTGGAAGGAAGCTCCCTGGCTCTCCCCTGCAGTCTACACTACAGAACAGGGTAAAAACAGAGAGGGGGGGCACTAAATTTAGGCGCAATATATATATTATATAAAAAAGCAGCTATAGGGGACATAACTCAGTTAGTCCCTGCATTATATAGCGCTCTGGTGTGTGCTGGCATACTCTCACTCTGTCCCCCCAAAGGGCTTTTGTGGGTCCTGTCCTCATTCGGAGCATTCCTTGTGTGTGTGCGGTGTGTCGGTACGGCTGTGTCGACATGTTTGATGAGGATAATGATGTGGAGGCGGAGCAGATGCCTTTAGAAGGGATGTCACCCCCTGCGGGGCAGACACCTGAGTGGATGGGCTTATGGAAAGTAATGAGTGCACGTATAGACTCCCTATATAAGAAAATCGACGACATGCCAAATGTGGGACAGCCGACTTCTCAGCTCGTGCCTGCCCAGGCGTCGCATGGGTCATCAGGGGCTCTAAAACGCCCGCTACCTCAAGCAGACCCAGATGTCGACACTGATACTGACACCAGTGTCGACGACGATGAGTCTAACCTGATGCCCACTAAGGCCATTCACTGCATGATTGAGGCAATGAAAGAGGTGTTACACATTTCTGATATAACTACAGGTACCACTAAAAAGGGTATTATGTTTGGAGAGAAAAAACTACCCGTAGTTTTTCCCCCATCAGATGAATTAAATGAAGTGTGTGAAGAAGCGTGGGCTTTCCCTGATAAAAGATTGGTAATCTCTAAGAAGTTACTAATGGCGTTCCCTTTCCCGCCAGAGGATAGGTCACGTTGGGAGACACCCCCTAGAGTGGATAAAGCGCTCACACGTTTGTCTAAAAAGGTGGCACTACCGTCTCCGGATACGGCCGCCCTCAAGGAACCTGCTGATAGAAAGCAGGAGGCGATCCTGAAGTCTGTATATACACACTCAGGCATTATACTTAGACCAGCTATTGCGTCAGCATGGATGTGCAGTGCTGCCGCTGCGTGGTCAGATTCCCTGTCAGAAAATATTGACACATTAGACAGAGGCACGATCCTGTTAACCATAGACCATATAAAAGACTCAGTCTTATATATGAGAGATGCACAGAGGGAAATCTGCCGACTGGCATCTAAAGTAAGTGCATTGTCCATTTCTGCTAGGAGAGGCTTATGGACTCGCCAGTGGACTGGAGATGCGGATTCAAAAAAGCACATGGAAGTGTTACCATATAAGGGTGAGGAATTATTTGGGGATGGTCTCTCGGACCTAGTTTCCACAGCAACGTCTGGGAAGTCAGCATTTTTACCCCATGTCCCCTCACAGCCTAAGAAGGCGCCGTTTTATCAGGTTCAGTCCTTTCGGACCCAGAAAAACAGGCGTGGAAAAGGCGGGTCCTTTCTGTCCAGAGGCAGAGGTAGGGGAAAAAGGCTGCAACAAACAGCAGGTTCCCAGGAGCAAAAGTCCTTCCCCGCTTCTTCTTCCAAGTCCGCCGCATGACGGTGGGGCTCCACAGGCGGAGCCAGGTACGGTGGGGGGTCGCCTCAAAAATTTCAGCGATCAGTGGGTTCGCTCACAGGTGGATCCCTGGATCCTGCAAATAGTATCTCAGGGGTACAAGCTGGAATTCGAGGCGTCCCCACCCCACCGGTTCCTAAAATCTGCCTTGCCGATTGCTCCCTCAGACAGGGAGGCGGTGCTAGCGGCAATTCACAAGCTGTATTCCCAGCAGGTGATAATCAAGGTACCCCTTCTTCAACAAGGCCGGGGTTATTATTCCACACTATTTGTGGTACCGAAACTGGACGGTTCGGTGAGACCCATTCTAAATTTGAAATCCTTGAACACGTACATAAAGAAATTCAAGTTCAAGATGGAATCGCTCAGGGCGGTTATTGCAAGCCTGGACGAGGGGGATTACATGGTATCCCTGGACATCAAGGATGCTTACCTACATGTCCCCATTTACCATCCTCACCAGGAGTACCTCAGATTTGTGGTACAGGATTGCCATTACCAATTCCAGACGCTGCCGTTTGGACTGTCCACGGCACCGAGGGTATTTACCAAGGTTATGGCGGAAATGATGATACTCCTTCGAAGAAAGGGAGTTTTAATTATCCCGTACTTGGACGATCTCCTAATAAAAGCGAGGTCCAAGGAACAGTTGTTGGTGGGAGTAGCACTATCTCAGGAGGTGCTGCACCAGCACGGCTGGATTCTGAATATCCCAAAGTCACAGCTGGTTCCGACGACACGGCTACTGTTCCTGGGTATGATTCTGGATACAGTCCAGAAGAAAGTGTTTCTCCCGGAGGAGAAAGCCAGGGAGTTGTCATCTCTAGTCAGAGACCTCCTGAAACCAAAACAAGTATCAGTGCATCGCTGCACACGGGTCCTGGGGAAGATGGTGGCTTCTTACGAAGCAATTCCCTTCGGCAGGTTCCATGCCAGAATCTTTCAGTGGGACCTGTTGGACCAGTGGTCCAGATCGCATCTTCAGATGCATCGCTTAATAACCCTGTCTCCAAGAACCAGGGTGTCTCTACTGTGGTGGCTGCAGAGTGCCCATCTTCTAGAGGGCCGCAGGTTCGGAATACAGGACTGGGTCCTGGTGACCACGGATGCCAGCCTTCGAGGCTGGGGGGCAGTCATACAGGGAAGAAACTTCCAAGGACTATGGTCGAGTCAGGAGACTTCCCTTCACATAAATATTCTAGAACTAAGGGCCATCTACAATGCCCTAAGTCGAGCAAAAGCCCTGCTCCTACACCAGCCGGTGCTGATCCAGTCAGACAACATCACGGCAGTCGCCCATGTAAATCGACAGGGCGGCACAAGAAGCAGGATGGCGATGGCAGAAGCCACAAAGATTCTTCGGAGTGGCGGAGAATCATGTACTAGCACTGTCAGCAGTGTTCATTCCGGGAGTGGACAACTGGGAAGCAGACTTCCTCAGCAGACACGACCTCCACCCGGGAGAGTGGGGACTTCACCCAGAAGTCTTCCAGATGCTGGTAAACCGTTGGGAAAAACCACAGGTGGACATGATGGCGTCCCGTCTCAACAAAAAGTTAAAAAGATATTGCGCCAGGTCAAGGGACCCTCAGGCGATAGCTGTGGACGCTCTAGTGACACCGTGGGTGTACCAGTCGGTTTACGTGTTCCCTCCTCTGCCTCTCATCCCAAAGGTATTGAGAATAATAAGAAAGCGAGGAGTAAACACAATTCTCGTGGTTCCGGATTGGCCAAGACGAGCGTGGTACCCGGAACTTCAAGAGATGCTCTCAGAGGACCCGTGGCCTCTACCGCTCAGACAGGACCTGATACAGCAGGGGCCCTGTCTGTTCCAAGACTTACCGCGGCTGCGTTTGACGGCATGGCGGTTGAACACCGGATCCTAAAGGGAAAGGGTATTCCTGAAGAAGTCATTCCTACGCTTATTAAGGCCAGGAAAGATGTTACGGCAACGCATTATCACCGCATATGGCGAAAATATGTTGCATGGTGCGAGGCCAATAAGGCCCCAACAGGAATTTCAACTAGGTCGATTTCTGCATTTCCTGCAAGCAGGAGTGGATATGGGCCTAAAACTAGGCTCTATTAAAGTACAGATCTCGGCTCTGTCGATTTTCTTTCAAAAAGAACTAGCTTCAGTACCTGAAGTTCAGACTTTTGTAAAAGGAGTGCTGCATATTCAGCCCCCGTTTGTGCCTCCTGTGGCACCTTGGGATCTCAACGTGATGTTGAGTTTCTTAAAATCACATTGGTTTGAGCCACTAAAAACCGTGGATCTGAAATTTCTCACGTGGAAAGTGGTCATGTTATTGGCCTTGGCTTCAGCCAGGCGAGTGTCAGAATTGGCGGCTTTATCATGTAAAAGCCCTTATCTGATTTTCCATATGGATAGGGCAGAGTTGAGGACTCGTCCCCAATTTCTTCCTAAGGTGGTATCAGCGTTTCACCTGAACCAGCCTATTGTGGTGCCGGCGGCTACTAGTGAATTGGAGGACTCCAAGTTGCTAGACGTTGTCAGGGCCCTGAAAATATATGTTTCCAGGACGGCTGGAGTCAGGAAAACTGACTCGTTGTTTATCCTGTATGCACCCAACAAGCTGGGTGCTCCTGCTTCTAAGCAGACTATTGCTCGCTGGATTTGTAGTACAATTCAGCTTGCACATTCTGTGGCAGGCATACCACAGCCAAAATCTGTAAATGCCCATTCCACAAGGAAGGTGGGCTCATCTTGGGCGGCTGCCCGAGGGGTCTCGGCTTTACAACTTTGCCGAGCAGCTACTTGGTCAGGGGCAAACACGTTTGCAAAATTCTACAAATTTGATACCCTGGCTGAGGAGGACCTGGAGTTCTCTCATTCGGTGCTACAGAGTCATCCGCACTCTCCCGCCCGTTTGGGAGCTTTGGTATAATCCCCATGGTCCTTTCGGAGTTCCCAGCATCCACTAGGACGTTAGAGAAAATAAGAATTTACTCACCGGTAATTCTATTTCTCGTAGTCCGTAGTGGATGCTGGGCGCCCGTCCCAAGTGCGGATTGTCTGCAATACTTGTACATAGTTACTGTTAACTAAAGGGTTATTGTTGAGCCATCTGTTGAGAGGCTCAGTTGTTTTCATACTGTCAAACTGGATATAGTATCACGAGTTGTACGGTGTGATTGGTGTGGCTGGTAAGAGTCTTACCCGGGATTCTAAATCCTTCCTTATTATGTCTGCTCGTCCGGGCACAGTGTCCTAACTGAGGCTTGGAGGAGGGTCATAGTGGGAGGAGCCAGTGCACACCAGGTAGTCATAAATCTTTCTAGAGTGCCCAGCCTCCTTCGGAGCCCGCTATTCCCCATGGTCCTTTCGGAGTTCCCAGCATCCACTACGGACTACGAGAAATAGAATTACCGGTGAGTAAATTCTTATTTTCTTACTGATATTACATCTTGTATGGAGCGGATTCCACATCACGCAGTGCAGTCCCCTGTACAGGTGTGTACACACGGCGAGATCCGTGCTATTCCCGATATTGACTATGCGATTTCCCGTGAACTCCCGCGCAGCGCAGATAGCGCCTGACTTTGACTATCTGTACTCTCATTTTTGTCTCTGTACGATTGTGACTATACTTTGTACTAGACTTGCCTGTACAGTCTATCTAACCTTGCGATACCGACCCCGCAGGAGCGCGCATCGGGATCCAATTGGTATCACCAGCTGCCTGACACTGCGATTTCCACTAACTTTCCTTTACATTTTGACTATATAGTAAAATTCTTACAGATTTATCTCACCGTGTGCACACACCTTATGTCCTGTAGCGGAGGGACCCCGGCACCTCTGCCCCGTCTGATGTCCTGTAGCGGTGGGACCCCGGCACCTCTGCCCCGTCTGATGTCCTGTAGCGGAGGGACCCCGGCACCTCTGCCCCCGTCTGATGTCCTGTAGCGGTGGGACCCCGGCACCTCTGCCCCCGTCTGATGTCCTGTAGTGGTGGGACCCCGGCACCTCTGCCCCCGTCTGATGTCCTGTAGCAGTGGGACCCGGCACCTCTTCCCCCGTCTGATGTCCTGTAGCGGAGGGACCCCGGCACCTCTGCCCCCGTCTGATGTCCTGTAGTGGAGGGACCCCGGCACCTCTGCCCCCGTCTGATGTCCTGTAGCAGTGGGACCCGGCACCTCTGCCCCCGTCTGATGTCCTGTAGCAGTGGGACCCCGGCACCTCTGCCCCCGTCTGATGTCCTGTAGCAGTGGGACCCCGGCACCTCTGCCCCCGTCTGATGTCCTGTAGCGGTGGGACCCCGGCACCTCTGCCCCCGTCTGATGTCCTGTAGCGGTGGGACCCCGGCACCTCTGCCCCATTCTGATGTCCTGTAGCGGTGGGACCCCGGCACCTCTGCCCCCGTCTGAGGTCCTGTAGCGGTGGGACCCCAGCACCTCTGCCCCCATCTGATGTCCTCTTGCGGAGGGACCCGAGCACCTCCTGCCCCCGTCTGATGTCCTGTAGCGGTGGGACCCCGGCACCTCTGCCCCCGTCTGATGTCCTGTAGCGGTGGTAGCCCCGCACCTCTGCCCCCTTCTGATGTCCTGTAGCGGTGGGACCCCCGCACCTCTGCCCCCTTCTGATGTCCTGTAGCGGTGGGACCCCGGCACCTCTGCCCCGTCTGATGTCCTGTAGCGGTGGGACCCCGGCACCTGTACCCATGTCACGGTCCCCCTGTAGGACGTCCTCTAGTGACGGGACCCCAGCACTGCCCCCCTGTAGAATGTCCTCTAGTGACGGGACTCCAGCACTGCCCCCCTGTAGGACGTCCTCTAGTGACGGGACCCCAGCACAGCCCCCCTGTAGAACGTCCTCTAGTGACGGGACCCCAGCACTGCCCCCCTGTAGGACGTCCTCTAGTGACGGAACCCCAGCACGGCCCCCCTGTAGAACATCCTCTAGTGACGGGACCCCAGCACTGCCCCCTGTAGGACGTCCTCTAGTGACGGGACCCCAGCGCTGCCCACCTGTAGGACGTCCTCTAGTGACGGGACCCCAGCGCTGCCCCCCTGTAGGACGTCCTCTAGTGACGGAACCCCAGCACGGCCCCCCTGTAGAACGTCCTCTAGTGACGGGACCCCAGCACTGCCCCCTGTAGGACGTCCTCTAGTGACGGGACCCCAGCACTGCCTCCCTGTAGGACGTCCTCTAGTGACGGGACCCCAGCACTGCCCCCCTGTAGAACGTCCTCTAGTGACGGGACCCCAGCACTGCCCCCCTGTAGGACATCCTCTAGTGACGGGACCCCAGCACTGCCCCCTGTAGGACGTCCTCTAGTGACGGGACCCCAGCGTGGTTCACATGTAGTTTGTTTGCTAATCTTGGAGCCCCCGTGCAGTAACCCCCTCCCTTAGGGCTAAGGTTCCGGGCCGCAATGCTAATGAAAGTCTTCTCCTCTTGTGTCCATAGGATGGATTTCCCACGCTCTTTCTTTCCGGGGTACTACCAAGAGGGTCCCACTAACCGAGAAGTCTCCCATCCTGTCTCTGTGCTGGGGTGGGGAGAGCACTGCAGAGTGCAGCCAGGTGTCCGGACCCCAGACCAGGTGAGATGATCCCACCCTAGGAGGATCTGTAGGTGTCGTATATGTGCAGGGAAGCATACAGGACGACTGTACATGTATGTAATCCGTGTTGCTTGGTAAGGCTGTGTATTGTAGAGCTGTAACATACTATGGGAGCATACAATGGTGTCACACTAGGCTGTATTATGCAAAATGCGCTCTGCCCGGTGCCGCCCCCACCCGCGGGCCGCAGTTCCAGATCAGCGCAGGTGAGTAGATGAAGTGCGTATGCGCACAGTATCACTTCACATTGAGGGGAGAGCTTGGTGGAAGGCCAGCACCTCTGGAAGTGCGAGGCACACCTTCAAGAGTGACCAATTAGGTACATGGCATGAGGACACGCCTCCTGACTGGTCACACCCCTTTTTGGAGTGAGCATGCAGGGAAGCCCTCCCGCACCTCACTGCCCCGGTCTGCCGGGAACACTAATACAGCCTCCCCTCTGATACCCCCAGGCTACAGGGAATTGCCCTAGTGCCCACAGGACACTGTAGTTGTCGGCCCCTGGGCCGTCAAATTCTATGTTTCTATGTAAGGTATTGCATCGTGGTCAGTCAGGAACAGCTTGGGTGGGGATCATTGTTACGGGTATCTGAGGTTTCACCAGTGATCTACCAGATCCATAGATCATTCCTCTGCTACATCCCCGGCTCATTCCTCGGCCAGATCCGGCCTCTGCTATATCCCCGGCTCATTCCTCTGCTATATCCCCGGCTCATTCCCCTGCCAGATCCGGCCTCTGCTATATCCCCGGCTCATTCCTCTGCTATATCCCCGGCTCATTCCCCTGCCAGATCCGGCCTCTGCTATATCCCCGGCTCATTCCTCTGCTATATCCCCGGCTCATTCCCCTGTCAGATCCGGCCTCTGCTATATCCCCGGCTCATTCCTCTGCTATATCCCCTGCCAGATCCGGCCTCTGCTATATCCCTGGCTCATTCCCCTGCCAGATCCGGCCTCTGCTATATCCCCGGCTCATTCCTCTGCTATATCCCCGGCTCATTCCCCTGCTATATCCCCGGCTCATTCCCCTGCCAGATCCGGCCTCTGCTATATCCCCGGCTCATTCCTCTGCTATATCCCCTGCCAGATCCGGCCTCTGCTATATCCCCGGCTCATTCCCCTGCCAGATCCGGCCTCTGCTATATCCCCGGCTCATTCCTCTGCTATATCCCCGGCTCATTCCCCTGCCAGATCCGGCCTCTGCTATATCCCCGGCTCATTCCTCTGCTATATCCCCGGCTCATTCCCCTGCTATATCCCCGGCTCATTCCCCTGCCAGATCCGGCCTCTGCTATATCCCCGGCTCATTCCCCTGCCAGATCCGGCCTCTGCTATATCCCCGGCTCATTCCTCTGCTATATCCCCTGCCAGATCCGGCCTCTGCTATATCCCCGGCTCATTCCCCTGCCAGATCCGGCCTCTGCTATATCCCCGGCTCATTCCTCTGCTATATCCCCGGCTCATTCCCCTGCCAGATCCGGCCTCTGCTATATCCCCGGCTCATTCCTCTGCTATATCCCCTGCCAGATCCGGCCTCTGCTATATCCCCGGCTCATTCCTCTGCTATATCCCCGGCTCATTCCCCTGCCAGATCTGGCCTCTGCTATATCCCCGGCTCATTCCTCTGCTATATCCCCGGCTCGTTCCTCTGCTATATCCCTGGCTCATTCCCCTGCCAGATCCGGCCTCTGCTATATCCCCGGCTCATTCCTCTGCTATATCCCCGGCTCATTCCCCTGCCAGATCCGGCCTCTGCTATATCCCCGGCTCATTCCCCTTCCAGATCCGGCCTCTGCTATATCCCCGGCTCATTCCTCTGCTATATTCCCGGCTCGTTCCCCTGCCAGATTTGGCCTCTGCTATATCCCCGGCTCATTCCTCTGCTATATCCCCGGCTCATTCCCCTGCCAGATCCGGCCTCTGCTATATCCCCGGCTCATTCCCCTGCCAGATCCGGCCTCTGCTATATCCCCGGCTCGTTCCTCGGCCAGATCCGGCCTCTGCTATATCCCCGGCTCATTCCCCTGCCAGATCCGGCCTCTGCTATATCCCCGGCTCGTTCCTCTGCCAGATCCGGCCTCTGCTATATCCCCGTCTCGTTCATCGGCCAGATCCGGCCTCTGCTATATCCCCGGCTCATGCCTCTGCTATATCCCCGGCTCGTTCCTCTGCTATATCCCCGTCTCGTTCCTCGGCCAGATCCGGCCTCTGCTATATCCCTGGCTCGTTCCTCTGCCAGATCCGGCCTCTGCTATATCCCCGGCTCGTTCTTCTGCCAGATCTGGCCTCTGCTATATCCCCGGCTCGTTCCTCGGCCAGATCCGGCCTCTGCTATATCCCTGGCTCATTCCTCTGCTATATCCCCGGCTCGTTCCTCTGCTATATCCCCGGCTCGTTCCTCGGCCAGATCCGGCCTCTGCTATATCCCCGGCTCGTTCCTCTGCTATATCCCCGGCTCATTCCCCTGCCAGATCCGGCCTCTGCTATATCCCCGTCTCGTTCCTCTGCCAGATCCGGCCTCTGCTATATCCCCGTCTCGTTCCTCTGCCAGATCCGGCCTCTGCTATATCCCCGGCTCGTTCCTCGGCCAGATCCGGCCTCTGCTATATCCCCGTCTCGTTCCTCGGCCAGATCCGGCCTCTGCTATATCCCCGTCTCGTTCCTTTGCCAGATCCGGCCTCTGCTATATCCCCGTCTCGTTCCTCGGCCAGATCCGGCCTCTGCTATATCCCCGTCTCGTTCCTCTGCCAGATCCGGCCTCTGCTATATCCCCGTCTCGTTCCTCGGCCAGATCCGGCCTCTGCTATATCCCCGTCTCGTTCCTCGGCCAGATCCGGCCTCTGCTATATCCCCGTCTCATTCCTCTGCTATATCCCCGGCTCGTTCCTCGGCCAGATCCGGATTCTGCTATATCCCCGGCTCGTTCCTCGGCCAGATCCGGCCTCTGCTATATCCCCGTCTCGTTCCTCTGCCAGATCCGGCCTCTGCTATATCCCCGGCTCATTCCCCTGCCAGATCCGGCCTCTGCTATATCCCCGGCTCGTTCCTCTGCCAGATCCGGCCTCTGCTATATCCCCGTCTCGTTCCTCGGCCAGATCCGGCCTCTGCTATATCCCCGGCTCATGCCTCTGCTATATCCCCGGCTCGTTCCTCTGCTATATCCCCGTCTCGTTCCTCGGCCAGATCCGGCCTCTGCTATATCCCCGTCTCGTTCCTCGGCCAGATCCGGCCTCTGCTATATCCCCGGCTCGTTCCTCTGCCAGATCCGGCCTCTGCTATATCCCCGGCTCGTTCTTCTGCCAGATCTGGCCTCTGCTATATCCCCGGCTCGTTCCTCGGCCAGATCCGGCCTCTGCTATATCCCTGGCTCATTCCTCTGCTATATCCCCGGCTCGTTCCTCTGCTATATCCCCGTCTCGTTCCTCGGCCAGATCCGGCCTCTGCTATATCCCCGGCTCGTTCCTCGGCCAGATCCGGCCTCTGCTATATCCCCGGCTCGTTCCTCTGCTATATCCCCGGCTCATTCCCCTGCCAGATCCGGCCTCTGCTATATCCCCGGCTCGTTCCTCTGCCAGATCCGGCCTCTGCTATATCCCCGGCTCGTTCCTCGGCCAGATCCGGCCTCTGCTATATCCCCGTCTCGTTCCTCGGCCAGATCTGGCCTCTGCTATATCCCCGGCTCGTTCCTCTGCCAGATCCGGCCTCTGCTATATCCCCGTCTCGTTCCTCGGCCAGATCCGGCCTCTGCTATATCCCCATCTCGTTCCTCGGCCAGATCCGGCCTCTGCTATATCCCCGTCTCATTCCTCTGCTATATCCCCGGCTCGTTCCTCGGCCAGATCCGGCCTCTGCTTTATCCCCGGCTCGTTCCTCGGCCAGATCCGGCCTCTGCTATATCCCCGGCTCGTTCCTCGGCCAGATCCGGCCTCTGCTATATCCCCGGCTCGTTCCTCGGCCAGATCCGGCCTCTGCTATTTCCCCGGCTCGTTCCTCGGCCAGATCCGGCCTCTGCTATATCCCCGGCTCGTTCCTCGGCCAGATCCGGCCTCTGCTATATCCCCGGCTCGTTCCTCGGCCAGATCCGGCCTCTGCTATATCCCCGGCTCGTTCCTCGGCCAGATCCGGCCTCTGCTATATCCCCGGCTCGTTCCTCGGCCAGATCCGGCCTTTGCTATATCCCCGGCTCGTTCCTCGGCCAGATCCGGCCTCTGCTATATCCCTGGCTCGTTCCTCTGCTATATCCCCGTCTCGTTCCTCGGCCAGATCCGGCCTCTGCTATATCCCCGTCTCGTTCCTCGGCCAGATCCGGCCTCTGCTATATCCCCGTCTCGTTCCTCTGCCAGATCTGGCCTCTGCTATATCCCCGTCTCGTTCCTCTGCCAGATCTGGCCTCTGCTATATCCCCGGCTCGTTCCTCTGCCAGATCCGGCCTCTGCTATATCCCCGTCTCGTTCCTCGGCCAGATCCGGCCTCTGCTATATGCCCGGCTCGTTCCTCTGCTATATCCCCGTCTCGTTCCTCGGCCAGATCCGGCCTCTGCTATATCCCCGGCTCGTTCCTCGGCCAGATCCGGCCTCTGCTATATCCCCGGCTCGTTCCTCTGCCAGATCCGGCCTCTGCTATATCCCCGTCTCGTTCCTCGGCCAGATCCGGCCTCTGCTATATCCCCGGCTCGTTCCTCTGCTATATCCCCGGCTCGTTCCTTTGCTATATCACCGGCTCGTTCCTTTGCTATATCCCCGGCTCGATCCTCTGCTATATTCCCGGCTCATTCCTCTGCTATATCCCCGGCTCATTCCTCTGCTATATCCCCGGCTCATTCCTCTGCTATATCCCCGGCTCGTTCCTCTCTCATGGTTAATTGTCCCATTCACCGCTGACAGGACACTAGCTCCTGAGGGAACATTCCCGCAGCATGCTGCCACCCCTAACAGAGCCAGAAGAGTGGTGAGTACTAAGCCAGCATCCCGGTTAGCGGGTCGCCGTCCATTATGGCGGCATGAGGGTACAGAGACGCACGGCTTCTACACGGGGCAGACTGAGTCTCCTGACCTAAGTACACTATAGTGTATACAATACCCAGACTGGCAATACAGCCATAAAAGAGGAATGTCTCCATTTTATGCACACAGACACATAGCCAGTATAAAGAAGAGCGGGAAGACTGTGCGCCATTGAAGGGGCTTCACTATGAGCGGTTCCAGCAGCTCACAGGCGCCATTTTCCCTGCTGCAGCTACACAGACGCTGCCTAACAGGGACGCGCTGTTTCTGAGTTGCCTAGAACTTACTCAGCCGCTGTGATCACTTCAGCCTGTCCGGGGCCGGAATTGACGTTAGACACCCGCCCTGCAAACGCGGGGACACACCTGCGTTTTTCCAACCACTCCCAGAAAATGGCCAATTTTCACAATCATAAACGCCTTCTTCCTGTCAATCTCCTTGTGATTGCCTGTGCGAATGGATTCTTCGTTAAATCCATCGCCCAGCAACGATCCGCTTTGTACTCATACGACGTGCCTGTGCATTGTAGTGCATGCGCATGCGCAGTAGTGACCTGATTGCTGTGCTGTGAAAAACGGCAGCGTGCGATCAGGTCGGAATGACCCCCCCCCATGTGCACTGCAGGGGGGGCAGATGTAACATTTGCAGAGAGAGTTAGATGTGGGTGGGTTATTTTGTTTCTGTGCAGGGTAAATACTGGCTGCTTTATTTTCTTTTTCATCCACTAGGGGTCACTGGAGTACTCTTGGGATATGGACGGCTTCCGCAGGAACAGGGCACTGAATATTTAAATTTAGAACTCTCCACCCCTCCATATCCCAGAGTACCTCAGTGTTTTCTCTGACGTCCTAGTGGATGCTGGGAACTCCGTAAGGACCATGGGGAATAGCGGCTCCGCAGGAGACAGGGCACATCTAAAGAAAGCTTTAGGACTAACTGGTGTGCACTGGCTCCTCCCCCTATGACCCTCCTCCAAGCCTCAGTTAGATTTTCTGTGCCCGACGAGAAGGGTGCACACTAGGGGCTCTCCTGAGCTCTTTGTGAAAGTTTTAGTTTAGGTTTATTATTTTCAGTGAGACCTGCTGGCAACAGGCTCACTGCATCGAGGGACTAAGGGGAGAAGAAGCGAACTCACCTGCGTGCAGAGTGGATTGGGCTTCTTAGGCTACTGGACATTAGCTCCAGAGGGACGATCACAGGTTCAGCCTGGATGGGTCACCGGAGCCGCGCCGCCGGCCCCCTTACAGAGCCAGAAGAGCGAAGAGGTCCGGAAAAATCGGCGGCAGAAGACTTTCCTGTCTTCAGATAAAGGTAGGCGCACAGCACCGCAGCTGTGCGCCATTGCTCTCAGCACACTTCACACTCCGGTCACTGAGGGTGCAGGGCGCTGGGGGGGGCAGCGCCCTGAGACGCAATAAATCGATAAAAAAACCTTATATGGCTAAAATAAATGCATCACATATAACTCCTGGGCTATATGGATGCATTTAACCCCTGCCAAAACATACAGAAAAAGGATGATAAGGACGCCGAAAAAGGGGCGGAGCCTATCTCCTCAGCACACTGGCGCCATTTTCCCTCACAGCTCAGTTGGAGGGAAGCTCCCTGGCTCTCCCCTGCAGTCACTACACTACAGAAAGGGGTTAAAAAAGAGAGGGGGGCACAAATTAGGCGCAGTATATAACTATACAGCAGCTATAAAGGGAAAAACACTTATATAAGGTTATCCCTGTATATATATATATATATATAGCGCTCTGGTGTGTGCTGGCAAACTCTCCCTCTGTCTCCCCAAAGGGCTAGTGGGGTCCTGTCCTCTATCAGAGCATTCCCTGTGTGTGTGCTGTGTGTCGGTACGTTGGTGTCGACAAGTATGAGGAGAAAAATGATGAGGAGACGGAGTAGAGTGTCTGAAATTGTGTTGTCACCCCCTAGGGGGTCGACACCTGAGTGGATGTACTGTTGAAATTGGCGTGACAGTGTCAGCTTTGTATAAAAGACAGTGGTTGACATGAGACAGCCGGCTACTCAGCTTGTGCCTGTCCAGACGTCTCATACAGGGGCTCTAAAGCGCCCGTTACCTCAGATACAGACGCCGACAGGGGTACTGACTCCTGTGTCGACGGTGAAGAGACAACCGTGATTTCCAATAGGGCCACACATTGCATGATTGAGGCAATGGAAAAAGTTTACACTTTTCTGATAATATGAATACCACCACCAAAAAAAAAAAAAAGGGGTATTATGTTTGGTGAGGAAAAACTTCCTGTAGTTTTCCTGAATCTGAGAAATAAAATGAGGTGTGTGATGATGCGTGGGTTTCCCCCCGATAACAATTGATATTTTCTAAAAAGTTATTGGCAGTATACCTTTTCCCGCCAGAGGTTAGGGTGCGTTGGGAAACACCCCCTAGGGTGGATAAAGCGCTCACACGCTTGTAAAAACAAGGGCTCTACCCTCTCCTGAGATGGCCGTCCTTAAGGATCCTGCTGATAGAAAGCAGGAGCGTATCCTAAAATGTATTTACACACATACTGGTGTTATACTGCGACCAGCAATCGCCTCAGCCTGGATGTGCAGTGCTGGGTTGGCGTGGTCGGATTCCCTGACTGGAAATATGATATCCTAGATAAGGACAGTATATTATTGCCTATAGAGCAATTAAAAGATGCATTTCTATATATGCAGGATGCACAGCGGAATATTTGCCGACTGGCATCAAGTATAAGTGCGTTGTCCAATTATTCCAGTAAAGTGGTCAGGTGATGCGGATTCCAAACGTCATTTGGAAGTATTGCCTTAAAAGAGGGGATGTACCCCAGGTCGCCTCTCAAAAGAAGACGCCGTATTATCAGGCACAGTCCTGGTTGGCAAGCGGACAAAAGGGTTCCTCTTTTCTGCTCGTGACAGAGGGAGAGGAAAATGGCTGCAGAGATCAGCCAGTTCCAAGGAACAGAAACCCTTTTCCGCCGCTGCCAAGCCCTCCGTATGACACTAGGGCTTTACAAATTCAGGCACGGTGGGGTCCCGTTCTCAATGAATTTCAGTGCGCAGTGGGCTCACTCGCAAGTAGACCCCTGGATCCTTTAGATAATATTTCAGGGGTACAAATTGGAATTCGAGACGTATTCCCCTCGCCGTTTCCAAAAGTCTGTTTTACCGACGTCTCCCGCTGACAGGGAGGCAGTTTTGGAAGCCATTCACAAGCTGTATTCCCAGCAGGTGATAATCAAGGTACCCCTCCTGTAACAGGGAACGGGGTATTATTCCACACTATTGTGATACCGAAGCCAGACGGCTCGGTGAGACCGATTTTAAAATCTAAAATCTTTGAACACTTGCATACAGAGGTTCAAATTCAATATTGAGTCACTCAGAGCAGTGATTGCAAACCTGGAAGAAAGGGACTACATGATGTCTCGGGACATCAAGGAGGCTTACCTTCATGTCAAAATGTACCCTTCTCACCAAGGGTATTTCAGGTTATGGTACAGAACTGTATCAGTTCGGACGCTGCCGTAGGGATGGTCCACGGCACCCCGGGTCTTTACTGAAGTAATGACCGAAATGATGATATTCCTTCGAAGGAAGGGAATTTTAGTTATCCTTTACTTGGACGATTCCCTGATAAGGGTAAGATCCAGGGAACAGTTGGAGATCGGTGTAGCACTATATCAGGTAGTGTTGCGGCAGCACGATTGGATTTTCAATATTCCAAAAATCGCAGCTGGTTCCGACGACTTGTCTTCTGTTCCTAGGGATGATTCTGGACATAGTCCAGAAAGAAGGTGCTTCTCCCGGAGGAGAAAGCCAGGGAGTTATCCGAGCTAGTCAGGAACCTCCTAAAACCGAACCAAGTCTCAGTGCATCAATGCACAAGGGTTCTGGGTAAAAAATGGTGGCTTCCTACGAAGCAATCCCATTCGCAGATTCCACGCACAGTGGAACCTTCTGGACAAATGGTCCGGGTCGCATCTTCAGATGCTTCAGCGGATAACCCTGTCACAAGGGTATCCCTCCTGTGGTGGTTGCAGAGTGCTCATCTTCTAGAGGGCCGCAGATTCGGCATTCGGGACTGGGTCCTGGTGGCCACGGATGCCAGCCTGCGAGGCTGGGGAGCAGTCACACAGGGAAGGAATTTCCAGGGCTTATGGTCAAGCCTGGAGACATCTCTTCATATAAACATTCTGGAACTAAGGGCCATTTACAATGCCCTAAGTCAAGCGAAACCCCTGCTTCAGGGTCAGGCGGTATTGATCCAATCGGACAACATCACGTCAGTCGCCCACGTAAACAGACAGGGCGGCACGAGAAGCAGGAGGGCAATGGCAGAAGCTGCAAGGATTTTCGCTGGGCGGAAAATCATGTGATAGCACTGTCAGCAGTGTTCATTCCGGGAGTGGACAACTGGGAAGCAGACTTCCTCAGCAGACACGACCTTCACCCGGGAGAGTGGGGACTTCACCCAGAAGTCTTCCACCTGATTGTAAACCGTTGGGAAAAACAAAAGGTGGACATAATGGCGTCCCGTCTAAACAAAAAACTAGACAGATATTGCGCCAGGTCAAGGGACCCTCAGGCAATAGCGGTGGACGCTCTGGTAACACCGTGGGTGTACCAGTCAGTGTATGTGTTCCCTCCTCTGCCCCTCATACCAAAAGTACTGAGAATCATAAGAAGGAGAGGAGTAAGAACTATACTCGTGGTTCCGGATTGGCCAAGAAGGACTTGGTATCCGGAACTTCAAGAGATGCTCACGGACGAACCGTGGCCTCTACCTCTAAGAAAGGACCTGCTCCAGCAAGGGCCTTGTCTGTTCCAAGACTTACCGCGGCTGCGTTTGACGGCATGGAGGTTGAACGCCGGATCCTGAAGATCCCTACCCTGGTCAAGGCCAGGAAAGACGTAACCGCAAAACATTACCACCGCATTTGGCGAAAATATGTTGCGTGGGGTGAGGCCAAGAAGGCCCCTACAGAGGAATTTCAACTGGGTCTTTTCCTCCATTTCCTGCAAACAGGACTGTCTATGGGCCTAAAATTAGGGTCCATTAAGGTTCAAATTTCGGCCCTGTCGATTTTCTTCCAAAAAGAACTGGCTTCAGTGCCTGAAGTTCAGACGTTTGTAAAAGGGGTACTGCATATACAGTCTCCTTTTGTGCCTCCAGTGGCACCTTGGGGATCTCAATGTTGTGTTGAGTTTCCTAAAGTCACATTGGTTTGAACCACTCACCACTGTGGACTTAAAATATCTCACATGGAAGTGACGAGTTAGCCCTGGTTTCAGCCAGGCGGGTGTCAGAATTGGCGGCTTTATCATATAAAAGCCCTTACTTATTATTTCATTCTGAAAGGGCAGAATTGAGGACTCGTCCTCAAATTTTCTACCTAAGGTGGTTTCTGCATTTCACATGAACCAACCTATTGTGGTACCTGCGGCCACTAAGGACTTGGAGGATACCAAGTTGCTTGACGTGGTCAGGACCCTGAAAATACATGTTTCCAGGACGGCTGGAGTCAGAAAATCTGACTCGCTGTTTATCCTGTATGCACCCAACAAATTGGGTGCTTCTGCTTCTACGCAGACGATTGCTCGTTGGATTTGTAGTACAATTCAGCTTGCACATTCTGTGGCAGGCCTGCCACAGCCAAAAATCTTAAAATGCCCACTCCACAAGGAAGGTGGGCTCATCTTGGGCAGCTGCCCGAGGGGTCTCGGCTTTACAACTTTGCCGAGCAGTTACTTGGTCAGGAGCAAATACGTTTGTAAAATTCTACAAATTTGATATCTTGGCTGAGGAGGACCTGGAGTTCTCTCATTCGGTGCTGCAGAGTCATCCGCACTCTCCCGCCCGTTTGGGAGCTTTGGTATAATCCCCATGGTCCTTACGGAGTTCCCAGCATCCACTAGGACGTCAGAGAAAATAAGAATTTACTTACCGATAATTCTATTTCTCGTAGTCCGTAGTGGATGCTGGGCGCCCATCCCAAGTGCGGATTGTCTGCAATACTGGTACATAATTATTGTTACCAAAAAATTCGGGTTATTGTTGTAGTGAGCCATCTTTTCTAGAGGCTCCTCTATTATCATGCTGTTAACTGGGTTCAGATCACAAGTTGTACAGTGTGATTGGTGTGGCTGGTATGAGTCTTACCCGGGATTCAAAATCCTTCCTTATTGTGTACGCTCGTCCGGGCACAGTATCCTAACTGAGGCTTGGAGGAGGGTCATGGGGGGAGGAGCCAGTGCACACCAGGTGATCCTAAAGCTTTCTTTAGATGTGCCCAGTCTCCTGCGGAGCCGCTATTCCCCATGGTCCTTACGGAGTTCCCAGCATCCACTACGGACTACGAGAAATAGAATTATCGGTAAGTAAATTCTTATTTTTTCTGTGCTCATCATAGGAACAGGCTTGTGTGGCTCAGTCCACACTTATTTTGAATATATTTTTATTTTTATTATTTTTGATTTCTCTGACGTCCTAGTGGATGCTGGGAACTCCGTAAGGACCATGGGGAATAGCGGCTCCGCAGGAGACTGGGCACAAAAGTAAAGCTTTAGGACTACCTGGTGTGCACTGGCTCCTCCCCCTATGACCCTCCTCCAAGCCTCAGTTAGATTTTTGTGCCCGGCCGAGAAGGGTGCAATCTAGGAGGCTCTCCTGAGTTTCTTAGTAAAAGTTTAGTTTTAGGTTTTTTATTTTCAGTGAGACCTGCTGGCAACAGGCTCACTGCTTCGAGGGACTAAGGGGAGAAGAAGCGAACCTACCTGCTTGCAGCCAGCTTGGGCTTCTTGGCTACTGGACACCATTAGCTCCAGAGGGACCGAACACAGGCCCAGCCTCGGAGTCCGGTCCCAGAGCCGCGCCGCCGGCCCCCTTACAGAGCCAGAAGCAAGAAGAGGTCCGGAAAATCGGCGGCAGAAGACATCAGTCTTCACCAAGGTAGCGCACAGCACTGCAGCTGTGCGCCATTGCTCCTCAGGCACACTTCACACTCCGGTCACTGAGGGTGCAGGGCGCTGGGGGGGGGGGGGGGGCGCCCTGAGCAGCAATAGAAACACCTTGGCTGGCGAAAATACATCACATATAACCCCCAGGGCTATATGGATGTATTTTAACCCCTGCCAGAATACAGCAAAAAGCGGGAGAAAAGTCCGCCGAGAAGGGGGCGGAGCCTATCTCCTCAGCACACGGGCGCCATTTTCCCTCACAGCTTCGCTGGAAGGACGTCTCCCTGACTCTCCCCTGCAGTCCTGCACTACAGAAAAGGGTAAAACAAGAGAGGGGGGCACTAATTAGGCGCAGTATAAATAAAACAGCAGCTATAAGGGGAAAAACACTTCTATAAGGTTATTCCTGTATATATATAGCGCTCTGGTGTGTGCTGGCATACTCTCCCTCTGTCTCCCCAAAGGGCTAGTGGGGTCCTGTCCTCTATCAGAGCATTCCCTGTGTGTGTGCTGTGTGTCGGTACGATTGTGTCGACATGTATGAGGAGGAAAATGGTGTGGAGGCGGAGCAATTGCCTGTAATGGAGATGTCACCCCCTAGGGAGTCGACACCTGAGTGGCTGAGCTTATGGAAGGAATTACGTGACAGTGTCAGCTCTTTACAAAAGACGGTTGATGACATGAGACAGCCGGCTACTCAGCTCGTGCCTGTCTAGGCGTCTCAAAAGCCATCAGGGGCTCTAAAACGCCCGTTACCTCAGATGGCAGATACAGACGCCGACACGGATACTGACTCCAGTGTCGACGATGAAGAGACGAATGTGACTTCCAGTAGGGCCACACGTTACATGATTGATGCTATGAAAAATGTTTTACATATTTCTGATAATACAAGTACCACTAAAAAGGGTATTATGTTTGGTGAGAAAAAACTGCCTGTAGTTTTTCCTGCATCTGAGGAATTAAATGAGGTGTGTGATGAGGCGTGGGTTTCCCCCGATAAAAAACTGATAATTCCTAAAAGGTTATTGGCATCATACCCCTTCCCGCCAGAGGATAGGGCACGTTGGGAAACACCCCCTAAGGTGGATAAAGCGCTCACACGTTTGTCAAAACAGGTGGCACTACCGTCTCCTGATAGGGCCGCCCTTAAGGAACCTGCTGACAGAAAGCAGGAGAATATCCTAAAATGTATATACACTCACACGGGTGTTATACTGCGACCAGCAATCGCCTCAGCCTGGATGTGCAGTGCTGGGGTGGCTTGGTCGGATTCCCTGACTGACAATATTGATACCCTAGATAGGGACAGTATATTACTGACTATAGAGCATTTGAAAGATGCATTTCTATATATGCGTGATGCACAGAGGGATATTTGCCGACTGGCATCAAGAGTAAGTGCGCTGTCCATTTCTGCCAGAAGAGGGTTATGGACGAGGCAGTGGTCAGGTGATGCTGATTCCAAAAGGCATATGGAAGTATTGCCTTACAAAGGGGAGGCGTTATTTGGGGTAGGTCTATCAGACCTGGTGACCACGGCAACTGCTGGGAAATCCACATTTTTACCCCAGGTAGCCTCTCAACATAAGAAGACGCCGTATTATCAGGCGCAGTCCTTTCGGCCCCATAAGGGCAAGCGGGCAAAAGGCTCCTCATTTCTGCCCCGTGGCAGAGGGAGAGGAAAAAGGCTGCAGCAAACAGCCAGTTCCCAGGAACAGAAGCCCTCTCCCGTTTTCTGCCAAGTCCTCAGCATGACGCTGGGGCTTTACAAGCGGACTCAGGCACTCCCCTAAAGTCTGCTTTACCGACGTCTCCCTCCGACAGGGAGGCGGTATTGGAAGCCATTCACAAGCTGTATTCCCAGCAGGTGATAATCAAGATACCCCTCCTGCAACAGGGACAGGGGTATTATTCCACGCTGTTTGTGGTACCGAAGCCGGACGGCTCGGTGAGACCTATTTTAAATCTGAAATCCTTGAATACATACACAGGTTCAAATTCAAGATGGAGTCACTCAGAGCGGTGATTGCGAACTTGGAAGAAGGGGATTATATGGTATCTTTGGACATCAAGGAGGCTTACCTCCATGTCCAAATTTACCCTTCTCACCAAGGATACCTCAGGTTTGTGGTACAGAACTGTCACTATCAGTTTCAGACGCTGCCGTTTGGTTTGTCCACGGCACCCCGGGTCTTTACCAAGGTAATGGCCGAAATGATGATACTCCTTCGAAGGAAGGGAGTTTTAGTTATCCCGTACTTGGACGATCTCCTGATAAGGGCAAGATCCAGGGAACAATTGGTAGTCGGGGTAGCACTATCTCAAGTAGTGTTGCGGCAGCACGGTTGGATTCTCAATATTCCAAAATCGCAGCTGATCCCGACGACACGTCTTCTATTCCTAGGGATGATCCTGGACACAGTCCAGAAAAAGGTGTTTCTCCCGGAGGAGAAAGCCAGGGAGTTATCCGAACTAGTCAGAAACCTCCTAAAACCAGGCCAAGTGTCAGTGCATCAATGCACAAGGGTCCTGGGAAAAATGGTGGCTTCCTACGAAGCAATCCCTTTCGGCAGATTCCACGCAAGAACTTTCCAGTGGGACCTGCTGGACAAATGGTCCGGATCGCATCTTCAGATGCATCAGCGGATAACCCTGTCACCAAAGACAAGGGTGTCTCTCCTGTGGTGGTTGCAGAGTGCTCATCTTCTAGAGGGCCGCAGATTCGGCATTCAGGACTGGGTCCTGGTGACCACGGATGCCAGCCTGCGAGGCTGGGGAGCAGTCACACAGGGAAGAAATTTCCAGGGCTTGTGGTCAAGCCTGGAGACATCCCTTCACATAAATATCCTGGAGCTGAGGGCCATTTACAATGCCCTAAGCCAAGCAAGACCTCTGCTTCAAGGTCAGCCGGTGCTGATCCAGTCGGACAACATCACGGCAGTCGCCCACGTGAACAGACAGGGCGGCACAAGAAGCAGGAGGGCAATGGCAGAAGCTGCAAGGATTCTTCGCTGGGCGGAAAATCATGTGATAGCACTGTCAGCAGTGTTCATTCCGGGAGTGGACAACTGGGAAGCAGACTTCCTCAGCAGGCACGACCTCCACCCGGGAGAGTGGGGACTTCACCCAGAAGTCTTCCACATGATTGTAAACCGTTGGAAATAACCAAAGGTGGACATGATGGCGTCCCGCCTCAACAAAAAATTGGACAGGTATTGCGCCAGGTCAAGGGACCCTCAGGCAATAGCTGTGGACGCTCTGGTAACACCATGGGTGTACCAGTCAGTGTATGTGTTTCCCTCCTCTGCCTCTCATACCCGAGGTACTGAGAATTATAAGACGGAGAGGAGTAAGAACTATACTCGTGGTTCCGGATTGGCCAAGAAGGACTTGGTACCCGGAACTTCAAGAGATGCTCACAGAGGACCCGTGGCCTCTACCTCTAAGAAGGGACCTGCTCCAGCAAGGTCCCTGTCTGTTCCAAGACTTACCACGGCTGCGTTTGACGGCATGGCGGTTGAACGCCGGATCCTGAAGGAAAAAGGCATTCCGGAAAAAGTCATTCCTACCCTGATCAAAGCCAGGAAGGATGTGACCGCAAAACATTATCACCGCATTTGGCGGAAATATGTTGCGTGGTGCGAGGCCAGGAAGGCCCCAACGGAGGAATTTCAACTGGGTCGATTCCTGCATTTCCTGCAAACAGGAGTGTCTATGGGCCTAAAAATTAGGATCCATTAAGGTTCAGATTTCGGCCCTGTCGATTTTCTTCCAGAAAGAACTGGCTTCAGTTCCTGAAGTTCAGACGTTGTCAAGGGGGTGCTGCATATACAGCCTCCTTTTGTGCCTCCAGTGGCACCTTGGGATCTCAATGTAGTTTTGGGGTTCCTAAAATCACATTGGTTTGAACCGCTTAAATCTGTGGATTTGAAATATCTCACATGGAAAGTGGTCATGCTGTTGGCCCTGGCTTCGGCCAGGCGCGTGTCAGAATTGGCGGCTTTATCTTATAAAAGCCCTTGCCTGATTTTTCATACGGACAGGGCAGAATTGAGGACTCGTCCACAATTTCTCCCTAAGGTGGTTTCAGCGTTTCACCTGAACCAGCCTATTGTGGTACCTGCGGCTACTAGGGACTTGGAGGACTCCAAGTTGCTGGACGTAGTCAGGGCCCTGAAAATATATGTTTCCAGGATGGCTGGAGTCAGAAAATCTGACTCCCTGTTTATCCTGTATGCACCCAACAAGCTGGGTGCTCCTGCTTCTAAGCAGACTATTGCTCGTTGGATTTGTAGTACAATTCAGCTTGCACATTCTGTGGCAGGCCTGCCACAGCCAAAATCTGTAAAAGCCCATTCCACAAGGAAGGTGGGCTCATCTTGGGCGGCTGCCCGAGGGGTCTCGGCTTTACAACTTTGCCGAGCAGCTACTTGGTCAGGGGCAAACACGTTTGCTAAATTCTACAAATTTGATACCCTGGCTGAGGAGGACCTGGAGTTCTCTCATTCGGTGCTGCAGAGTCATCCGCACTCTCCCGCCCGTTTGGGAGCTTTGGTATAATCCCCATGGTCCTTACGGAGTTCCCAGCATCCACTTAGGACGTCAGAGAAAATAAGAATTTACTTACCGATAATTCTATTTCTCGTAGTCCGTAGTGGATGCTGGGCGCCCATCCCAAGTGCGGATTGTCTGCAATACTTGTACATAGTTATTGTTAACTAAATCGGGTTATTGTTGTTGTGAGCCATCTTTCCAGAGGCTCCTCTGTTATCATGCTGTTAACTGGGTTCAGATCACAGGTTGTACGGTGTGATTGGTGTGGCTGGTATGAGTCTTACCCGGGATTCAAGATCCTTCCTTATTGTGTACGCTCGTCCGGGCACAGTATCCTAACTGAGGCTTGGAGGAGGGTCATAGGGGGAGGAGCCAGTGCACACCAGGAAGTCCTAAAGCTTTACTTTTGTGCCCAGTCTCCTGCGGAGCCGCTATTCCCCATGGTCCTTACGGAGTTCCCAGCATCCACTACGGACTACGAGAAATAGAATTATCGGTATGTAAATTCTTATTTTTTCTTTTTTCCACTTTACCACATCCCTTTCCCCCTTCCAAAAGGCCAGGGTCAGGGATAGTGGAAGCTGCTACAAGCAGCTGTGGCGTGTCGGTCCTCTCTAAAAGAGCACCCTCACAGCCAGAGCAGACATCCTGCAGAAAGGCTGGCCGGTGCTTACAGAGAAGCCCCGTCGGAGCCTCACCACAGGAGTCCAGGTATGTTAGTCGAGGCGGCAGCGTGCTGTGTGGGAAGGGGGGAGCACTGTTTATCAGAGCGGCAATGTAAGCCGCCCACCGCACCGCCCGCCGCCGCTGCTCACAGCGCACCACGCTCTATGCAGCGCGCTCCCCGGCTCCCGCTGCCTGGTCTCCGGCGCCCACTGGCCGTCCTACGGCTACCGCTACCCGCCTCCCGCTGGCTGTCCCCCGGCTACCGCTCCCCGGCCCTTTTACTTGCTCCTGGTGTTCCAATACACGGAGCACACAGGGGGGGAGAAGCTCACAGCACACGATGGGGGTGGGGGGGGGGCAGCAGCAGTATGCTAAGCTGCATATATATATATATATATATATATATATATATATATATATAAGGGAAGCATAGGAATTAGCTTTTTGTTACAACTATCCCAGGTTATATAAAAAAAGATAATAACCTGTACTGTGATTATACTGTAAGCATGGCTTGGGGGCCATTTTAACCATGCTTCCTGTTTTTTCTGTTGTGATTCCAGAACGTTCCTGTACTACATCTCTACTCCACCGGAGGCGCAGGGGTGTTAGTGGGAATTTGGGATCACATTTCATAGGATTGGCCACGTGTACTGCACTTGGCCAGATATATATATATATATATATATATCACACACACCTTAGTACTATTTTACTGAGTCGTGCAAGTGTCTGTCTTTGTATATTGTATTGTCTGTCTGCATAATGAGTAAGGCACCAGCAAAAACTAAAAAGCAGTTTCACTGCAAGGTCTGTAAGAGTGTGTTACCGGATGGATCTACCACATGTAAAGTATGTTTTGTGGATTCAGTTACGAATACAATTTCGGCTTCGGTTTTGAAGCCAGTTTCCTCCCCGGACCCTCCATGGGAAAGGCTAGCCAATGTACTGGCTGGGTTGCAATCAGAATTGACCGCCGCTCGACAAGAGCGGCAAGATCTGAGTCTAGGGTGAGACCGCCAGAACTACCGGGGGGGTCTCAGCCTTGCCAAAAGTCCAAATCCATTTTGGGTAGACGGGATAAATTTCATATGTCTTATGATTTACCAGTTTCTGCTATGTTGTATTCTGACGATTCCATGCCAGACCTCACTGCGCAAGATGAGGATGAGGAGGGCGAAGTAGACCAGCAGTCAGATAGTGATGATTTTACCAGCCCAGGCATTGATAATCTCATCAGAGCGGTGCGTCAGTCTCTGAAGTTTACAGAAACTGAGGAGCCTCTGACAAATGATGAAGTCGTATTTACTAAACGACAGAGATCTCCGATGTGTTTTCCTGTTTCGGAGTCTCTTAATAAGATGTTAGTAGAAACACGAAAGAATCCAGATAAACGGTTTTCTACACCTCGCAGATTTAAGTCTAGTTACCCGTTTCCAGAGTCTGTGACATGTACATGGGAGAATCCGCCAATGGTGGATTCGTCTGTGTCAAAACTTACAAAGAAATTAACTATACTAGTGCCAACTGCTCCTATGCTTAAAGACCCTTCAGACCGCAAAATAGAAACTATGCTAAAGTCCATGTATATAGCAGCAGGAGTGTTGCTTAGACCTGGGTTGGTTGGCATTTGGGTCACTAAGGCGCTCATAGTATGGATAACAGAACTCAAGTCTGCCCTACGTGACGATCACCTTATACTTCTCGCTGATCAAATGTGTGAGGCTGCGGAGTATCTATGTACAGCTTCTACTGACGTCTGTCAGCTCACTTCTCGCATTTCATCGTCACTGGTTACAGTACGACGAGCACTCTGGCTGCGTTCTTGGCAAGCAGGGGCAGAGGTCAAAAGAGGTATAGAGGCGTTACCTTACGGTGGCGAGAAGTTGTTTGGTCCTGAATTGGACAAATGGATTTCTGAGGCCACGGGAGGAAAGTCGGTTTTCTTACCATTTCCTCCACCGGTACCAAGACGGAGATACTCTGGACCTGCGTTCAAATCCTTTAGACCTCAGCCCTTTTGCGGGCGTGGCAGAGGAACAGCCACGCCTGGTAGACGAGGTCGAGGACGTGGTTTCCAACAAACCAACACCAGTCGTCAGGACGCTAAGGTCACCGACAAGCCAGTGGCATGACGGGCTCCCAGCCCATCTCGGATCTCCAATTGTGGGAGCACGCCTTCAGACGTTCCATTTGGCGTGGTTCCAGACATCCACAGATGGGTGGATCCGCAATTTAGTGTTAAAAGGTTACAAAATAGAGTTCGACTGTCTCCCGCCACTGCGGTTTTTCAAAACAGGACTGCCTCTCTCGGACGACAAGAGGGCGGTTCTGCAAATTGCCATTCAGTCTCTGCTGGATTCAGCAGTTTTGATTCCGGTCCCTGTTCACCAACAAGGTCAGGGTTATTATTCCAGTCTGTTTGTGGTACCGAAGCCGGATGGCTCCGTCAGGCCAATATTGAACTTAAAGGGTCTCAATCAGTACGTCACTTACTACAGATTCAAGATGGAATCTCTGCGGTCAGTAATTGCAGGTTTAGAACCAAAGGAATTCATGATTGCGCTAGATCTCAAGGATGCGTACTTGCACATTCCGATTTGGCAACCTCATCAGAGGTTCTTGCGTTTTGCGATACGGCAGAACCATTACCAGTTTCAGGCTCTACCGTTTGGCCTCTCGTCAGCCCCTCGGGTATTCACCAAAGTGATGTCTGTGATGATAGCTCATCTCAGATCCCTGGGAGTGACAATAGTTCCGTACTTAGACGATCTGCTCATCAAAGCTCCGTCTCAACAGATGCTCCTCCAACATGCGCTGCTAACGTACAATGTACTAGTTCGGCACGGTTGGATTGTCAACTTCAAGAAATCACATCTAATTGCGTCTCAACGACTTCAATTCCTAGGTATGATTCTCGATACGGTAAATCAAAGAATTTACCTACCAGAACAGAAAGTACAAATTATTCGTCATCTGGTACAATTAGTGCTCAAGCCACACACAGTCTCGGTACATTTGTGCATTCACCTCTTAGGCACAATGGTGGCGGCTTTCGAAGCGCTTCAGTTCGGAAGATTTCACTCACGTCCATTTCAACTGGATGTGCTCGCACAGTGGTCGGGCTTGCATCTGCAGATTCACCACAGAGTGAGGTTGTCGCCTCGGGCCAGGGTATCTCTACTCTGGTGGCTCAAAGTACACAATCTAACCGCAGGGAAACGGTTCGGCGCCTGTAATTGGATAATTCTAACGACGGACGCGAGTCTCAGAGGTTGGGGAGCTGTAGTTCAAAATTGTCAGCTCCGGGGTCTCTGGGCGGAGCACGAAAGATTGCGGTCTATAAATGTCCTGGAACTCCGGGCAATTTACAATGCGCTACGACAAGCAGTACACATGCTTCGGTCTCAGACTGTCCAGGTGCAGTCAGACAACGCGACGGCAGTCGCGTACATCAACAAACAAGGAGGAACGAGAAGCCGCATGGCCATGCGGGAAGTAGCTCGAATCCTCAATTGGGCCGAACATCACCAAGTGATATTATCGGCAGTGTTCCTTTCCGGGAGTGGACAACTGGGAGGCGGATTATCTCAGCCGTCTGGATTTTAATGGGCATTAAATCCAGAAGTGTTTCACATGTTGGTCCAGAGGTGGTGTTACCCTCAAGTGGACCTGATGGCATCTCGCCACAATCACCAAACGCCCCAGTATGTGTCCAGAACGAGAGATCCAAAGGCAGTGGCGGTGGATGCTCTCACAATCGCTTGGCCGTACAGCCTCGTGCATCTGTTTCCACCGTTTCCGCTGCTCCCTCTGTTGCTAAAACGAATCAAAAGAGAGTCCGTCACAGTCATACTAGTGGCGCCTCATTGGCCTCGGAGAGCTTGGTTCTCGGATCTCCGCGGACTACTCGCAGACGATCCTTGGCCGCTCCCACTACGTCCGGACCTGTTACAACAGGGTCTGTTCCTTTACCCCGATTTAGCGCGGTTGCGTTTGACGGGGTGGCTGTTGAGACCGCCCTCTTAAGAAGAGAGGGCATTCCAGAATCGGTTATACCAACCATGTTACGTGCTAGGAAGCCAGTTACGGCAGCTCATTATTACAGAATTTGGCGTGCCTATATAGGTTGATGTGAAGCTCGGAAGTTTCCGACATCATCTTTCAAGTTATCCCGTCTTTTGTTATTTCTACAGACTGGGTTAGATGAAGGACTGCGTTTATCTACACTAAAGGTGCAGGTATCTGCGTTGTCAATTTATTTTCAAAGACGATTGGCTCTATTGCCGTCGGTACACACTTTTCTGCAAGGTGTCCTCAGAGTACAGCCTCCATTCATTCCACCTACAGCGCCATGGGACTTGAATCTGGTTTTAGATTTCTTACAGTCTTCATATTTTGAACCTTTACAACAAGTGGATATTAAGTTTCTCACTTGGAAGTACATTTTTCTCCTAGCCTAAGCTTCAGCAAGGTGTGTTTCAGATTTGGGTGCCTTGTCATGCAAGCCACCGTATTTGGTGTTTCATGATGACAGAGCGGAACTTCGGACGAATCCCGTTTTCTTACCAAAGGTAGTGTCATCTTTTCACATCGATCAACCAATAGTAGTTCCTGTGTTAACAGGACATTCTGGAACTCTGGATGTGGTACGCGCATTACGCGTTTATGTATCCCGTACGTCTACAGTTCGTAAGACGGATACGTTGTTTTTTCTCTATGATGCTGCCAAGATGGGTTGGCCAGCTTCTAAGCAGACCTTATCCAGATGGATAAAACTGACTATACGTCAGGCTTACCTTCATGCTAGGTTACAGCCGCCTACATCAGTAACAGCTCGTTCCACACGTTCTGTGGGAACTTCATGGGCAGCTGGTCGTGGAGCTTCTATGACGCAGCTTTGCCGTGTGGCTACGTGGTCATCAGTGCACACGTTTGTGCGCTTTTACAAGTTTAATACGTTTGCGGCATCAGCATCTAGCTTTGGCCGCCTAGTGTTACAGGTGCCAAACAGCTCTCCCGCCCACGGGGAAAGCTTTGGTACGTCCCAAGAGTACTCCAGTGACCCCTAGTGGATGAAAAAGAAAATAGGATTTTGGTACTTGCCAGGTAAATCCTTTTCTTTGAATCCATAGGGGGCACTGGACGCCCACCCAGAGCAGTTTTACCTGGTTTGTGGTAAGTTCAGGGGATCTTATGGTAACACACTCTCACCGACTGGTTCAAGTTATCAAGTTCTATCGGTTATGGTGTCAACTGTTTAGTTGTCAGTAACGTTATGTGTCAACTTTATTGTTGTCCGTTATGTTATATGTAATTCTCCATTGTCAACCTCTATAGCTCCTGTTCGGCTCAGTAAAAAACACTGAGGTACTCTGGGATATGGAGGGGTGGAGTGTTCTAAATTTAAATATTTAGTGCCCTGTTCCTGCGGAAGCCGTCCATATCCCAAGAGTACTCCAGTGCCCCCTATGGATTCAAAGAAAAGGATTTACCTGGTAAGTACCAAAATCCTATTTTTACACTGCAATTTAGATTTCAGATTGCACACACCCCACCCAAATGTAACTTTCTCTGCACGTTACATCTGCCTCCCCCCCACCACCCCTGCAGTGTACATGGGCCCTCATTCCGAGTTGTTCGCTCGGTAAAAATCTTCGCATCGCAGCGATTTTCCGCTTAATGCGCATGCGCAATGTCCGCACTGCGACTGCGCCAAGTAAATTTGCTATGCACATAGTAATTTTACTCACGGCTTTTTCATCGTTCTGGCGATCGTAATGTGATTGACAGGAAATGGGTGTTACTGGGCGGAAACAGGCCGTTTTATGGGCGTGTGGGAAAAAACGCTACCGTTTCCGGAAAAAACGCAGGAGTGGCCGGAGAAACGGAGGAGTGTCTGGGCGAACGCTGGGTGTGTTTGTGACGTCAAACCAGGAACGACAAGCACTGAACTGATCGCAGATGCCGAGTAAGTCTGAAGCTACTCAGAAACTGCTACGAGGTGTGTAATCGCAATATTGCGAATACTTCGTTCGCAATTTTAAGATGCTAAGATTCACTCCCAGTAGGCGGCGGCTTAGCGTGAGCAACTCTGCTAAAATCGCCTTGCGAGCGAACAACTCGGAATGACCTCCATGGTTTTGCTCAACTGCTAACAAATTTGCTGCTACGATCATGTCTGAATTACCCCCTAAGTCCCTAATGTAGGTACTTAGTCTGCGACCCGGCTAAGCTTGGCATTAGCGGTAAGGGCGCCGTGTGCTGGCTCCATACTCTCTGTGTGTCTCCCTGGAAGGTCTCTTTGTGGGTTAATTGTGCTTTTAACCTTTTCCTGTGTGTGTGCTGTCATTACTGCAGTATGTCAGGCAAAGAGTGTGTTTCATGTAAGGCACAGTGTTCCTCTTCCCCAGGGGGCTCACTAGTGTGTACTCAGTGCAGTGCACCTTCCCAGGCTAATGGGGCAGAAAGAGCATGGCTGGACTCTATTAGGGGAATGATTTCCACCATTTCTACGAAATTATCTTGGAATGAAAAAGAGACGCAATACTTAAGGCAGTCTATGGATGAGTTTCTGAAAAAGGACTCGGTACCCAGACCAGCGTCTCAGTCTTCTACCATTTGTCCACAAAATCGTACTTTGACCCATATCCTGCATTCTGACTCTGATGATGAAGGGTCAGAAATGGAGGAAGGTGAGGTGGACACAGAGGTAGGGGAGGGTACTCTCTCACAAGGGGTAGAGGCTCTCCTAGAGGCTATCAGAGAAATTCTAAATATCCCTGATAAGGTGACGGAGGAGATTGAGGAATCTCACTTCAATATAAAGAAAAAATCCTCAGCCACTTTTCCTGTGTCAAAGGAATTAAATACTCTGTTTGAAGAACCGTGGTTTAATCCACATAAGAAATTTCAAATTCCTAGGCGGTTATTATCATCTTTTCCTTTTCCCCCTGAGGAGAGGAAAAAATAGGAATATCTACCAATAGCGGATGCGTCAGTCTCAAGGCTGTCCGAAAAATTGTATTGCCTGTCCCGGGTGCAGCCTCCCTAAAAGACGCGGCTGATCGCAAGATTGAGACTACACTCAAATCTTTGTATACTGCTGCTGGGGTGGAACAGAGACCCACTGTAGCGTGTGGGTGGATTACTAGAGCCATTGCTATATGGTCAGGTAACTTAATTGAGGGGTTGCGAACTTTATTGTGGAAGCCATAAAAGAAATGATTGCCTAATGCACGCACTACAGCTATGGCAGTGTCGGCACGCAGAGGATTATGGCTACATCAGTGGACTGCTGACGCGGACTCCAGGAAAGCAGTGGAAGGCCTACCCTTCACAGGAGAGGCCTTATTTGGAGATGAACTCGACAAATGGATCTCCAGAGCTACTGCGGGTAAGTCCACATACCTTCTGCAGCTCTGCCAGCTAGGAAGGCCTACTCAGGACCTAATCTACAGTCCTAAGGTTTAAGCAATCCTCATTGCTCCAGACTGGCCATGAAGGGCCTGGTATGCGGATCTTCTCAAGATGCTGATCGAAGATCCGTGGCCTCTGCCTCTTCGAGAGGATCTTCTACAACGGGGCCCGTTCGTCTATCAAGACTTACCGCGACTACGTTTAACGGCATGGAAGTTGAACGGTTGATTCTAGTCAGGAGAGGGATTGCTGACAAGGTCATCCCGACTATGAACCCAAGCCAGGAACGTCTAAACATTACCACCGTATATGGAGGAAGTATGTATCTTGGTGTGAGAGCAGACAATATTCCGCGGTGGAATTTCATCTGAGACGCTTCTTGCTTTTTATGCAGTTGGGTGTGGATGAGGGCCTACACCTAGGCTCCATTAAAGTTCAGATTTCGGCCTTGTCTGTTTTCTTCAGAAACAATTGGCTTCTTTCCCTGAGATCCAGACGTTCTTGAAAGGTGTTCTGCACATCCAACCTCCCTTTGTGCCTCCCACGGCACCTTAGGATCTCAATTTGGTGCTGCAGTTCCTCCAATCGGACTGGTTTGAACCATGACAGGAGGTTGACGTAAAATACCTTACGTGGAAGACCGTCACACTGTTGGCCTTGGCCTCAGCAAGACGTGTGTCAGAGCTCAGGGCATTGTCTCACAAGAGTCCCTACTTAATTTTCCATGAGGACAGAGCTGAACTCAGAACTCGTCAGCAATTTCTTCCTAAGGTGGTGTCCGCTTTTCACATCAGCCAACCTCTTGTGGTTCTGGTTGTTACGGACACCTCTGCTGCTTCAAAGTCATTGGATGTTGTGAGGGCTTTGAAGGTATATGTGAAGAGAGCAGCTCGTCACAGGAAATCAGACTCGCTGTTCATTCTTTGATTCCAACAAGATTGGGTGTCCTGCTTCGAAGCAGTCCATTGCATGCTGGATCAAGCTCACTATCCAGCATGCTTATTCCACGGCAGGTTTGACTATTCCAGAATCTGTACAGGCCCACTCTACTAGGTCGGTGGGTTCTTCCTGGCCGGCTGCCCGGGGTGTGTCGGCCTTACAGCTCTGTCGAGCAGCTACTTGGTCAGGTTCGAACAGGTTTGCTAAGTTTTACAAGTTCGATACTTTGGCCTCTGAGGACCTTCAGTTTGGTCAGTCAGTTCTGCAGAAACCTCAGCACTCTCCCACCCAATTTGGGAGCTTTGGTACTTCCCCATGGTACTAATGTGGACCCCAGTATCCTCTAGGTCTAGGACGTAAGAGAAAATAGGATTTTAATTACCTACCGGTAAACCCTTTTCTCGTAGTCCGTAGGGGATACTGGGCGCCCGCCTGGTGCTTCTTTCTTGCTGCATGCTTACTTGTTAAGTAATGTTGTTTGGTTCAGCTGTTGCTGTTCCTGGTTTCATGTTTGGTTAGCATGACTTTCCTCTTGTTCTGGTTGTCCTGGTTCGGAATCTCACCACTATCCTTTTATATCCTTCTCTCAAAGTATGTCCGTCTCCTCGGGCACAGTTTCCTAGACTGAGTCTGGTAGGAGAGGCATAGAGGGAGGAGCCAGCACACACTATCAAATTCTTAAAGTGCCCAAGGATCCTAGTGGACCCGTCTATACCCCATGGTACTAATTGGATCCCCAGTATCCTCTACGGACTTTACCGGTAGGTAATTAAAATCCTATTTTCATGTTACTGTATCTCGTGCTGTCTCTTCTCCCCCTCCTAGTAACCCGTAGGTGCCTCTAATGCCTCTGTCTGTCGTATGTGTCTCTCCCAGGATGATGGCGGTTTCATCCCTCTGTACAGCAGATCGCAGGAGCTATGGGTCCCTGCGGAGCCAGCCCCCACCCCACTGCTCCCTCCTAACACCGGTAAGTCATTATTGCATGTAATCTGATGACTGCTCCTTTCTTCCTCATTCTCTCATCTGACTATTGTTATATAGCGTCAACGTATTACATTGTGCTTTGCAAAATGGTAACAAGATGAGTCTGGGTAATAACAGGTCAGAGGGCCCTGCTCGCAGGCTGACACTCACTGAGGGTTTGTGTGACGTTTATTAGTGCAGCCAGACTGCAGAGCTCCTGCTTGGGTGTGTGGTCCAGCATCGGTTTTTATAGTAATCTAAAGGTCTTTTGGGGCAGCTCTGTCGGCACCTGGAGGTGGGTGGGGCAGCTCTGTCTGCACCTGGGGATGGGTGGGGAGAGAGAGGGTGGGTGGAGCAGCTCTGTCGGCACCTGGGGGTGGGTGGGGCAGCTCTGACAGCACCTGGGGGAGGTGGGTGGGGAAGCTCTGTTGTCACCTGGGGGTGGGTGGGACAGCTCTGTCGGCACCTGGGGGTGGGTGGGGAGTGAGAGAGGGTGGGGCAGCTCTGTCGGCACCTGGGGGTGGGTGGGGCAGCTCTGTCGGCACCTGGGGGTGGGTGGGGAGTGAGAGAGGGTGGGTGGGGCAGCTCTGTCGGCACCTGGGGGTGGGTGGGGAGTGAGAGAGGCTGGGTGGGGCAGCTGTGACGGCACCTGGGGGTGGGTGGGGAGTAAGAGAGGCTGGGTGGGGCACCTCTGTCGGCACCTGGGGGTGGGTGGGGAGTGAGAGAGGCTGGGTGGGGCAGCTCTGTCGGCACCTGGGGGTGGGTGGTGAGTGAGAGAGGCTGGGTGGGGCAGCTGTGTCGGCACCTGGGGGTGGGTGGGGAGTGAGAGAGGGTGGGTGGTGCAGCTCTGTCGGCACCTGGGGGTGGGTGGGGAGAGAGAGGGTGGGTGGAGCAGCTCTGTCGGCACCTGGGGGTGGGTGGGGCAGCTCTGACAGCACCTGGGGGAGGTGGGTGGGTGGGTGGGACAGCTCTGTCGGCACCTGGGGGTGGGTGGGGAGTGAGAGAGGGTGGGTGGGGCAGCTCTGTCGGCACCTGGGGGTGGGTGGGGCAGCTCTGTCGGCACCTGGGGGTGGGTGGGGAGTGAGAGAGGGTGGGTGGGGCAGCTCTGTCGGCACCTGGGGGTGGGTGAGGAGTGAGAGAGGCTGGGTGGGGCAGCTGTGACGGCACCTGGGGGTGGGTGGGGAGCAAGAGAGGCTGGGTGGGGCACCTCTGTCGGCACCTGGGGGTGGGTGGGGAGTGAGAGAGGCTGGGTGGGGCAGCTGTGTCGGCACTTGGGGGTTGGTGGGGAGTGAGAGGGGGTGGGTGGGGCAGCTCTGTCGGCACCTGGGGGTGGGTGGTGAGTGAGAGAGGGTGGGTGGGGCAGCTGTGTCGGCACCTGGGGGTGGGTGGGGAGTGAGAGAGGGTGGGTGGTGCAGCTCTGTCGGCACCTGGGGGTGGGTGGGGAGTGAGAGAGGGTGGGTGGGGCAGCTGTGTCGGCACCTGGGGGTGGGTGGGGAGTGAGAGAGGCTGGGTGGGGCAGCTCTGTCGGCACCTGGGGATGGGTAGGGAGTGAGAGAGGCTGGGTGGGGCAGCTCTGTTGGCACCTGGGGGTTGGTGGGGCAGCTCTGTCGGCACCTGGGGGTGGGTAGGGAGTGAGAGAGGCTGGGTGGGGCAGCTCTGTTGGCACCTGGGGGTTGGTGGGGCAGCTCTGTCGGAACCTGGGTGGGGATGGGGAGTGAGAGAGGCTGGGTTAGGGCAGCTCTGATGGCACCTGGGGGAGGTGTGGAGAGAGTGGGGCGTCTATAAAAGCAGGTTAGGAATAGCTGCCCTGTAGTGGGAGTGTAAGAAGTGCTCTTGGTTGTAGACGGGGCAGTCTGTCCAGTGGAGATTGTCCCATTGGCAACACAGCTTGTCACGCACTGCCTGGTTCCTGGGTCCTGGAGACCGGTTTGCTCTGCATTGGGTGTGATCCTCTTAGACAATTAGACCTATCTGGTAATCAAGGTGTCTGTTACCGAGTTGCAGAGAGAGTGACCCTGGGGTTCCTCCTCCTCATGTACCATCCGCCATCATACTGAGCAGTAATATGTTGGTTGTTACTATGACGACGTGCGTTACCGTCTGTCTTCTCTGACCCTCTGCAGATGGCGGATACGCTCCGGTCACTGAATCTGATCTGCTTTACAAGTATGACCGAAACCACCAGCAAATCATGAATTTTCCTAAGCAGGTGAGGACCCATCTCTGTTCTTCTGCTGTACAGACGTGTCCTCGCACGCTGCAGCTTCCGTTGCGCCATACAGCTCCTCGCAGCGCACAGGTTCCCGGCGACTCGCCTGCACGAGCGTCTTATTGTCACAAATAGAACAGTTAGAAGCGACAGAACGACTCCGCTGGATTACACTGCTCAGTTCGGTGTGCGACGTTGTACATCTGTGTGTGTATGAGTCTGTATATGAAGTGCTGCGATGCAGCGGCCGTCCAGGTTGCGTTGTGCTTCTCCGGTGACTTTCTGCGTGTTTCCTGCGCAGCGTCTCTAGTGCACGGTCATCAGTGTTTAGCTGCGATGCGAATAAGACACAATGTAAAGGAAATGTCGCTACGTTACACGCGCTTGGTGCGGCTCAGTTGCGCTGGGCACCGTATGGCATATTACGGCTTATTATATGAGGACACATCTGTATATTTCCATGTAACCCAGTGTTCTGCCGTGATCATGTTGCCACTGAGGTGGTATTAAGCGGTATCTGGGTGGGGGCAGCTTCATCAGCCTGGTACGGATATAACTGTGCAATGCCCGCGGAGGCACAGAGCAGACCTGCGCGCTCCGTCTCTGCAGTGTTCCAGCCGTGCAGACAGCCCCCTGCCAGAGATGGGGGGGGGGGGATCCTGGTTTCGCAGTATCGTAATCACTTGTCTCCGCCATTCATATCACGGCTGTCTCTTCACCAATAATAACACAGAATCCCCCAGCGCACTATAATGGAGCAGTAAATGAGATTTACATCCTGTATGATAGCAGAAATACAGAGATCTCCGTGTTACCGCGTCTGGATCAGCCCCTCCCTGGCACGCGCCTGTAATGCACCAAAACATAGATTGGAGGAACTTGCCATGTTTCTGTAATGTTCTCTCTTTCTCAGGTCAGCCGGTTCTCCTGGGACCATAACAACATCGCCTTCCAGTGTATGGGCCGATTGCTGGAGCCGCACTGTTACATGGGACACAAACTGCTAAAGGTGAGAGCGTAATACTAACACATAATCACTGTTACCAAGACATACACATGTGCCGACGCAGGAGCAGGGGATATCACTAACGACGGCGGGGGCACACATTGGGCATACACGCTGCCAGATATGCGCTGATGTGAACGCCTAGTGTGTGCCCAGCTATAGATGGACAGAAGCAGAGATTTATCAAACAGTGTAAATTGTGGAGAAGGTTGTAGTAAGTTCCTCATAGCAAACAGCCAGTACGTAGTAGCTTGATTGGTTGCTATAGGAAACTTCCTCACTTTTTCACTGCTTGATACATCTCCCCCCCAGAGAGAGAGGATAGGTGAGAGAGGAAATAAGGGACTGTTACACGGAGAGATGTCGCTCATTATACATGTTCCATAGGGCTCCACAGGGGAGACAATGGAGGTGTAGGTGGGGGTATAGGACCAGGCACCAAACGGTTAAAGCTGTTGAGTTCCCAGGATGCTCCGGTCCCTCCTCCCCCATACCCCGCCCCCAGCCCAGGCTAGCCAGTTTTGCTTTGGTGCCGGCAGGAGCGGGATGCACCTTTTTACCAGTGCAAGCTTTTTCTTTTATTGTTACTTTCTCTGACGTCCTAGTGGATGCTGGGGACTCCGTCAGGACCATGGGGATTAGCGGCTCCGCAGGAGACAGGGCACAAAAATAAAGCTTTAGGATCAGGTGGTGTGCACTGGCTCCTCCCCCTATGACCCTCCTCCAAGCCCCAGTTAGGTTTTTGTGCCCGTCCGAGCAGGGTGCAATCTAGGTGGCTCTCCTAAAGAGCTGCTTAGAAAAAGTTTTTAGGTTTTTTTATTTTACAGTGAGTCCTGCTGGCAACAGGCTCACTGCAACGAGGGACTTAGGGGAGAAGAAGTGAACTCACCTGCGTGCAGGATGGATTGGCTTCTTAGGCTACTGGACACCATTAGCTCCAGAGGGATCGAACACAGGCCCAGCCATGGAGTCCGGTCCCGGAGCCGCGCAGCCGACCCCCTTGCAGATGCCGAAAAGGGAAGAGGTCCAGAAACCGGCGGCAGAAGACTTTTCAGTCTTCATGAGGTAGCGCACAGCACTGCAGCTGTGCGCCATTGTTGTCACACACTTCACACCAGCGGTCACGGAGGGTGCAGGGCGCTGCAGGGGGCGCCCTGGGCAGCAATGAGAATACCTTGTTCTGGCTAAAAAATACATCACATATAGCCCCTGGGGCTATATGGATGTATTTAACCCCTGCCAGGTCTCAGAAAAACGGGAGAAGAAGCCCGCCGAAAAGGGGGCGGGGCCTATTCTCCTCAGCACACAGCGCCATATTCCCTCACAGAAATGCTGGTGGGAAGGCTCCCAGGCTCTCCCCTGCACTGCACTACAGAAACAGGGTTAAAACAGAGAGGGGGGGCACTGATTTGGCGATATGATTATATATATTAAGATGCTATAAGGGAAAAACACTTATATAAAGGTTGTCCCTGTATAATTATAGCGTTTTGGTGTGTGCTGGCAAACTCTCCCTCTGTCTCTCCAAAGGGCTAGTGGGGTCCTGTCCTCTATCAGAGCATTCCCTGTGTGCGTGCTGTGTGTCGGTACGTGTGTGTCGACATGTATGAGGACGATGTTGGTGAGGAGGCGGAGCAATTGCCTGTAATGGTGATGTCACTCTCTAGGGAGTCGACACCGGAATGGATGGCTTATTTAAGGAATTACGTGATAATGTCAACACGCTGCAAGGTCGGTTGACGACATGAGACGGCCGGCAAACCAATTAGTACCTGTCCTGGCGTCTCAAACACCGTCAGGGGCGTTAAAACGTCCTTTTACCTCAGTCGGTCGACACGGACACTGACTCCAGTGTCGACGGTGAAGAAACAAACGTATTTTCCTTTAGGGCCACACGTTACTTGTTAAGGGCAATGAAGGAGGTGTTACATATTTCTGATACTACAAGTACCACAAAAAAGGGTATTATGTGGGATGTGAAAAAACTACCTGTAGTTTTTCCTGAATCAGATAAATTAAATGAAGTGTGTGATGATGCGTGGGTTTCCCCCGATAGAAAATTATTGGCGGTATACCCTTTCCCGCCAGAAGTTAGGGCGCGTTGGGAAACACCCCTTAGGGTGGATAAGGCGCTCACACGCTTATCAAAACAAGTGGCGGTACCGTCTCCAGATAGGGCCGCCCTCAAGGAGCCAGCTGATAGGAGGCTGGAAAATATCCTAAAAAGTATATACACACATACTGGTGTTATACTGCGACCAGCGATCGCCTCAGCCTGGATGTGCAGCGCTGGGGTGGCTTGGTCGGATTCCCTGACTGAAAATATTGATACCCTTGACAGGGACAGTATTTTATTGACTATAGAGCATTTAAAGGATGCATTTCTATATATGCGAGATGCACAGAGGGATATTTGCACTCTGGCATCAAGAGTAAGTGCGATGTCCATATCTGCCAGAAGTTGTTTATGGACACGACAGTGGTCAGGTGATGCAGATTCCAAACGGCACATGGAAGTATTGCCGTATAAAGGAGAAAAAGACAACGTCTTTTCAGCCTCAGTCCTTTCGTCCCCATGAGGGCAAGCGGGCAAAAGGCCAGTCATATCTGCCATGGGATAGAGGAAAGGGAAGAAGACTGCAGCAGGCAGCCCATTCCCAGGAACAGAAGCCCTCCACCGCTTCTGCCAAGTCCTCAGCATGACGCTGGGGCCGTACAAACAGGTGCGGTGGGGGGTCGTCTCAAGAGTTTCAGCACGCAGTGGGCTCACTCGCAAGTGGACCCCTGGATCCTACAAGTAGTATCCCAGGGGTACAGATTGGAAATTCGAGACGTCTCCCCCTCGCAGGTTCCTGAAGTCTGCTTTACCAACGTCTCCCTCCGACAGGGAGGCAGTAGTGGAAACAATTCACAAGCTGTATTCCCAGCAGGTGATAATCAAAGTACCCCTCCTACAACAAGGAAAGGGGTATTATTCCACACTATATTGTGGTACTGAAGCCAGACGGCTCGGTGAGACCTATTCTAAATCTGAAATATTTGAACACTTACATACAAAGGTTCAAATCAAGATGGAGTCACTCAGAGCAGTGATAGCGAACCAGGAAGAAGGGGACTATATGGTGTCCCGGGACATCAGGGATGCTTACCTCCATGTCCCAATTTGCCCTTCTCACCAAGGGTACCTCAGGTTCGTGGTACAGAACTGTCACTATCAGTTTCAGACGCTGCCGGTTGGATTGTCCACGGCACCCCGGGTCCTTACCAAGGTAATGGCCGAAATGATGATTCTTCTTCAAAGAAAATGGACGATCTCCTGATAAGGGCAAGGTCCAGAGAACAGTTGGAGGTCGGAGTAGCACTATCTCAAGTAGTTCTACGACAGCACGGGTGGATTCTAAATATTCCAAAACCGCAGCTGTTTCCGACGACACGTCTGCTGTTCCTAGGGATGATTCTGGACACAGTCCAGAAAAAGGTGTTTCTCCCGGAGAAGAAAGCCAGGGAGTTATCCGAGCTAGTCAGGAACCTCCTAAAACCAGGAAAAGTGTCAGTGCATCATTGCACAAGGGTCCTGGGAAAAATGGTGGCTTCTTACGAAGCGATTCCATTCGGCAGATTTCACGCAAGAACTTTTCAGTGGGATCTGCTGGAAAAATGGTCCGGATCGCATCTTCAGATGCATCAGCGGATAACCCTGTCTCCAAGGACAAGGGTGTTTCTTCTGCGGTGGCTGCAGAGTGCTCATCTACTAAAGGGCCGCAGATTCGGCATTCAGGACTGGGTCCTGGTGACCACGGATGCCAGCCTGAGAGGCTGGGGAGCAGTCACACAGGGAAAAAATTTCCAGGGAGTGTGATCAAGTCTGGAGACTTCTCTCCACATAAATATACTGGAGCTAAGGGCAATTTACAATGTTCTAAGCTTAGCAAGACCTCTGCTTCAAGGTCAGCCGGTATTGATCCAGTGGGACAACATCACGGCAGTCGCCCACGTAAACAGACAGGGCGGCACAAGAAGCAGGAGGGCAATGGCAGAAACTGCAAGGATTCTTCGCTGGGCGAAAAATCATGTGATAGCACTGTCAGCAGTGTTCATTCCGGGAGTGGACAACTGGGAAGCAGACTTC
This sequence comes from Pseudophryne corroboree, assembly GCF_028390025.1. Lineage (NCBI taxonomy): Eukaryota > Metazoa > Chordata > Amphibia > Anura > Myobatrachidae > Pseudophryne > Pseudophryne corroboree. The sequence continues at coordinate 5,358,085 of NC_086444.1, forward strand.
CTCAGCAGGCACGACCTCCACCCGGGAGAGTGGGGACTTCATCGGGAAGTATTCCACATGATTGTGAACCGTTGGGAAAGACCAAAGGTGGACATGATGGCGTCCCGCCTGAACAAAAAACTGGACAGGTATTGCGCCAGGTCAAGAGACCCTCAAGCAATAGCTGTGGACGTTCTGGTAACACCGTGGGTGTACCAGTCGGTGTATGTGTTCCCTCCTCTGCTTCTCATACCCAAGGTACTGAGAATTATAAGACGTAGAGGAGTAAGAACTATACTCGTGGCTCCGGATTGGCCAAGAAGGACGTGGCACCCGGAACTTCAAGAAATGCTCACAGAGGACTCATGGCCTCTGCCGCTAAGAAGGGACTTGCTTCAGCAAGTACCAGGTCTGTTCCAAGACTTACCGCGGCTGCGTTTGACGGCATGGCGGTGGAACGCCGGATCCTAAAGGAAAAAGGCATTCCGGAAGAGGTCATTCCTACCCTGGTCAAAGCCAGGAAGGAGGTGACCGCACAACATTATCACCACATGTGGCGAAAATATGTTGCGTGGTGTGAGGCCAGGAAGGCCCCACGAAGAAATTTCAACTCTGTCGATTCCTGCATTTCCTGCAAACAGGAGTGTCTATGGGCCTCAAATTGGGGTCCATTAAGGTTCAAATTTCGGCCCTGTCAATTTTCTTCCAGAAAGAATTGGCTTCAGTTCCTGAAGTCCAGAAGTTTGTCAAGGGAGTACTGCATATACAACCCCCTTTTTGTGCCTCCAGTGGCACTGTGGGATCTCAACGTAGTTCTGGGATTCCTCAAATCACATTTTAAACCGCTCAAATCTGTGGATTTGAAATATCTCACAGGGAAAGTGACCATGCTGTTGGCCCTGGCCTCGGCCAGGCGAGTGTCAGAATTGGCGGCTTTGTCTCACAAAAGCCATATCTGATTGTCCATTCGGACAGGGCAGAGCTGCGGACTCGTCCCCAGTTTCTTCCTAAGGTGGTGTCAGCGTTTCACCTGAACCAGCTTATTGTGGTACCTGCGGCTACTAGGGACTTGGAGGACTCCAAGTTGCTAGATGTTGTCAGGGCCCTGAAAATATAGGTTTCCAGGACGGCTGGAGTCAGGAAAACTGACTTGCTGTTATCCTGTATGCACCCAACAAACTGGGTGCTCTTGCTTCTAAGCAGACGATTGCTCGTTGGATTTGTAGCACATTTCAACTTGCACATTCTGTGGCAGGCCTGCCACAGCCTAAATCTGTCAAGGCCCATTCCACAAGGAAGGTGGGCTCATCCTGGGCGGCTGCCCGAGGGGTCTCGGCATTACAACTCTGCCGAGCAGTTACGTGGTCGGGGGAGAACACGTTTGTAAAATTCTACAAATTTGATACCCTGGCTAAAGAGGACCTGGAGTTATCTCATTCGGTGCTGCAGAGTCATCCGCACTCTCCCGCCCGTTTGGGAGCTTTGGTATAATCCCCATGGTCCTGACGGAGTCCCCAGCATCCACTAGGACGTCAGAGAAAATAAGATTTTACTTACCGATAAATCTATTTCTCGTAGTCCGTAGTGGATGCTGGGCGCCCACCCCAAGTGCGGATTGTCTGCAATACTTGTACATAGTTATTGTTACAAAAAAATCGGGTTGTTATTGTTGTGAGCCGTCTGTTCAGAGGCTCCTACGTTGTCATACTGTTAACTGGGTTCAGATCACAAGTTGTACGGTGTGATTGGTGTGGCTGGTATGAGTCTTACCCGGGATTCAAAATCCTTCCTTATTGTGTACGCTCGTCCGGGCACAGTATCCTAACTGAGGCTTGGAGGAGGGTCATAGGGGGAGGAGCCAGTGCACACCACCTGATCCTAAAGCTTTATTTTTGTGCCCTGTCTCCTGCGGAGCCGCTAATCCCCATGGTCCTGACGGAGTCCCAGCATCCACTACGGACTACGAGAAATAGATTTATCGGTAAGTAAAATCTTATTTTTTTTATACTTGCAGCAAGCAGCGCTAGGCGGTCCTGAGGAGGCCGGTGCTGCTGCTGCTACAACCTCCCGCTGGCGCTGCAACACCAGTCCGTGGACTGGTGATTACGGTGGGTGCCACAGAGCCCAGCTAGCAAGCTCCCTGGGGACTAGTGATGAGCACTGGAAATTTTTCGGGTTTTGTGTTTTTGGTTTTGGGTTCGGTTCCGCGGCCGTGTTTTGGGTTCGAACGCGTTTTGGCAAAACCTCACCGAATTTTTTTTGTCGGATTCGGGTGTGTTTTGGATTTGGGTGTTTTTTTCAAAAAACCCTAAAAAACAGCTTAAATCATAGAATTTGGGGTTCATTTTGATCCCAAAGTATTATTAACCTCAATAACCACAATTTCCACTCATTTTCAGTCCATTCTGAACACCTCACACCTCACAATATTATTTTTAGTCCTAAAATTTGCACCGAGGTCGCTGGATGGCTAAGCTAAGCGACCCAAGTGGCCGACACAAACACCTGGCCCATCTAGGAGTGGCACTGCAGTGTCACGCAGGATGTCCCTTCCAAAAAACACATGACGCAAAGAAAAAAAGAGGCGCAATGAGGTAGCTGTGTGAGTAAGCTAAGCGACCCTAGTGGCCGACACAAACACCTGGCCCATCTAGGAGTGGCACTGCAGTGTCACGCAGGATGGCCCTTCCAAAAAACACTCCCCAAACAGCACATGACGCAAAGAAAAAGAGGCGCAATGAGGTAGCTGTGTGAGTAAGCTAAGCGACCCTAGTGGCCGACACAAACACCTGGCCCATCTAGGAGTGTCACTGCAGTGTCACGCAGGATGGCCCTTCCAAAAAACACTCCCCAAACAGCAGCACATGACGCAAAGAAGAAAAAAAAGAGGCGCAATGAGGTAGCTGTGTGAGTAAGCTAAGCGACCCTAGTGGCCGACACAAACACCTGGCCCATCTAGGAGTGGCACTGCAGTGTCACGCAGGATGGCCCTTCCAAAAAACACCCCCCAAACAGCACATGACGCAAAGAAAAATGAAAGAAAAAAGAGGTGCAAGATGGAATTGTCCTTGGGCCCTCCCACCCACCCTTATGTTGTATAAACAGGACATGCACACTTTAACCAACCCATCATTTCAGTGACAGGGTCTGCCACACGACTGTGACTGAAATGACGGGTTGGTTTGGACCCCCACCAAAAAAGAAGCAATCAATCTCTCCTTGCACAAACTGCCTCTACAGAGGCAAGATGTCCACCTCATCATCATCCTCCGATATATCACCGTGTACATCCCCCTCCTCACAGATTATCAATTCGTCCCCACTGGAATCCACCATCTCAGCTCCCTGTGTACTTTGTGGAGGCAATTGCTGCTGGTCAATGTCTCCACGGAGGAATTGATTATAATTCATTTTAATGAACATCATCTTCTCCACATTTTCTGGATGTAACCTCGTACGCCGATTGCTGACAAGGTGAGCGGCGGCACTAAACACTCTTTCGGAGTACACACTTGTGGGAGGGCAACTTAGGTAGAATAAAGCCAGTTTGTGCAAGGGCCTCCAAATTGCCTCTTTTTCCTGCCAGTATAAGTACGGACTGTCTGACGTGCCTACTTGGATGCGGTCACTCATATAATCCTCCACCATTCTTTCAATGGGGAGAGAATCATATGCAGTGACAGTAGACGACATGTCCGTAATCGTTGTCAGGTCCTTCAGTCCGGACCAGATGTCAGCATCAGCAGTCGCTCCAGACTGCCCTGCATCACCGCCAGCGGGTGGGCTCGGAATTCTGAGCCTTTTCCTCGCACCCACAGTTGCGGGAGAATGTGAAGGAGGAGATGTTGACAGGTCGCGTTCCGCTTGACTTGACAATTTTGTCACCAGCAGTTCTTTGAACCCCAGCAGACTTGTGTCTGCCGGAAAGAGAGATCCAAGGTAGGTTTTAAATCTAGGATCGAGCACGGTGGCCAAAATGTAGTGCTCTGATTTCAACAGATTGACCACCCGTGAATCCTTGTTAAGCGAATTAAGGGCTCCATCCACAAGTCCCACATGCCTAGCGGAATCGCTCTGTGTTAGCTCCTCCTTCAATGTCTCCAGCTTCTGCAAAAGCCTGATGAGGGGAATGACCTGACTCAGGCTGGCAGTGTCTGAACTGACTTCACGTGTGGCAAGTTCAAAAGGTTGCAGAACCTTGCACAACGTTGAAATCATTCTCCACTGCGCTTGAGACAGGTGCATTCCACCTCCTATATCGTGCTCAGTTGTATAGGCTTGAATGGCCTTTTGCTGCTCCTCCAACCTCTGAAGCATATAGAGGGTTGAATTCCACCTCGTTACCACTTCTTGCTTCAGATGATGGCAGGGCAGGTTCAGGCGTTTTTGGTGGTGCTCCAGTCTTCTGTACGTGGTGCCTGTACGCCGAAAGTGTCCCGCAATTCTTCTGGCCACCGACAGCATCTCTTGCACGCCCCTCTCGTTTTTTAAATAATTCTGCACCACCAAATTCAAGGTATGTGCAAAACATGGGACGTGCTGGAATTTGCCCATATTTAATGCACACACAATATTGCTGGCGTTGTCCGAAGCCACAAATCCACAGGAGAGTCCAATTGGGGTAAGCCATTCTGCGATGATCTTCCTCAGTTGCCGTAAGAGGTTTTTAGCTGTGTGCGTATTCTGGAAAGCGGTGATACAAAGCGTAGCCTGCCTAGGAAAGAGTTGGCGTTTGCGAGATGCTGCTACTGGTGCCGCCGCTGCTGTTCTTGCGGCGGGAGTCCATACATCTACCCAGTGGGCTGCCACAGTCATATAGTCCTGAGCCTGCCCTGCTCCACTTGTCTACATGTCCGTGGTTAAGTGGACATTGGGTACAACTGCATTTTTTAGAAAACTGGTGAGTCTTTTTCTGAGGTCCGTGTACATTTTCGGTATCGCCTGCCTAGAGAAATGGAACCTAGATGGTATTTGGTACCGGGGACACAGTACCTCCAACAAGTCTCTAGTTGCCTCTGCAGTAATGATGGATACCGGAACCACGTTTCTCACCGCCCAGGATTCCAAGGCCTCAGTTATCCGCTTTGCAGCAGGATGACTGCTGTGATATTTCATCTTCCTCGCAAAGGACTGTTGGACAGTCAATTGCTTGGTGGAAGTAGTAAAAGTGGTCTTACGAGTACGACTTCCCCTCTGGGATGACCATCGACTCCCAGCAGCAACAACAGCAGCGCCAGCAGCAGTAGGCGTTACACGCAAGGATGCATCGGAGGAATCCCAGGCAGGAGAGGACTCGTCAGAATTGCCAGTGACATGGCCTGCAGGACTATTGGCATTCCTGGGGAAGGAGGAAATTGACACTGAGGGAGTTGGTGGGGTGGTTTGCGTGAGCTTGGTTACAAGAGGAAGGGATTTACTGGTCAGTGGACTGCTTCCGCTGTCGCCCAAAGTTTTTGAACTTGTCACTGACATGATGAATGCGCTGCAGGTGACGTATAAGGGAGGATGTTCCGAGGTGGTTAACGTCCTTACCCCTACTTATTACAGCTTGACAAAGGCAACACACGGCTTGACAAATGTTGTCCGCATTTCTGTTGAAATACTTCCACACCGAAGAGCTGATTTTTTTGGTATTTTCACCAGGCATGTCAATGGCCCTATTCCTCCCACGGACAACAGGTGTCTCCCCGGGTGCCTGACTTAAACAAACCACCTCACCATCAGAATCCTCCTGGTCAATTTCCTCCCCAGCGCCAGCAACACCCATATCCTCCTCATCCTGGTGTACTTCAACACTGACATCTTCAATCTGACTATCAGGAACTGGACTGCGGGTGCTCCTTCCAGCACTTGCAGGGGGCGTGCAAATGGTGGAAGGCACATGCTCTTCACGTCCAGTGTTGGGAAGGTCAGGCATCGCAAACGACACAATTGGACTCTCCTTGTGGATTTGTGATTTCGAAGAACGCACAGTTCTTTGCTGTGCTTTTGCCAGCTTGAGTCTTTTCATTTTTCTAGCGAGAGGCTGAGTGATTCCATCCTCATGTGAAGCTGAACCACTAGCCATGAACATAGGCCAGGGCCTCAGCCGTTCCTTGCCACTCCGTGTGGTAAATGGCATATTGGCAAGTTTACGCTTCTCCTCTGACAATTTTATTTTAGATTTTTGAGTCCTTTTTTTACTGATATTTGGTGTTTTGGATTTTACATGCTCTGTACTATGACATTGGGCATCGGCCTTGGCAGACGACGTTGCTGGCATTTCATCGTCTCGGCCATGACTAGTGGCAGCAGCTTCAGCACGAGGTGGAAGTCGATCTTGATCTTTCCCTATTTTTGGAACCTCAACATTTTTGTTCTCCATATTTTAATAGGCACAACTAAAAGGCACCTCAGGTAAACAATGGAGATGGATGGATACTAGTATACTTATGGATGGACGAGCGACTGCCGACACAGAGGTAGCTACAGCCGTGGACTACCGTACTGCGTCTGCTGCTAATATAGACTGGATGATAATGATATTAAAAATATATATATATATCACTACTGCAGCCGGACAGGTATATATTATATAATGACGGACCTGCTGGACACTGTCAGCAGCACTGCAGACTCCTAAAGTAAGCTACTAGTAGTATCAAGAAGATAGAAAAAAAAAAAAACACCACAGGTAGGTGGTATACAATTATGGATGGACGAGCGACTGCCGACACAGAGGTAGCTACAGCCGTGGACTACCGTACTGCGTCTGCTGCTAATATAGACTGGATGATAATGATATAAAAAATATATATATATATCACTACTGCAGCCGGACAGGTATATATTATATAATTAATGACGGACCTGCTGGACACTGTCAGCAGAATGCGTTTATAGAATAAAAACACCACACGACGAGTGTTTAACTTTTTCAGGCAGACAATCACAATATACTGGTGGTCAGACAGTGGTCACTGGTCAGTCACACTGGCAGTGGCACTCTGGCAGCAAAAGTGTGCACTGTTAAATATATGTACTCCTGCTATAACTGCTCCCCAGTCTCCCCCACAATTAAGCTGTGTGAGCACTGAGCACTCAGCACAGTCAGATATACATAGATGATGCAGCACACTGAGGCTGAGCACAGATATGGTATACTGTTACTGTGTCACTGTGTATCGTTTTTTTTCAGGCAGAGAACGGATTATATTAAATAATAATATAATAAAAAAACTGCACTGGTGGTCACTGGTCAGTCACTAGTAAACTCTGCACTCTCTGAGTACTCCTAAGCTCCAGTAAATCAAGTGTCTCACTCTGACTCTCTCTCTTCTAATCTAAATGGAGAGGACGCCAGCCACGTCCTCTCCCTATGAATCTCAATGCACGTGTGAAAATGGCGGCGACGCGCGGCTCCTTATATAGAATCCGAGTCTCGCGATAGAATCCGAGCCTCGCGAGAATCCGACAGCGGGATGATGACGTTCGGGCGCGCTCGGGTTAGCCGAGCAAGGCGGGAAGATCCGAGTCTGCCTCGGATCCGTGTAAAAAGGCTGAAGTTCGGGGGGGTTCGGATTCCGAGGAACCGAACCCGCTCATCACTACTGGGGACCCAAGGCTGCAGCCAGAGAAGGGGGGGACAGGTAAGAAGGGGACCCACATCTTTTATTGCATTCGCTCCTCCGGTCACAAAGACTGACCAGAGGAGCTGATGTGGGCGACCCCAATAGTCCAACAGGGCATAAAATAATTGTGCCGGGTGCTTTTTAGAGGCCAGTGGCCCCGGAGGTTAATGTCAGCAAGGGAAGGTCGGCTCTCCCTCGGCGGCCCCTCCCACTGCGGCTGTCCGCCTCTGAGCTGCTTTTCCCTCACTATCCTCCCACTGTGAGATGCTCAGCGGCCATTTTAATAACCGCGATGAAGCTGCAGATCTCCGGGAACGCTGGGTCCAGTCCCCGCCTCTCCCAAGGGCCAGATTATACAGCGCTAAATCCTACCGGCCACTGCGGACTGGGTAGTTTATTTCACTGCCCATTGCAACTGTATATTGTATATTCATTGTATGTGACTTGTGCCTCTGTTCTTCTAGCCCTAGATACAGGTGTATTTGTGAGGGGTGTCACATTGCTACACATGTACTGTGTGCTATAGTGTTGCTCCTTCTATGCCTTTCAAAGGTAACAAGGAGATTGCTGGTGTCATGCAGGTCCTGGTCAGCGGGATTGTCCCCTCAGGACACTGTACAGGATTGTCTGTGTGCATCTTGACTTATTGATCATGGCAAACTCACGGGAAGTCCTCCTCCGTCATTTTCAACTGACGGTTACCTTCCTTCAGTCCCACGGTTGGCTGTTAAATTGGAAAAAGTCCTCCTTGGTTCTATCTCAGAACATGGTACACCTGGGGGCGCTTCTGGACACTCACAGCCAAAGACTATATCTATCTCCAGACAAAGTTCTAAAGCTGCTGACCAAAATACGTCACTTTCTTTACCGTCCTCGAGTGTCTATACACTCAGCGATGCAGACGCTCGGTCTGATTGTGTTGTCTTTCGACATGGTCGAGTACACTCTGTTTCATTCTCTCCTTCTGAAACACGTGATCCTTTCCAAATGGAACGGTCTGCCTCATCAGATCAGGTCTCAAATGACTCCGGAAGTTCACCTGTCGCTGACTTGGTGGCTTCAGGACCAGAGCTTGGGCATGTGCTGTCCTTTCTAGATCCCCAACTGGGTCCTTCTGACAACGAACGCCAGTCTTCATAGCTGGGGAGCAGTGACAGAGCAACACTTGTTTCAGGGTCGTTGGACCAGGTTGGAAATCTCTGCTTACGATCAATATTCTGAAGTTAAGAGCAGCTTTCAATGCACTGACTCTGGCTTGTCCTATTCTACAGAACAGACTTGTTCAAGTTCAAGTGGACAACGCCACCACGGTGGCCTGTATCAACCATCAAGGCGGCACTCGAACCTGCATGGTAATGATGGAAGTGTTCAAAATCCTGCGTTGGGCGGAACGTCATCTTTCGGCCAAATCGCCAGTATTCATCCCCGGGTGTTCTCAACTGGGAAGTGGACTTCCTCAGTCATCAGGATGTTCATGCCGGAAAGTGGACCCTTCATCCCAAGGTCTTTCAACTCCTGGTGGACAGATGGGGTCTACTAGACGTGGATCTCATTGCCTCTTGACACAATCACAAAGTTCAGTTCTTTGGATCTCGAACCCGGCAGCATTCGTGGTCACTCTGGCGGTCCCCTGGACCTTTCACCTGCCTTACATCTCTCTGGTGTGTCTCTTACCCCGGGTGCTTCAGAAGTTCAAACAAGGAGGACAACTAATTTTCATCGCTCCTGCGTGGCCCAGACATCCCTTGTTCTCAGATATCCAGGGTCTTTTGGTGGAGCAACCCCTTCTACTCCCTTAGGGACGGGACCTGCTCTCTCAAGGCCCCTGTCTTCATCCGGCCCAGGCCTGGCTGTCTTTGACGGCATGGCTTTTGAGGTTTCGCTACTGAGGTCAAAGAGCTTTGGTCCAGACTATGCTGAAGGCTCGCAAACCGTCCTCTGCCCGTATATATTATAGAGTGTGGCACACTTACTTCACTTGGTGTTCTGCTAAGCGTTATGATGCCACTAAGTACAGGACTTCCAGAATTCTGGTGTTTCTCTAAAGAGGTTTGGACTTAGGTCTTCTTCTTGCTTCTCTCATAGTACACATTTCTGCCTTTTTTTGTATAGTTCCAGCACAAGATTGCCGCCCTACCTGATGTACACATGTTCCTTAAGGGCATTGTTCGCATTCAGCCTCCCTATGTCCCTCAGATGGCGCCATGGGATCTCTCTGTTGTGTTGGAGGCTCTCCAAGAAACTCCATTCGAACCTTTTGAATGTGTAGACCTCAATCTCCGTCTGCCCTTAAAACGTGCTGAACAGCTGGCCCCAGTCTTCACAGCCATTTTCAAAAAGTTGCTTGAAAATTGTGTGGTCCCAGCTTGTTTCAAGCGCTTGCTTATTATTCCGGAAATTTAAATAATTACAGACCAGTAGCGCTAACATTGGTGGTGATGAAGACGCTGGAGCGTCTGGTACTGACTCATCTGAGTTCCACGGAAGGTACCCTCCTAGACCCTCTTCAGTTCGCATACAAGGTGAACAGATCGGCAGTGAATCTGGGTCTCCACTTCATTTTGCAGCATTTGGATTTGCTTTGTGTTAACGTGAAGGTTCTGTCTGTGGACTTCAGCTCTGCATTCAGTACTATTATTCCTGGTATCCTACAATCTAAACTGTGCAGCTGAGGAATTCCAGAAACGCTGTGTTCCTGGATGGTGAATTTTTAAACGGATAGAGAGTAGCGGGTTAGGATGGGGAAATTCACCTCTGGTGTTTGGACCGCAAGCACGGGCGCACCGCAGGTATGTGTCCTTTCCTCTTCTCACTGTACTGCAATGACTGCGCTTCTGACGACACATCTGGGAAACTCCTTAAATTTGCGGATGACACCACGCTCATTAGAGACTGTGAGGAGTCTGCTTACAGGAGGGAGGTTGTGCGGCTGGCCACCTGGTGCAGGGCAAACAATCTACAGCTAAATACACTAAAAACGGTTGAGATGATTGTTTATTTTAGGAAGCACCCACCTCCACTCACAATTGTAACTGTGGTAGAATCCTTCAGATTCCTGAGCCTTCACGATCGCCAAGGAAGATGGAAGTCTAATATCAAGGGCATTGTGGGGAACGCCCGGCAGAGACTGTACTTCTTACGCCAACTTAGGAAGTTCAAACTGCCGCAGGAACTTCTGATCCTCTTCTGCTCGGCAATCATCCAATCTGTTCTCTGCACCTCGATAATAGTGTGGTTTGGCTCTGCCTCATTCCATGACAGAATTAGGCTACAACGAATTGTAAGGGCCGCTGAAAAAATCATAGGGACAAATCTTCCGGCAGTTGAGGATATCTATCTGGAAAGGGTTACGAAGCGGGTGAGGAGGATCATTGGTGACCTGTTCCGACTGCTGCCGTCTGGCAGACGATACAGCTTGCAGCTCGTGAGAACTGCTAGACACAGGAACAGTTTTGTTTTTGTTTTTTCCCTCAGGCAACTATCTTGGTGAATTCGGCAATCGCTTAGTCCTATCTTCATATTTGTTCAGTACTCAAGCCATCAGTCACGTGCTCATCCTTCCTTTGTTTCTTGTTGTATGTCATATACTGTCTGGGAGCTGTGGTTATCGGAAACAAATTCCTTGTGTATTATGTACTGATATACTTGGCAATAAACTGATTCTGATTCAAATGGCTGACAGCCAAGGTTCTCTTCTATTGCCTCTGCTAGGAGGGTTTCGGACTTGGGTGCTTTGTCCTGTCGTCCCCCCTTTTTGATTTTCCACCGTGACCGGGCAGTTCTCCGAACTAGGCCAGATTACCTTCCTAAGGTGGTTTCTTCCTTTCTTCTTAACCAAGAGATTGTGGTTCCGGCCTTGATCTCTCCAGCTAAGGACCGTTCTTTGGATGTGGATGTGGATGTGTCTGTGTGGACCGTACTGCCTATTTTAGATGCTCTGATACCCTGTTTGTTCTTTTTGGTTTTCTCAAACGTGGCTGGCCTGCTAATAAGCAGACACTGGCCAGATGAATTAGAATGGTGATTGCACAAGCTTACACTCTAGCCTTGATTTCTGCTCATTCTTCTCGGTCTGTTGGACCTTCTTGGTTGGCATGCCATTGGGCGTCCACTGAACAATTGTGCAAGGTGGCTACGTGCTCCTCGGTGAACACGTTCATTAGGGTCTATGCCTTTGATACTTCCACCTCCCAGGATGCTTCCTTTGGACTCGGATTCTCTTATTCACTCAGGCGCGTCCCCTCCCTTGATATACTGCTTTGGGACGTCCCTGTGGAACACCGTGTACCCCGCTGCAGAAAAGAAGAGTAATGGTAGACTTACCTTTTGTTAACTCCCATTCTGCGATGTACATAGGGTCCACAGGGCGCTCGCCCTGACACACCTGGCCTCTCTGGGTTTGTATGGCATTGGCCTCTGGTTCCTTCTCCTGTCGGTGAGATTGTGTTCTTGTGCCGAACATCTTCTCTCCTTCCTGCTTGCTGCGTTGGACTGGTTAACTATACTGAACTCACAGTGCATGGAGGCGGGGTTATAGAGGAGGGAAGCTATGCATCCTGGGACAGCTAAAGCTTTAACGGTTTGGTGCCTGGTTTCCTCATCCACCTCTACACCCCGATGTTTCCTTGTGTACCCTATGTACTTCGCAGAAAGGGAGTTAACAAAGGTAAGTCTACCATAACTCCTTTTCTTTGAGATCCATAGGATCCAGATGGCGTACACCCTGATGCACCTGGCTTTCATGGTTTCTTCTCTGGTGTGTGTGTGTGTGTGTGTGTTTGTGTGTACCAGTTTTCCTCCTCTCCTGTCCTGCTCCTCCCTTGGGCTTGTTGATAACATTTATTTGCCTCAGGCTGTGGGTGGGGTATAGGGGGGAAGGACCAGAGCATCGTGGGAACTCAAAAGCTTTAACTGTTTTGATGCCCGGTCCTCTCCAACCACCTACACCCCATTGTCTTCCCTGTGGACCCTATGTAAAGGTCCATACACACTTAACGATATAATGAGCGACGTCGCTCATTTCCCCCCCCCTTGAGCGACGTCGCTCATTATATCGTTAAGTGTGTGCCGCCAGCGACGACTGATGCGCGTCCACGACCTTTATGCAGGGCTGGCAGGGGCGTGACGACACTGAGCGATATGAGCGGTCATATCGCTCAGTGCGTACAGGCGGCCGCCGACCGGCCGGCCCGGGAGGGGGAAACGTTAGACGATGTCGCTCACAGAGCGACATCGTCTAATGTGTATGGGCCTTAAGTCTACCATAACTTATTTAAACATTTATTTTTTTCCCTAAATAAAACTGTTTTCAGTGTATAATGCAAATCAAAGATGTAGGTCGTTGTTGTGAAATCGTGTGAACAGTGACTAATACATGTCCAAAACCTTCATTATGAGGCCTGTAAAAGTGGGCCTGACGGACGCTATTCCAATGTTTTTGCATTTGACCGATTATCGGTAAATTGCGCAATAATATGCTTCCCACGGCATATGCGCCATAGTGTAGTCGGTCGCAGCGCTTACCTTTGCGCACAGTAATTGACAGTCATGCTGCGTGGTCATTACTCAAGCTGGCTATTATGGAAGGATCTGCGTGTGCGCCGGGAATGTGTGCGCAGCTGCTGGGCGTCTCTGTACAGCGTCCGTCTATTTACTGTTGATTTTGAATGGAACGGACAACTGACCAACATTGTGATCGGATTAAAAAAATAAATAAAAAATGGACTAGAAAATGAAGAAAAACATATTTAAGATACTTTTAGTAAATATGGAGTTTTGTCTGTGGAACACCCTGTCGAAGTTGGTCGATGTTAGATTAGAAATCGGTCTTTAGTAAATGTACCCCTAGAGGGGGCAATAACAGATAATTTCTGCTATGGGGTACATCCTGTATGTGTGAGCTTCATATTTCTCATACGTCCTAGAGGATGCTGGGGTCCACTTCAGTACCATGGGGTATAGACGGTTCCACAGGAGCCATGGGCACTTTAAGACTTTTCTAGAGTGTGAACTGGCTCCTCCCTTTATGCCCCTCCTCCAGACCTCAGTTTAGAAATGTGCCCAAGCAGACTGGTCGCACTCCAGTGGAGCTCTACTGAGTTTCACTAAAAAGACTTTATTTATGTTTTTTATTTTCAGGGAGAACTGCTGGCATCAGACTCCCTGCTTCGTGGGACTGAGGGGGCAGAAGTAGGAACCAACTTCCTAAAGAGTTTCATGGCCCTGCTTCTGGCTGACAGGACACCATTAGCTCCTGAAGGGAACTGAACACTAGCTGCGGCTACGCGCTCACTCCCACAGCACACCGTCACCCCACTAACAGAGTCAGAAGTCAGAAGACTGGTGAGTAGTGTTACAGGAGATCTGCAGAGAGAGATCTCTGGTCATCGTGACGGCTTAAGGTACCGCGCAGCGAGCGGGAACATGCTATCCATAACACAGTGCGCAGCAGGAGGGGGGGGGTGGGCAGCATGAAACCTACTCACTGGCAAAAGGTAGCATACTTTGTGTTTACACTATCCTACACCCCCGTCAGTATAAATATCTATTCTAAAATCTGAGGAAAAACGCGCCATTACAGGGGGCGGGGCTTCTTCCTCAGGCAGCCAGCACACTGCTCAGCGCCATTTTCTCTGAATCAAGTATCAGGGTGCCAAAAAAGGGGGGGGGGGAGGTGTAATATTCGGTGCTATAACCTATTATTCGTAATATAAAGCGCTTGAAGGTTTCTGTGTACAAAGTACGCGGCACAGGGATTTTTTCTGTTGGCGCTGAGTTGTGAGCTGGCAATTCCTTCTGTGTTTTTCTGACAGACTTTACTGTGGGTCTGTCCCCTATAAGTCCCGGTGTGTCTGTGGTGTGTTTGTGCACGTGTGTGACATGTCTGAGGCAGGGAGCTCTTCCCCTGAGGGAGCCATTTTAGGGACACAGAGTTGTAATGTGGTGGCGCTGCCGGCACACCATGAGCCTGAATGGGTGAAAGAATTACATGATAGTGTGCATCATATCAGTAAGAGATTAGATAAGTCTGAGTCTCATGCAGAAAACTGGAGAAAATCCGTGGAAGATGTGATTTTTAATAGTTCTGCCTTTTCATCCACAGGGGACCCCTCTGGTTCACATAAGAGACCATTTGCACAAATAGTACAAACTGATACCGACACGGACTCTGATTCCTGTGTCGACACTAGTGATTCCAGGGGAATAGATCCAAAGTTAGCGAAAAACATTCAATACATGATTGTTGCTATAAAGGAGGTGTTAGAAGTTACGGAAGCCCCTCCTTTACCTCAGGAGAAGGCTTACTTTTGTAAAGAAAAGAAAATTAATATAACTTTTCCTTCATCTCGTGAGCTGAACACTCTCTTTGAGGGAGTCTGGACAAATCCTGAAAAGAAATTTCAGGTTCCCAAAAGAATTCAGGTAGCTTACCCTTTCCCTGCAGAGGACAGGAAAAGGTGGGAGTCACCCCCAGTTTTAGACAGTGCCCTGTCGCGGTTAACAAAAATGGTGATTCTCCCTGCGCCTGGGACGGCTTCACTAAAAGAGCCGGCAGACCGCAAGTTAGAGACTACGTTGAAATCTATTTATGTGGCCAATGGGACACTTCTCAGGCCTACCATTGCCTGTGCGTGGGTGAGTAGTGCTATTGAAAAGTGGTCAGAAAACTTGTCATCAGACATAGACACAATAGATAAAGATGAGATTCTCCTAACATTAGGTCATATCAAAGACGCTGCTGCGTATATGCTGGAAGCCAGGAAAGATATTGGTCTCTTGGGATCAAGAGCCGCTACCATGGCAATCTCAGCACGGAGGGCGTTGTGGATTGGCCAATGGAATGCTGACGCAGATTCCAAAAGGAATATGGAGGCTCTCCCGTATAAAGGTGAGGCCTTATTTGGAGATGGGCTGGATGCCTTAGTTTCTGCGGCTACCGCAGGTAAGTCGACATTCTTGCCTAATGCTCCTGCGCCGGCGAAAAAGACACATCACTCTCAGATGCAGTCCTTTCGACCCAACAGATACAAAAACGGTAAAGGTTCCCCCTTCTTTGCAGGTAGAGGGAGGGGAAGAGGAAAAAAGTCCACAGTGTCTCCAGGATCACAGGAGCAGAAATCAACCTCTGCTTCTGCCAAATCTTCAGCATGACGCTGGGGCTCCCTTGCGGGAGTCCGCTCAGGTGGGGGCTCGGCTGAAACTCTTCAGTCAGTTCTGGGTTCAATCTGGCCTGGACCCGTGGGTTTTACAAATAGTTTCCCACGGGTACAAACTGGAGTTTCAACACATTCCCCCATGCCGATTTTTCAAATCAACCTTACCAGCTTCTATCTCAGACAGGGAAGTGGTAGCAGCAGCAATACAAAAATTGTGTCAGGACCAAGTCATTGTCCTGGTTCCCTTGTTACAACAAGGAGAAGGATTTTATTCAAGCCTCTTCGTAGTTCTGAAGCCGGACGGCTCGGTCAGACCGATTCTAAACCTGAAAATTCTGAATCTCTACCTGCAACGGTTCAAATTCAAGATGGAATCTCTGAGAGCAGTGATTTCCAGTCTGGAGGAGGGGGACTTCATGGTGTCAGTAGACATAAAAGATGCCTACTTACACGTTCCCATTTATCCTCCACATCAAGCTTATCTGAGATTCGCGATACAGGATTGTCATTACCAATTTCAGACGTTGCCGTTCGGACTCTCCACGGCACCGAGGGTGTTCACCAAGGTGATGGCGGTGATGATGGTCCTCCGTCAGCAAGGAGTCAATCTAATTCCTTACCTGGACGATCTCCTGATCAAAGCGAGGTCCAGGGAAAGGTTGGTGCAGAACATTGCACTCTCCCTGACAGTACTTCAATAACACGGTTGGATCATAAATTTTCCAAAATTACAGTTGGAACCAATGACAAGATTGTCTTTTCTGGGGATGATACTGGACACAGAACTACAGAGGGTATTTTTTCCAGTATAGAAGGCTCTGGAAATCCAGAGAATGGTCAAACAAATTCTGAAACCAACAAGAGTGTCGATTCATCAATACATTTGGTTGTTGGGAAAGATGGTAGTGGCCTACGAGGCCATACAGTTTGGCCGATTCCATGCCAGAGTATTCCAGTGGCACCTATTGGACAAGTGGTCCAGATCCCATCTACACATGCATCAGAGGATAATCCTGTCATCCAAAGCCAGAATTTTGCTCCTGTGGTGGCTACACAGTTCTCACCTCCTAGAGGGACGCAGGTTCAGGATTCAGGACTGGGTCCTAGTAACCACGGATGCAAGTCTCCGAGACTGGGGAGCAGTCACACAGGGGGAAAGCTTCCAAGGAAGATGGTCAAGTCAAGAAACTTGTCTTCACATAAACATGCTGGAGTTGAGAGCCGTTTACAACGGCCTTCTACAAGCGGTGCATCTTCTTCAAGATCAACCAGTACAGATCCAGTTGGACAATGTAACAGCAGTCGCGTACATAAACCGTCAGGGCGGAACGAAAAACAGAGCGGCGATGGCAGAAGTGACAAAGATCCTCCTCTGGGCAGAAAGACATGCAAGAGCTCTGTCGGCAATTTTCATTCTGGGAGTGGACAACTGGGGAGCAGACATCCTCAGCAGACCTGATCTCCATCCAGGAGAATGGGGCCTCCACCAAGAAGTCTTCGCAGAGGTGACAGGTCTTTGGGGAGTTCCTCAAGTAGACTTGATGGCATCTCGTCTCAACAAGAAGCTTCAGAGATATTTTTCCAGGTCGAGAGACCCTCAAGCAATAGCAGTGGATGCGCTAGTGACCCAGTGGGTGTTTCGGTCAGTGTATGCCTTCCCTCCATTTCCACTCATACCGAAAGTTCTCAAGATCATAAGAAGAACTGGGATTCGAGTGATCCTCATTGTCCCAGACTGGCCAAGGAGGGCTTGGTATCCAGATCTTCAGGAGTTGCTCATAGAAGATCCTCGGCCTCTTCCTCTTCGCGAGGACCTGCTGCAGCAGGGGCCGTGCGTGTATCAAGACTTACCGCGGCTACGTTTGACGGCATGGCTGTTGAGCACCGGATCCTAGCCCGAAAGGGTATTCCCAAAGAAGTCATTCCCACTCTTATTCAGGCCAGGAAAGGAGTAACGTCTAAACATTACCACCGAATTTGGAGAAAATATGTACCTTGGTGTGAAACCAAGAAAGCACCAACGGAAGAGTTTCAGTTAGGACGTTTTTATCCATTTTCTCCAGGCGGGTGTGGATGCGGGCCTATGATTGGGTTCAGTCAAGATCCAGATTTCAGCCTTTTCGGTTTTCTTTCAGAAACAATTGGCCTCCCTTCCAGAAGTTCAGACGTTCGTGAAAGGGGTTCTGCACATCCAACCTCTCCAGGAGATAGAGTTAAAGATTCTCACTTGGAAAGTGGTCATGCTGTTGGCCTTGGCATCCGCAAGGCGGGTGTCTGAGTTAGGGGCCTTGTCTCACAAGAGCCCTTAATTGATCTTTCATGAAGATAGGGCTGAGTTAAGCAATTTCTTCCAAAGGTGGTTTCTTCTTTTCATATAAACCGACCTATTGTGGTGCCAGTGGCTACTGACACCTTCGCTACTTCAAAGTCTCTGGATGTGGTCAGGGCTTTGAGAGTTTATGTTGCAAGAACAGCTCGGATACGGAAAACAGAGGCTCTGTTTGTCCTGTATGCTCCCAACAAGATTGGGTGTCCTGCTTCTAAGCAGGCCATTGCGCACTGGATAAGAGGTACGATTCAGCACGCTCATTCCACGGCAGGATTGCCGATACCGAATTTGGTGCATGCCCATTCTACCAGAAAGGTGGGCTCATTCTGGGCGGCTGTCCGGGGGGTCTCGGCATTCCAACTTTGCCGAGCAGCTACTTGGTCAGGGACAAACACGTTTGCTAAGTTTTACAAGTTTGACACCTTGGCCGCTGATGACCTAAAGTTTGGTCAGTCGGTGCTGCAGGGTCATCCGCACTCTCCCGCCCGTACTGGAGCTTTGGTATAACCCCATGGTACTGAAGTGGACCGCAGCATCCTCTAGGACGTATGAGAAAACGGGATTTTAATACCTACCGGTAAATCCTTTTCTCCTAGTCCGTAGAGGATGCTGGGCACCCGACCCAGTGCGTACTTTACCTGCAGTTATTAGTTTGTTAAAACTGTTTTCAGCACGTTGCTGCAATGTTCATGCCCGTTGGGTGTGTTTTGTTGAATGCCATGTGTGCGGCATGGTTGAGGTGTAAGCTGGTATGAAT
The DNA here is from genome assembly GCF_028390025.1 of Pseudophryne corroboree. Lineage (NCBI taxonomy): Eukaryota > Metazoa > Chordata > Amphibia > Anura > Myobatrachidae > Pseudophryne > Pseudophryne corroboree. Next base: position 5,376,916 of record NC_086444.1, read on the forward strand.
CTCACCATTAACTTAAAAGTAAATCCTTTTCTCAAAATGTCCGTCTCCCTCGGCACAGTTCCTATACTGAGGTCTGGAGGAGGGGCATAGAGGGAGGAGCCAGTTCACACTCTGAAAAAGTCTTAAAGTGCCCATTGCTCCTGTGGAACCGTCTATACCCGATGGTACTGAAGTGGACCCCAGCATCCTCTACGGACTAGGAGAAAAGGATTTACCGGTAGGTATTAAAATACTGTTTTTTGTTTTATTCTTGAATCCTATTCTCTCGATAAAAGGGGGAGGTCAGACAGGATAAAAAGAAGATGACGACACTGTTCCGGTCTCTGCAGACGGTTCCATTCCAAGAGTGAGTCGCCCATTTCTTATGGACGTCTTCCGTGTCTCCAATGTTCCACAAACGTTCTCTTCTTTTCCATTGTTCGTCCAGTCGTCCTCATTTTCATCTCATTCCATATACTCTGCCCTCAGCCAGTCCTGCACCATTACTCTGTCTTCCTCAGGTTCTCTTTCTTCTTCAGGTTCCATAGGCTCCGCAGGGAGACAGTCCGGTGCAGGTGGTGGTAAAGGATCGGCACCAAACACCTACCCAAAATGTTTTTTTGATATTCATAGTCTAATGTAATATTATGCACAAAGCAGGATATAAAGGACAGTATTAATTATTTGTAATGTAGCTGTCAGGGGTCTGATCTGTCCAGGTCTCTACCTACTGCAATAAGAGTCATCTGTACCAGTCATGTGGAATCCGGTCCTGCTGTATCACTTGCCTGTTTTTTGATGCATTATTGTCTGAACTGTGTATTTGAGCAATATCTGAACTGTACATTAAGCCAAATTAACAAAACAAACAACCACTGTATTATTCTAGTCATCCTAAACGCCATTTTATAGGCGCTGCTCCTGCTGTGATTATTTTCTACCGTTTCCTATGGAACATGAATTAATGATCGATTAGTGACTATCCATCACTGCAGACGTATAGCTCTCCATATATACCATCTACTGCGATTTCCCCTTTTTTCTGCAACTATGTATCACTCAGGGTCACTCTCTCATCCCATGACTACCAGTGGTGCCCTGCAGTGCAGATGGTAACAGAACGCTTCCTATCTCAGGGACAGCAGAAGTACCCTCTACGCTTTATTTTAGAGCCAGTGTACGCTTCTGATCACCCTCTCATCCGTCATTCCATGTTCAGACAGATGACTGAACAGCAGGAGTGTGACGGAACCCAGACATGGCTCCTGTTTTTACAAGACAATAGTGCATACTCGTACCAAAACCTAATCTCTGACAACCTAATACTGTCACTGCATCTGCTATCCCAAGGGAAGTAATCCCTGAGTGTGTCACTTTAACCAAACCCTCCACACGAGCCGTGCATGTGTCTGTGTGTTCAGATTGATGATGTGTGTCAGAACCCATTTCTTTTTCATCCACTAGGGGTCACTGGAGTACTCTTGGGATATGGACGGCTTCCGCAGGAACAGGGCACTGAATATTTAAATTTATAACTCTCCTCCCCTCCATATCCCAGAGTACCTCAGTGTTTTTTCTGTGCTCGACGTAGCAACAGGCTTGTGTGGAGCTCCCACACTTCTTTTGAATATTTTTCTTTTTATTTTCTTTTTGATTTTTCTTTTTCACTTTATTCACATCCCTTCCCCCCCTTCCAAAAGGCGAGGGTCCGGGATAGTGGAAGCTGCTACAAGCAGCTCTGCCGTGTCGGTCCTCACTACAGAGCACCCTCACAGCCAAGTGCAGAACTACCTGCAGGAAAGGCTGGACGGAGCTTGCAGAGAAGCCCCGTCATAGCCCTCACCACAGGCGTCCAGGTATGTTGGGGGACGGGGCGGACAGCTCACGCTGCCGCCCCGCTGTGTGGGGACTCTGTTTTGTGAAGCGTCGCCCGCCGCTATGTAAGCCGCCCGCCGCCGCTGATTGATGTTAAGCTCAGTCCCGCCGCTCAGAGCCGCGCCGGCCGCACCCCGCTTCACGGCTCTATGTAGCGTGCCCCCGCTACCTGCTCCCCAGCTCCCGCTCCCCTCTCCCCGGCTCCCTCTACAGCGCGCCCCGGTTATTTGTACGTTCCCTGGCTCCGTGTACTAGACAGCGGTACACGGAGCACAGGGGGGGGGGGGGAGCCTCACAGCACACGCAGCTGCACGGGGGGGGGGGGGGGGGAGATAAATACCCATAGCAGCAGCAGTATGAAACGCTGCATGGGTTATAAGACAGCATAGGCTATTAAGCCTTTATTAACAGGATTTGTTATTAAATAAATTATTCCCAGGTTATATATGTTTTTTACAATTTATAACCTGTACTGTGATTATAAGTGTAAGCATGGCATGGGGGCCATTTTTAACCATGCTTCCTGTGTCTTCCTGCTGTGATTCCAGAACGTTCCTGTCCTACATCTCTACTCCACCGGAGGCGCAGGGGTGTTAGTGGGAATTTGGGATCAGATTTCATATAGGACTGGCCACGTGCACTGCACTTGGCCAAATATATATATAGCCACACCTTAGTACTATTTTACTGAGTCGTACAAGTTGTCTGTTTTTGTGTATTGTATTGTCTGTCTGCATAATGAGTAAGGCACCAGCAAAAACTAAAAAGCAGTTTCACTGCAATGTCTGTAAGAGTGTGTTACCGGATGGTTCTACCACATGTATAGTATGTTTTGTGAATTCAGCTACGAATACAATTTCCGCTCCGGTTTCAAAGCCGGTTTCATTTCCGGACCCTCCATGGAAAATGCTAACAGATGTCATGGCTGGATTGCAATCAGAATTGGCCGCCGCTCGACAAGAGCGGGAAGCGGCAAGATCTGAGTCTCGGCGGAGACCGCCTGAACTACCGGAGGGGTCTCAGCCTTGCCAAAAGTCCAACTCCATTTGGGGTAGACGGGATAAATTTCATATGTCTTATGATTTCTGCTATGTTGCATTCTGACGATTCTATGACAGACCTCACTGCGCAAGATGAGGGTGAGGAGGGCGAAGTAGACCAGCAGTCAGATAGTGACGATTTTGACAGCCCAGGCATTGATAATCTCATCAGAGCGGTGAGTCAGTCTCTGAAGTTTTCGGAAACTGAGGAGCCTCTGACAAATGATGAAGTCATATTTACTAAACGACAGAGATCTCCAATGTGTTTTCCTGTTTCGGAATCTCTTAATAAGATGTTAGTAGAAACACGAAAGAATCCAGATAAACGGTTTTCTATACCTCGCAGATTTAAGTCTAGTTACCCGTTTCCAGAGTCTGTGACATGTACATGGGAGAATCCGCCAATGGTGGATTCGTCTGTGTCAAAACGTACAAAGAAATTAACCATACCAGTACCAACTGCTACTACGCTTAAAGACCCTTCAGACCGTAAAATAGAAGCTATGCTAAAGTCCATGTATATAGCAGCAGGAGTGTTGCTTAGACCTGGGTTGGTTGGCATTTGGGTAACTAAGGCGCTCATAGTATGGATAACGGAACTCAAGTCTGCCTTACATGACGATCACCTTATACTTCTCGCTGATCAAATCTGTGAGGCTGCGGAGTATCTATGTACAGCTTCTACTGACGTCTGTCAGCTCATTTCTCGCATTTCATCGTCGCTAGTTACAGTACGACGAGCACTCTGGCTGCGTTCTTGGCAAGCGGAGGCAGAGGTCAAAAGAGGTATAGAGGCGTTACCTTACCGGGGCGAGAAGTTGTTTGGTCCTGAATTGGACACATGGATTTCTGAGGCCACGGGAGGAAAATCTGTTTTCCTACCATTGCATCCAACGGTACCAAGACGGAAATACTCTGGCCCGGCGTTCAAATCCTTTAGACCTCAGCCCTTTCGAGGCCGTGGTAGAGGAACAGCCACGCCTGGTAGACGAGGTTGAGGACGTGGTTTCCAACAAACCAACACCAGTCGTCGGGACGCTGCGGTCACCGACAAGCCAGTGGCATGACGGGCTCCCAGCCCATCTCGGATCTCCAATTGTGGGAGCACGCCTTCAGACGTTCCATTTGGCGTGGCTTCAGACGTCCACAGATGGGTGGATCCGCAATTTAGTGTTAAAAGGTTACAAAATAGAGTTCGACTGTCTCCCGCCACTGCGGTTTTTCAAAACAGGACTGCCTCTGTCGGACGACAAGAGGGCGGTTCTGCAAATTGCCATTCAGTCCCTGCTGGATTCAGCAGTTTTGATTCCGGTCCCTTTACAACAACAAGGTCAGGGTTATTATTCCAGTCTGTTTGTGGTACCAAAGCCGGATGGCTCCGTCAGGCCAATATTGAACCTAAAGGGTCTCAATCAGTACGTAACTTACTACAGATTCAAGATGGAATCTCTGCGGTCAGTAATTGCAGGTTTAGAGCCACAAGAATTCATGATTGCGCTAGATCTCGAGGATGCGTACTTACACATTCCGATTTGGCCACCTCATCAGAGGTTCTTGCGTTTTGCGATACGGCAGAACCATTACCAGTTTCAGGCTCTACCGTTTGGCCTCTCGTCAGCGCCTCGGGTATTCACCAAAGTGATGTCTGTGATGATAGCTCATCTCAGATCCCTGGGAGTAATAATAGTTCCGTACTTGGACGATCTGCTCATCAAAGCTCCGTCTCAACAGATGCTCCTCCAACATGCGTTGCTAACGTACTATGTACTAGTTCAGCACGGTTGGATTGTCAACTTCAAGAAATCACATCTAATTCCGTCTCAACGACTTCAATTCCTAGGTATGATTCTCGATACGGTAAATCAAAGAATTTACCTACCAGAACAGAAAGTACAGATTATTCGTCATCTGGTACAATTAGTACTCAAGCCACGCACAGTCTCAGTACATTTGTGCATTCGCCTCTTAGGCACAATGGTGGCGACTTTCGAAGCGCTTCAGTTTGGAATATTTCACTCACGTCCTTTTCAACTGGATGTGCTTGCACAGTGGTCGGGCTCGCATCTGCAGATTCACCAGAGGGTGAGGTTGTCTCCACGGGCCAGAGTATCTCTACTCTGGTGGCTCAAAGTACACAATCTAACCGCAGGGAAACGGTTCGGCGCCTGGAATTGGATAATTCTAACGACGGACGCGAGTCTCAGAGGTTGGGGAACTGTAGTTCAAAATTGTCAGCTCCAGGGTTTCTGGGCGGATCACGAAAGATTGCTGTCTATAAATGTCCTGGAACTCCGGGCAATTTACAATGAACTACGACAAGCAGTGCACATGCTTCGGTCTCAGACTGTCCAGGTGCAGTCAGACAACGCGACGGCGGTCGCGTACATCAACAAACAATGAGGAATGAGAAGCCGCATGGCCATGCGGTAAGTAGCTTGAATCCTCAATTGGGCCGAGCATCACCAAGTGATATTGTCGGCAGTGTTCATTCCGAGAGTGGACATCTGGGAGGCGGATTATCTCAGCCGTCGGGATTTTCATCCAGGAGAATGGGCATTAAATCCAGAAGTGTTTAACATGTTGGTCCAGAGGTGGGGTAACCCTCAAGTGGACCTGAATGGGCATCTCGCCACAATCACCAAATGCCCCAGTATGTGTCCAGAACGCGAGATCCAAAGGCAGTGGCGGTTGATGCTCTCACAATCGCGTGGCCGTACAGCCTCGTGTATCTGTTTCCACCGTTTCCGCTGCTCCCTCTGTTGCTAATACGGATCAAAAGAGAGTCCGCCACAGTCATACTAGTGGCGCCTCATTGGCCTCGGAGAGCTTGGTTCTCGGATCTCCGCGGACTACTCGCAGACGATCCTTGGCCGCTCCCACTACGTCCGGACCTGTTAACAACAGGGTCCGTTCCTTTACCCCGATTTAGCGCGGCTGCGTTTGACGGGGTGGCTGTTGAGACCGCCCTCTTAAGAAGAGAGGGCATTCCAGAATCGGTTATACCAACCATGTTACGAGCTAGGAAGCCGGTTACGGCAGCTCTTTATTACAGAATTTGGCGTGCCTATATAGGTTGGTGTGAAGCTCGGAAGTTTCCGACATCATCTTTCAAGTTATCCCGTCTTTTGTTATTTCTACAGACGGGGTTAGATGGAGGACTACGTTTATCTACACTAAAGGTGCAGGTATCTGCTTTGTCAATTTACTTTCAAAGACGATTGGCTCTATTGCCGTCTGTACACACCTTTCTGCAAGGTGTCCTCAGAGTACAGCCTCCATTCATTCCACCTACAGCGCCATGGGACTTGAATCTGGTTTTAGATTTCTTACAGTCTTCATATTTTGAACCCTTACAACAAGAGGATATTAAGTTTCTCACTTGGAAGTAAATTTTTCTCCTAGCCTTAGCTTCGGCAAGGCGTGTTTCAGATTTGGGTGCCTTGTCATGCAAGCCACCGTATTTGGTGTTTCATGATGACAGAGCGGAACTTCGGACGAATCCCGCTTTCTTGCCAAAGGTAGTGTCATCTTTTCACATCAATCAACCAATAGTAGTTCCTGTGTTAACAGAAGATTCTGGAACTTTGGATGTGGTACGCGCAGTACGCGTTTATGTATCCCGAACGTCTACAGTTCGTAAGACTGATACGTTGTTTGTTCTCTATGATGCTGCCAAGATGGGTTGGCCAGCTTCTAAGCAGACCTTATCCAGATGGATTAAACTGACCATACGTCAGGCTTACCTTCATGCTAGGTTACAGCCGCCTACATCAGTTACAGCTCATTCCACACGTTCTGTGGGAACTTCATGGGCAGCTGGTCGTGGGGCTTCTATGACGCAGCTTTGCCGTGCGGCTACATGGTCATCAGTGCACACGTTTGTGCGCTTTTACAAGTTTGATACGTTTGCGGCATCAGCATCTAGCTTTGGCCGCCTAGTGTTACAGGTGCCAAACAGCTCTCCCGCCCACGGGGGAAGCTTGGTACGTCCCAAGAGTACTCCAGTGACCCCTAGTGGATGATCAAGAAAATAGGATTTTAGTACTTACCAGGTAAATCCTTTTCTTTGAATCCATAGGGGGCACTGGATGCCCACCCAGAGCAGTTTTACCTGGTTTGTGGTAAGTTCAGGGGATCTTCTGGTAACACACTCTCACCGACTGGTTCAAATTATCAAGTTTTATCGGTTATGGTGTCAACTGTTTAGTTGTCAGTAACGTTATGTGTCAACTTTATTGTTGTCTGTTATGTTATATGTAATTCTCCATTGTCAACCTCTATCGCTTCTGTTCGGCTCAGTAAAAAACACTGAGGTACTCTGGGATCTGGAGGGGAGGAGAGTTCTAAATTTAAATATTCAGTGCCCTGTTCTTGCTAAAGCCGTCCATATCCCAAGAGTACTCCAGTGCCCCCTATGGATTCAAAGAAAAGGATTTACCTGGTAAGTTCAAAAATACTATTTTGCTTAGACCGGCAATTGCGTCGGCATGGGTATGTAGTGCAGTAGCAGCTTGGACAGATACACTGTCAGCTGACCTTGATACCCTAGATAGGGATACAATTTTGTTAACATTAGCTCATATTAAGGACGCAGTCTTATAAATGAGGGACGCTCAAAGAGACATTGGATTACTGGGTTCAAGAGCCAATGCTATGGCTATTTCGGCAAGACGAGCCTTATGGATCCGCCAATGGACGGGGGATGCAGACTCAAAAAGGCATATGGAGGTTTTACCTTATAAAGGTGATGTATTGTTTGGGGACGGCCTCGCGGACCTGGTTTCTACAGCTACCGCGGGTAAGTCGACCTTTTTACTTTTTGTTCCCCAACAGCAAAAGAAACCCCCACAATATCAGATGCAGTCCTTTCGGTCGCATAGATCCAGAAGAGGTCGGGGCTCCTCTTTCCTCGCCAGAGGTAAGGGTAGAGGCAAGAGGACACCTGCTGCGGCTGGTTCCCAAGAGCAGAAGTCCTCCCCGGCTTCCGCTAAGTCTACCGCATGACGCTGGGGCTCCCCTGCGGGAGTCCACACAGGTGGGGGCACGCCTTCGGCTATTCAGCCAAGTCTGGATTCAGTCAGACGTGGACCCTTGGGTGATATAAATAGTCTCCCAGGGCTACAAGCTGGAATTCGAAGAGGTGCCCCCTCGCCGATTTTTCAAGTCGGCCTTACCAGCTTCTACCCCAGAGCGGGAAGTAGTGCTAGCTGCAATTCAAACGCTGTGTCAACAGCGAGTGATTATCAGGGTTCCCCTGAGCCAACAGGGAAAAGGGTATTATTCAACCCTATTTGTGGTTCCGAAGCCGGATGGTTCGGTCAGGCCCATTTTTAAACCTAAAATCCCTGAACCTGTACCTGAAAAGATTCAAATTCAAGATGGAATCTCTCCGAGCGGTGATAGCCTGCCTGGAAGGGGGGGATTTTATGGTGTCACTGGACATAAAGGATGCTTACCTTCATGTCCCCATATATCCCTCTCATCAGGAGTTCCTGAGATTCGCGGTACAGGATTGTCATTATCAGTTTCAGATGTTGCTGTTTGGGCTTTCCACGGCCCCGAGGATTTTCACCAAGTTAATGGCGGAAATAATGGTGATCCTGCGCAAGCAAGGAGTCACAATTATCCCATACTTGGACGATCTCCTGATAAAAGCGAGATCAAGAGAGCAATTACTGGAAAACGTGTCACTCTCTCAGAGAGTGCTTCAGCAACATGGGTGGATTCTCAATCTACCAAAGTCACAGTTGGTTCCGACAACTCGACTAGCGTTCCTAGGCATGATACTGGACACGGAACAAAATAAAGTTTTCCTCCCATTGGAAAAAGTCCAGGACCTCCAGAACATGGTCCAAGAACTACTAAAGCCAAAAAGAGTGTCAGCTCATCAATGCACTCGGGTCTGGGGAAAATGGTGGCAACTTACGAGGCCATTCCCTTCGGCAGGTTCCATGCAAGGACATTTCAATGGGATCTTCTGGACAAATGGTCCGGGTCCAATCTACAATTACATCAAAAAATAACACTGTCCCCCAGGGCCAGGGTGTCTCTTCTATGGTGGCTGCAGAGTGCTCACCTTCTAGAGGGTCGCAGGTTCGGCATTCAGGACAGGATCCTGGTAACCACGGACGCGAGCCTCCGAGGATGGGGAGCAGTCACCCAAGGAAGAAATTTTCAGGGACTGTGGTCAGACCAGGAGTCCTGTCTACACATCAACGTGTTGGAGCTAAGGGCCATATACAACGGCCTTCGACAAGCGGAGAATCTTCTTCGCACGCTACCGGTTCTGATTCAATCAGACAATGTCACAGCAGTAGCTCATGTGAACCGCCAAGGCGGGACAAGAAGCAGAGTCGCGATGGCGGAAGCCACCAGGATTCTTCGCTGGGCGGAAAATCACGTAAGCGCTTTGTCAGCTGTCTTCATTCCGGGAGTGGACAACTGGGAAGCAGACTTCCCCAGCAGACACGATCTCCATCCAGGAGAGTGGGGACTTCAGCAAGAAGTCTTTGCAGAGATAACGGCTCTCTGGGGAGTTCCTCAAATAGACATGATGGCGTCTTGCCTCAACAAGAAGCTTCGGAGGTATTGTGCCAGGTCCCGGGACCCTCAGGCAATAGCAGTAGACGCTCTGGTAACGCCATGGGTGTTCCAGTCGGTCTATGTGTTTCCTCCTCTTCCTCTCATCACAAAAGTGTTGAGGATCATAAGACGAAAAAGAGTACAGACAATACTCATTGTTCCAGACTGGCCTCGAAGGTCCTGGTACTCAGATCTTCAGGAGATGCTCACGGAAGATCCGTGGCCTCTTCCTCTAAGGGAAGACCTGTTACAGCAGGGGCCCTGCATGTTCCAAGACTTACCGCGGTTACGTTTGATGGCATGGCGGTTGAACGCCAGATCCTAGCGGAGAAGGGTATTCCGGAGGAGGTCATACCTACTCTAATAAAGGCTAGGAAGGAGGTGACGGCAAAACATTATCACCGTATCTGGCAGAAATATCTCTCTTGGTGTGAAACCAAGAATGCTCCTACGGAAGATTTCCATCTGGGTCGTTTTCTCCACTTCCTACAGACAGGAGTGGATATGGGCCTAAAGTTAGGCTCTGTTAAAGTACAGATTTCGGCCTTGTCAATATTCTTTCAGAAGGAATTGGCTTTTCTCCCAGAAGTCCAGACGTTTGTAAAAGGAGTACTGCACATCCAGCCTCCTTTTGTGCCCCCAGTGGCACCATGGGACCTGAACGTGGTGTTGCAGTTCCTTAAATCACACTGGTGTGAACCCCTTAAAACGGTGGAGTTGAAATTTCTCACCTGGAAGGTGGTCATGTTGTTAGCCTTGGCATCTGCGAGGCGTGTGTCAGAATTGGCGGCCTTGTCTTACAAGAGCCCTCTCTTGATTTTCTGTGTAGATAGAGCGGAATTGATGACTTGTCCTCAATTTTTACCTAAGGTGGTGTCTTCGTTTCATATGAACCAACCTATAGTGGTGCCTGTGGCTACGAGTGACTTGGAGGATTCCATGTCCCTGGATGTAGTCAGGGCCTTAAAAATTTATGTAGCCAGGACGGCTAGAATTAGGAAAACAGATGCATTGTTTGTCCTGTATGCTGCCAACAAGATTGGCGTGCTTGCTTCGAAGCAGACTATTGCTCGCTGGATCTGTAACACGATTCAGCAGGCTTATGTTATGGCTGGATTGCCGTTACCGCATTCAGTAAAGGCCCATTCCACTAGGAAGGTGGGCTCTTCTTGGGCGGCTGCCCGGGGCTTCTCGGCATTACAGCTTTGCCGAGCAGCAACTTGGTCGGGGTCAAACACTTTTGCTAAATTCTACAAGTTTGATACCCTGGCTGATGAGGACCTAGCGTTTGCTCAGTCGGTGCTGCAGAGTCATCCGCACTCTCCCGCCCGATTGGGAGCTTTGGTATAAACCCCATGGTCCTTACGGAGTCCCCAGCATCCTCTAGGACGTAAGAGAAAATAAGATTTTAAACCTACCGGTAAATCTTTTTCTCCTAGTCCGTAGAGGATGTTGGGCGCCCGTCCCAGTGCGGAAAATCTGCAAGACTTGTATATAGTTGTTGCTTACATAAGGGTTATGTTACAGTTAGAATCGGTCTTGGACTGATACTGTTGTTTTGTTCATACTGTTAACTGGTTATGTGTATTCCAGGTTATATGGTATGATTGGTGTGGGCTGGTATGAATCTTGCCCTTAAATTAACAAAATCCTTTCCTCGTATTGTCCATCTCCTCTGGGCACAGTTCTCTAACTGAGGTCTGGAGGAGGGGCATAGAGGGAGGAGCCAGTGCACACCATACTAGAAAGTTTTTTTAGGTGCCCATGTCTCCTGCGGAGCCTGTCTATACCCCATGGTCCTTACGGAGTCCCCAGCATCCTCTACGGACTAGGAGAAAAAGATTTACCGGTAGGTTTAAAATCTTTTATTTTCTCCTAGCCTTAGCTTCAGCAAGGTGTGTTTCAGATTTGGGTGCCTTGTCATGCAAGCCACCGTATTTGGTGTTTAATGATGACAGAGCGGAACTTCGGACGAATCCCGCTTTCTTACCAAAGGTAGTGTCATCTTTTCACATCAATCAACCAATAGTAGTTCCTGTGTTAACAGAAGATTCTGGAACTTTGGATGTGGTACGCGCATTACGCGTTTATGTATCCCGAACGTCTACAGTTCGTAAGACGGATACGTTGTTTGTTCTCTATGATGCTGCCAAGATGGGTTGGCCAGCTTCTAAGCAGACCTTATCCAGATGGATAAAACTGACCATACGTCAGGCTTACCTTCATGCTAGGTTACAGCCGCCTACATCAGTAACAGCTCATTCCACACGTTCTGTGGGAACTTCATGGGCAGCTGGTCGTGGGGCTTCTACGACACAGCTTTGCCGTGCGGCTACATGGTCATCAGTGCACACGTTTGTGCGCTTTTACAAGTTTGATACGTTTGCGGCATCAGCATCTAGCTTTGGCCGCCTAGTGTTACAGGTGCCAAACAGCTCTCCCGCCCACGGGGGAAGCTTTGGTACGTCCCAAGAGTACTCCAGTGACCCCTAGTGGATGAAAAAGAAAATAGGATTTTAGTACTTAGCAGGTAAATCCTTTTCTTTGAATCCATAGGGGGCACTGGACGCCCACCCAGAGCAGTTTTACCTGGTTTGTGGTAAGTTCAGGGGATCTTATGGTAACACACTCTCACCGACTGGTTCAAATTATCAAGTTCTATCGGTTATGGTGTCAACTGTTTAGTTGTCAGTAACGTTATGTGTCAACTTTATTGTTGTCTGTTCTGTTATGTGTAATTCTCCATTGTCAACCTCTCTATAGCTCCTGTTCGGCTCAGTAAAAAAACACTGAGGTACTCTGGGATATGGAGGGGTGAAGAGTTCTAAATTTAAATATTTAGTGCCCTGTTCCTGCGGAAGCCGTCCATATCCCAAGAGTACTCCCAAGAGCACTCCAGTGCCCCCTATGGATTCAAAGAAAAGGATTTACCTGGTAAGTACCAAAATCCTATTTTACCTACGGACAAACCGCACTGGGTATGCTCAATCTCATCTGATCTTGGAAGCTATGCACTGCAGAGCCTGGTCCCTACTTGGACGGAAGACCAGGGAATACTAGGTACCGTAGGTATTTTACTCTTTCACACAAAACGGAATTTGGTGACACCCGGACACTGCACAGACTACAGACAGAACTGGAATATCATACCACGCTGAGCAATTTTTCCTTAAAATTATGTATTGTCAATGTAATAGGCAAAACCAGCGCTGGTGGCTGCCAATCATAAAATATGTGGACAAACGGAAGCAAATCTTGTTCCTCACCACATATTGGACCCTAAAGATGACCTATAAACACAATTTTTGATTTACTATTTATTTCAAAATTCTGATACTCTAGGGTGCCATGATTCCAAAAAGTTTGGGAACCACTGCTTTACTGCATCAACACAGTAGGCTAATCATCTGGAAGTAGTCATCCCTCATACCTTCACAACAGATGCTACATTGGGGAGCTCTCCTGCAGTCTCAACTCCACAGGCTCTTCCTACCTGCAGACAAAATTTCAGCATTAGAGCAATGGGTGCGCAGGTTGCTACACAGTCGCCTAGTGTCCATCCACTGGGCCATGCAGGTCCTGGGTTACATGATCTCCGCCATCAACATGGTGGTGTATACCCAGTTCCACTTCAGGCCCCTGCAGCAACTGATCCTGTCCAGATGGAACGGACATCCATATCTGATCATGTCCCAGACAATGGTCCTCTCTCCAGAGATTCGTCTATCCCTAAGATGGTGGCTCCAGATAGCACACTTGGACAAGGGGTGACCCTTCTGGATTCCGGATTGGGTACGTCTGACCACGGTTGCCAATTTCTGTGGATGGGGTGCAGTGACGGAACAACACTTCTTTCAGGGCAGTTGGACACCCGCAGAAAGTTGCTTACCCATCAGTGGATCTCAAATGGCTAACAGCAGAGACTCTCTTCCTTCTGGCTATTGCATCTGGTTGTCAGGTTTGGGGGCACTCTCCTGTCGCTCTATCTTTCTGATTTTAACATCTTAGTGAGGAAATTTTAGTACCGGCCTTCCTCTCCCCTGAGCTTTCGGCAGGAGAGGCCTGCCTGGATGTGGTCCATGCTCTCCAGATCTACAGTACATGGATCATACTAGTTTCCTACGGAAAGCAGATTCCCTCTTTGTCCTCCAGCTTCCACAGGAGGGGATGGCCTGCTGATAAACAGACTCTGGCCAAATGGCTTCACATGACTATCTCACAGGAGTACATGGGGGCTGACCTTTCTGTGCCGGCTACAGTCTCTGCTCATTCTACTCGCTGTGTAGGTCCTTCGTGGTCAGACCGCCGTGGTACATATGCCGAACAACTCTGCAAGGCAATCATGTGGTTTTCTGTTCACACCTTTCTTAGGTTCTTTGCCTTTGATGCATTCGCTTCACATGATGCTACATTTGGATGCCGGATTCTTCTATCTGCTCAGGAGCATCCCCTCCCTTAAACAACTGCTTTGGGACATCCCCACTGTCTCCCTGTGGCACCCAAAGAAGAAACAGGAGAGTTACAGTAGACTTACCTTTGTTAACTCTTTCTTCGAGGTCCATAGGGTCCACAGGGAGGCAGTGTGGTGCAGGGAGGCAATGTGGTGTAGGTGGTGGTAAAGGACAGGGCACCAAACAGTTAAGCTTTAGGTATCCCAAGATGCTCCGGTTCTTCCCCCCTATACCCCACCTCCAGCTCAGGCTCTTCAGCTTTGTCAACAAGCCCAAGACAGGAGCAGGACATGAGAGAAGGAAGATGTGGCACACACAAGAATACCATTTCAGTGACAGGAGAAAAGAACCTGTGATGAAGGAAAAGAGACCCATAGAAGGTGGTGCGTCAGGGTGGGTGCACTGTGGATCTTATGGACCACGTAGGAAGGAGGAAGGATGGTACATACAGGAAACATACAACCAGGAAACAGGAACTAATGGCAGGGAAGTGTAACCCATTGAAGCTAGGCGTGTCTGGGTGGGTGCCCTGTGGACCCTATGGACCTCGAAGAAAGAGTTAACAAAATGTACCATAACTGTCCTTTCTCCACTATTGCCTCATCAGCAGCTATCTTTCATGTTCTCGATGTCTCCTCTTCACCACCCTCCTCTCTCCCCAACATTTCCTTCTTCTACTGTATATTTCCAGTGTCTCCTCTCCACCGCCCTCCTCGTCCATATTTCGTGAGTCTCCTCTCCACTGCCCCCTCCTCCTTCCATATTCACGGAGTCTCCTCTCCACTGCCCTCCTCTCACACCATCCTTCTCTTCTTCCATGTTTCCTGAGTCTCCTCCCAACTGCCCTCCTCTCTCCCCAACCTTCTCCTCTTCCATCTTCCCTATGTGTCCTCTATGCCACCTTCCTCTCTCGCCAAACTTCTCTTTTTCCATATTGGCTGAGTTTCCTCTCAACCGCCCTCCTTCTCTTCCAGATTTCCTGAGTCTCCTCTCCATTGCCCTCCTTTCTCCCTAACCTTCTCTGCTTCCATATTCTCTGTGTTCTCTCCAACGCCCTCCTCCTTCCATATTTCCTGAGTCGCCTCTCCATAGCCCTCCTTTCTCCCTAACCTTCTCAACTTCCATATTCCCAGAGTTTCCTCTCCACTGCTCTCTTCCTCTTTCATATTCCCTATGTGTCCTCTCCACTGCCCTCCTATCTCCCCAACCTTCACTTCTTCTGTATTCCCTATGTGTCCTCTTCACCACTCTCCTATCTCCCCAACCTTCTCTTCTTCCATATTCCTTATGTGCCTTCTCCACAGCTCTCCTATCTCCCCCACCCTCTCTTCTTCCATATTTCTTATTAGTCCTCTCCACCACTCTCCTATCTCCCCAACCTTCTCAACTTCCATATTCCCAGAGTTTCCTCTCTTACCGCCCTCCTCCTCTTCCATATTCCCTATGTGT
This sequence comes from Pseudophryne corroboree, assembly GCF_028390025.1. Taxonomy (NCBI): domain Eukaryota; kingdom Metazoa; phylum Chordata; class Amphibia; order Anura; family Myobatrachidae; genus Pseudophryne; species Pseudophryne corroboree. The sequence continues at coordinate 5,392,292 of NC_086444.1, forward strand.
CCCCTCCACTGCCCTCCTTTCTCCTCAACCTTCTCCTCTTCCATATTCACAGTCTCCTCTCCACTGCCCTCCTATCTCCCAACCTTCTCTTCTTCTGTATTCCCTGTGTGTCCCCTCCACTGCCCTCCTATCTCCCCAACCTTCTCTTTCATATTCCCTCCACCGCTCCTCTATCGCCAACCCTCTCTCTTCCTCTACTTCGTGTCATTCTTCTCTCCCCTTCTATGTTCCCTGGGAATCTGGTTATTGTTTGTCCTCTTGTGCGTCTCACGTTTTTTTATATCATCCTCAGACTGTTGCCTGAATCTCTGTTATATAGTAAGAGTTTGGATATTTTGTTGCTACACACCTATTGTGTTACATGGTCTCTGTCTCCTCCTTGTAGCTGTCCATTCACCTACTCTAGTTGGCACCTCCGTTCCCTCTCCGTTCTCGCGGGTGACTGCCTACAAGATGTGCCGCCTGCCTTACTGGCAGAGCTGGTGAATGAGGGTATGTCTGAGGAGTGGAGGCACCTGCAGTTCCAGGACTCTCTAACTGGGGGCGCTCTTTCCTGGACTCCGTACCCTGGGAGATCGAGCGGTTGCCTTATCTATCCACATGGGGCAGCTTTGAACCAACTCTGTATCCTTCCACGTGTGATAGCAGTATAGCGGTATAGTCCTGGCCTCCGGGTATTCTGTGAGCTAGTCGGACATGCTCCTACCCTCACCCCCTGCCATGTATAGCTGTGCCCGCATGTCCCTACCCTCACCTCCTGCCAAGTACAGCTGTGCCCGCATGTCCCTACCCTCACCCCCTGCCATGTATAGCTGTGCCCGCATGTCCCTACCCTCACCCCATATCATGTACAGCTGTACCCGCATGTCCCTACCCTCAGCTCCTGTCATGTGCAGCTGTGCCCCTACCCTCACCTCCTGTCATGTGCAGCTGTGCCCGCATGTCCCTACCCTCACCTCCTGCCATGTATAGCTGTGCCCCTACCCTCACCTCCTGCCATGTACAGCTGTGCCCCTACCCTCACCTCCTGCCATGTACAGCTGTGCCCCTACCCTCACCTCCTGCCATGTACAGCTGTGCCCCTACCCTCACCTCCTGCCATGTACAGCTGTGCCCCTACCCTCACCTCCTGTCATGTACAGCTGTGCCCCTACCCTCACCTCCTGCCATGTACAGCTGTGCCCCTACCCTCACCTCCTGCCATGTACAGCTGTGCCCCTACCCTCACCTCCTGCCATGTACAGCTGTGCCCCTACCCTCACCTCCTGTCATGTACAGCTGTGCCTCTACCCTCACCTCCTGTCATGTACAGCTGTGCCCCTACCCTCACCTCCTGTCATGTGCAGCTGTGCCCGCATACCCTACCCTCACCCCCTATCATGTACAGCTGTACCCGCATGTCCCTACCCTCACCTCCTGCCATGTACAGCTGTACCCGCATGTCCCTACCCTCACCTCCTGCCATGTACAGCTGTGCCCCTACCCTCACCTCCTGCCATGTACAGCTGTGCCCCTACCCTCACCTCCTGCCATGTACAGCTGTGCCCGCATACCCCTATCCTCACCTCCTGCCATGTACAGCTGTGCCCCTACCCTCACCTCCTGCCATGTACAGCTGTGCCCCTACCCTCACCTCCTGCCATGTACAGCTGTGCCCCTACCCTCACCTCCTGCCATGTACAGCTGTGCCCGCATACCCCTATCCTCACCTCCTGCCATGTACAGCTGTGCCCCTACCCTCACCTCCTGTCATGTACAGCTGTGCCCCTACCCTCACCTCCTGCCATGTACAGCTGTGCCCCTACCCTCACCTCCTGCCATGTACAGCTGTGCCCCTACCCTCACCTCCTGCCATGTACAGCTGTGCCCCTACCCTCACCTCCTGCCATGTACAGCTGTGCCCCTACCCTCACCTCCTGTCATGTACAGCTGTGCCCCTACCCTCACCTCCTGCCATGTACAGCTGTGCCCCTACCCTCACCTCCTGTCATGTACAGCTGTGTCCCTACCCTCACCTCCTGCCATGTACAGCTGTGCCCCTACCCTCACATCCTGCCATGTACAGCTGTGCCCCTACCCTCACCTCCTGTCATGTACAGCTGTGTCCCTACCCTCACCTCCTGCCATGTACAGCTGTGCCCCTACCCTCACCTCCTGTCATGTACAGCTGTGCCCCTACCCTCACCTCCTGTCATGTACAGCTGTGCCCCTACCCTCACCTCCTGCCATGTACAGCTGTGCCCCTACCCTCACCTCCTGCCATGTACAGCTGTGCCCCTACCCTCACCTCCTGTCATGTACAGCTGTGCCCCTACCCTCACCTCCTGTCATGTACAGCTGTGCCCCTACCCTCACCTCCTGCCATGTACAGCTGTGCCCCTACCCTCACATCCTGCCATGTACAGCTGTGCCCCTACCCTCACCTCCTGCCATGTACAGCTGTGCCCCTACCCTCACCTCCTGCCATGTACAGCTGTGCCCCTACCCTCACCTCCTGCCATGTACAGCTGTGCCCCTACCCTCACCTCCTGCCATGTACAGCTGTGCCCCTACCCTCACCTCCTGCCATGTACAGCTGTGCCCCTACCCTCACCTCCTGCCATGTACAGCTGTGCCCCTACCCTCACCTCCTGCCATGTACAGCTGTGCCCCTACCCTCACCTCCTGCCATGTACAGCTGTGCCCCTACCCTCACCTCCTGTCATGTACAGCTGTGCCTCTACCCTCACCTCCTGCCATGTACAGCTGTGCCCCTACCCTCACCTCCTGCCATGTACAGCTGTGCCCGCATACCCCTACCCTCACCTCCTGCCATGTACAGCTGTGCCCCTACCCTCACCTCCTGTCATGTACAGCTGTGCCCCTACCCTCACCTCCTGTCATGTACAGCTGTGCCCCTACCCTCACCTCCTGCCATGTACAGCTGTGCCCCTACCCTCACCTCCTGCCATGTACAGCTGTGCCCCTACCCTCACCTCCTGTCATGTACAGCTGTGCCCCTACCCTCACCTCCTGCCATGTACAGCTGTGCCCCTACCCTCACCTCCTGCCATGTACAGCTGTGCCCCTACCCTCACCTCCTGTCATGTACAGCTGTGCCTCTACCCTCACCTCCTGCCATGTACAGCTGTGCCCCTACCCTCACCTCCTGCCATGTACAGCTGTGCCCGCATACCCCTACCCTCACCTCCTGCCATGTACAGCTGTGCCCCTACCCTCACCTTCTGTCATGTACAGCTGTGCCCCTACCCTCACCTCCTGCCATGTACAGCTGTGCCCCTACCCTCACCTCCTGTCATGTACAGCTGTGCCCCTACCCTCACCTCCTGCCATGTACAGCTGTGCCCCTACCCTCACCTCCTGTCATGTACAGCTGTGCCCCTACCCTCACCTCCTGTCATGTACAGCTGTGCCCGCATACCCCTACCCTCACCTCCTGCCATGTACAGCTGTGCCCCTACCCTCACCCCCTGCCATGTACAGCTGTGCCCCTACCCTCACCTCCTGCCATGTACAGCTGTGCCCCTACCCTCACCTCCTGCCATGTACAGCTGTGCCCCTACCCTCACCTCCTGCCATGTACAGCTGTGCCCCTACCCTCACCTCCTGTCATGTACAGCTGTGCCCCTACCCTCACCTCCTGCCATGTACAGCTGTGCCCCTACCCTCACCTCCTGCCATGTACAGCTGTGCCCCTACCCTCACCTCCTGTCATGTACAGCTGTGCCCGCATACCCCTACCCTCACCTCCTGCCATGTACAGCTGTGCCCCTACCCTCACCTCCTGTCATGTACAGCTGTGCCCCTACCCTCACCTCCTGCCATGTACAGCTGTGCCCCTACCCTCACCTCCTGCCATGTACAGCTGTGCCCCTACCCTCACCTCCTGTCATGTACAGCTGTGCCCCTACCCTCACCTCCTGTCATGTACAGCTGTGCCCGCATACCCCTACCCTCACCTCCTGCCATGTACAGCTGTGCCCCTACCCTCACCTCCTGCCATCTACAGCTGTGCCCGCATACCTCTACCCTCACCCCCTGCCATGTACAGCTGTGCCCCTACCCTCACCTCCTGTCATGTACAGCTGTGTCCCTACCCTCACCTCCTGCCATGTACAGCTGTGCCCCTACCCTCACCTCCTGCCATGTACAGCTGTGCCCCTACCCTCACCTCCTGCCATGTACAGCTGTGCCCCTACCCTCACCTCCTGCCATGTACAGCTGTGCCCCTACCCTCACCTCCTGCCATGTACAGCTGTGCCCGCATACCCTACCCTCACACCCTATCATGTACAGCTGTACCCGCATGTCCCTACCCTCACCTCCTGTCATGTACAGCTGTGCCCCTACCCTCACCTCCTGCCATGTACAGCTGTGCCCCTACCCTCACCTCCTGCCATGTACAGCTGTGCCCCTACCCTCACCTCCTGTCATGTACAGCTGTGCCTCTACCCTCACCTCCTGTCATGTACAGCTGTGCCCCTACCCTCACCTCCTGTCATGTACAGCTGTGCCCGCATACCCCTACCCTCACCTCCTGCCATGTACAGCTGTGCCCCTACCCTCACCTCCTGCCATCTACAGCTGTGCCCGCATACCTCTACCCTCACCCCCTGCCATGTACAGCTGTGCCCCTACCCTCACCTCCTGTCATGTACAGCTGTGCCCCTACCCTCACCTCCTGCCATGTACAGCTGTGCCCCTACCCTCACCTCCTGTCATGTACAGCTGTGCCCGCATACCCCTACCCTCACCTCCTGCCATGTACAGCTGTGCCCCTACCCTCACCTCCTGCCATGTACAGCTGTGCCCGCATACCCCTACCCTCACCTCCTGCCATGTACAGCTGTGCCCCTACCCTCACCTCCTGCCATCTACAGCTGTGCCCGCATACCTCTACCCTCACCCCCTGCCATGTACAGCTGTGCCCCTACCCTCACCTCCTGTCATGTACAGCTGTGTCCCTACCCTCACCTCCTGCCATGTACAGCTGTGCCCCTACCCTCACCTCCTGCCATGTACAGCTGTGCCCCTACCCTCACCTCCTGCCATGTACAGCTGTGCCCCTACCCTCACCTCCTGCCATGTACAGCTGTGCCCGCATACCCTACCCTCACCCCCTATCATGTACAGCTGTACCCGCATGTCCCTACCCTCACCTCCTGTCATGTACAGCTGTGCCCCTACCCTCACCTCCTGCCATGTACAGCTGTGCCCCTACCCTCACCTCCTGTCATGTACAGCTGTGCCTCTACCCTCACCTCCTGTCATGTACAGCTGTGCCCCTACCCTCACCTCCTGTCATGTACAGCTGTGCCCCTACCCTCACCTCCTGCCATCTACAGCTGTGCCCGCATACCCCTACCCTCACCTCCTGCCATGTACAGCTGTGCCCCTACCCTCACCTCCTGCCATCTACAGCTGTGCCCGCATACCTCTACCCTCACCCCCTGCCATGTACAGCTGTGCCCCTACCCTCACCTCCTGTCATGTACAGCTGTGCCCCTACCCTCACCTCCTGCCATGTACAGCTGTGCCCCTACCCTCACCTCCTGTCATGTACAGCTGTGCCCGCATACCCCTACCCTCACCTCCTGCCATGTACAGCTGTGCCCCTACCCTCACCTCCTGCCATCTACAGCTGTGCCCGCATACCTCTACCCTCACCCCCTGCCATGTACAGCTGTGCCCCTACCCTCACCTCCTGTCATGTACAGCTGTGCCCCTACCCTCACCTCCTGCCATGTACAGCTGTGCCCCTACCCTCACCTCCTGCCATCTACAGCTGTGCCCGCATACCTCTACCCTCACCCCCTGCCATGTACAGCTGTGCCCCTACCCTCACCTCCTGTCATGTACAGCTGTGTCCCTACCCTCACCTCCTGCCATGTACAGCTGTGCCCCTACCCTCACCTCCTGCCATGTACAGCTGTGCCCCTACCCTCACCTCCTGCCATGTACAGCTGTGCCCCTACCCTCACCTCCTGCCATGTACAGCTGTGCCCGCATACCCTACCCTCACCCCCTATCATGTACAGCTGTACCCGCATGTCCCTACCCTCACCTCCTGTCATGTACAGCTGTGCCCCTACCCTCACCTCCTGCCATGTACAGCTGTGCCCCTACCCTCACCTCCTGTCATGTACAGCTGTGCCTCTACCCTCACCTCCTGTCATGTACAGCTGTGCCCCTACCCTCACCTCCTGTCATGTACAGCTGTGCCCGCATACCCCTACCCTCACCTCCTGCCATGTACAGCTGTGCCCCTACCCTCACCTCCTGCCATCTACAGCTGTGCCCGCATACCTCTACCCTCACCCCCTGCCATGTACAGCTGTGCCCCTACCCTCACCTCCTGTCATGTACAGCTGTGCCCCTACCCTCACCTCCTGCCATGTACAGCTGTGCCCCTACCCTCACCTCCTGTCATGTACAGCTGTGCCCGCATACCCCTACCCTCACCTCCTGCCATGTACAGCTGTGCCCCTACCCTCACCTCCTGCCATGTACAGCTGTGCCCCTACCCTCACCTCCTGCCATGTACAGCTGTGCCCCTACCCTCACCTCCTGCCATGTACAGCTGTGCCCGCATACCCCTACCCTCACCTCCTGCCATGTACAGCTGTGCCCCTACCCTCACCTCCTGCCATGTACAGCTGTGCCCCTACCCTCACCTCCTGCCATGTACAGCTGTGCCCCTACCCTCACCTCCTGCCATGTACAGCTGTGCCCGCATACCCCTACCCTCACCTCCTGCCATGTACAGCTGTGCCCCTACCCTCACCTCCTGCCATGTACAGCTGTGCCCCTACCCTCACCTCCTGTCATGTACAGCTGTGCCCCTACCCTCACCTCCTGCCATGTACAGCTGTGCCCCTACCCTCACCTCCTGCCATGTACAGCTGTGCCCCTACCCTCACCTCCTGCCATGTACAGCTGTGTCCCTACCCTCACCTCCTGTCATGTACAGCTGTGCCCCTACCCTCACCTCCTGTCATGTACAGCTGTGCCCGCATACCTCTACCCTCACCTCCTGCCATGTACAGCTGTGCCCCTACCCTCACCTCCTGCCATGTACAGCTGTGCCCGCATACCTCTACCCTCACCTCCTGCCATGTACAGCTGTGCCCGCATACCTCTACCCTCACCTCCTGCCATGTACAGCTGTGCCCCTACCCTCACCTCCTGCCATGTACAGCTGTGCCCGCATACCTCTACCCTCACCCCCTGCCATGTACAGCTGTGCCCGCATACCTCTACCCTCTCCTCCTGCCCTGTTGTTAGGGGGATGTCAGTGACAGCTGTACAGAATGACCCTGCGCTGTAACTATTGGTCAGGGCGCATTAGTTGACCACCCCCGGCTGCCACCACCAGTGATAACGATGAAGAAGTGGGTGACGGGACCCACAGCAGTTGTATGACAATTGCGCACAAGGTGATATCCTCATCCACACTCTCTGGATAACGCTCTCTACTTCCTGCATTATTAACATACTAAATCCCCCAATAGCAGAAGCTCAGCAACCCCGACATCCGCACAGTGTTGTGGTGCCGACTGTGTCAGCAATTACTAGCCAATGAATAATGTGTAGTATATCCTAGCGGCCTCACAACTATCTTACACAAGGTACAATGCTGATGTAGGAAAGAATGATAAGAAGGAATGGCTACACAGCACATACAGGCCACACGCCCGGGGAGGAAGGAGGAAACGCCGCTTCTAGCTTCATTGTGTCATTGAGACTGGGAGATGATAAGTCCTTGTTCTAGCAGGGTGATGTGCCCAGCCTTACACGCGGCGCCCTGCTAAGGCGGCATGCTCGTGCAGTCCCCACCCACGGGCTGCAGCGTCCTGCGGCTGGGAAAGGCGACAGTGCCCGCTGGCTGCACAGTGAATAGACGCCGCATGCACAGCATGTATTCATATTATGGAGAGAGATTGGGGGACGTGTCACTGGGACATGCTCTTCCCTGACAAACCACTCCCCCTTTCTGGTCCCGCCATCCCCGTTTTGCCACCCTGCCCCCGTCTGCTGGGAACACTATTGGCTGGATAGATAATTGAGGCTGGGGACCCTCCCTGTACTGTAACTATAACTCAGAATCGCATATCTGGGCGCAACGTCTGCGATATGATGATCTATATGGGACGCCATATTACTGTCTGCTATTTATCTATATCTGATACATTGTGAGGTGGGATTGGCCCAGATACTTCATATCCTGGAAACAATGTTTCCAGAGGCCCATACACACTGGCCAATCAAACGCCGCTCATTCTGCGACCAGTGTGTATGCCGCCAGCGACAATCGATACGCGGCCCCGTGGGTCGGCAACGATCGTCACTGTCGGCAGTGCATACAAGCTCGATCTGAACTATCGTCCAGGAGCTGCATGCACGGGCGGCGGCTGCGTGACGACTTATCGCTCAGTGCGTACGGGCGGCCGCTGACCGCCCGGCAGAGGAAACACTAGACTATGAGCGACGTCGTCTAGTGCGTATGGACCTAGAGAGATTTGCAATTCGCACCTCATCTGTGACTAGACCAGATTTCCCTTTATGGAAAATTGAATGTTCTTTGTCATTACATAAATATTAATTTCTCTATCGTCCTAAGTGGATGCTGGGGTTCCTGAAAGGACCATGGGGAATAGCGGCTCCGCAGGAGACAGGGCACAAAAGTAAAGCTTTTACAGGTCAGGTGGTGTGTACTGGCTCCTCCCCCTATGACCCTCCTCCAGACTCCAGTTAGATTTTTGTGCCCGGCCGAGAAGGGTGCAATTCTAGGTGGCTCTCATAAAGAGCTGCTTAGAGAGTTTAGCTTAGGTTTTTTATTTTACAGTGATTCCTGCTGGCAACAGGATCACTGCAACGAGGGACAGAGGGGAGAAGAAGTGAACTCACCTGCGTGCAGGATGGATTGGCTTCTTGGCTACTGGACATGAAGCTCCAGAGGGACGATCACAGGTACAGCCTGGATGGTCACCGGAGCCACGCCGCCGGCCCCCTCACAGATGCTGAAGCAAGAAGAGGTCCAGAATCGGCGGCTGAAGACTCCTGCAGTCTTCTTAAGGTAGCGCACAGCACTGCAGCTGTGCGCCATTTTCCTCTCAGCACACTTCACACGGCAGTCACTGAGGGTGCAGGGCGCTGGGGGGGGGCGCCCTGGGAGGCAAAATGAAAACCTTTAAAAAGGCTAAAAATACCTCACATATAGCCCCAGAGGCTATATGGAGATATTTACCCCTGCCTAAATGTACTAAATAGCGGGAGACGAGCCCGCCGAAAAAGGGGCGGGGCCTATCTCCTCAGCACACGGCGCCATTTTCTGTCACAGCTCCGCTGGTCAGGAAGGCTCCCAGGTCTCTCCCCTGCACTGCACTACAGAAACAGGGTATAACAGAGAGGGGGGGCAGAATAAATGGCAATATATTAATATAAAAGCAGCTATAAGGGAGCACTTAATCATAAGGCTATCCCTGTCATATATAGCGCTTTTTGGTGTGTGCTGGCAGACTCTCCCTCTGTCTCCCCAAAGGGCTAGTGGGTCCTGTCTTCGTATAGAGCATTCCCTGTGTGTCTGCTGTGTGTCGGTACGTGTGTGTCGACATGTATGAGGACGTTATTGGTGTGGAGGCGGAGCAATTGCCAAATATGAGGATGTCACCTCCTAGGGGGTCGACACCAGAATGGATGCCTTTATTTGTGGAATTACGGGATAGCGTCAACTCGCTTAAGCAGTCGTTTGCCGACATGAGGCGGCCGGACACTCAATTAGTGTCTGTCCAGGCGCCTCAAACACCGTCAGGGGCTGTAAAACGTCCCTTGCCTCAGTCGGTCGACACAGACCCAGACACAGGCACTGATTCCGGTGGTGAAGGTGACGAATCAACCGTATTTTCCAGTAGGGCCACACGTTATATGATTTTGGCAATAAAGGAGATGTTACATTTAGCTGATACTACAGGTACCACTAAACAGGGTATTATGTGGGGTGTGAAAAAACTACCAGTAGTTTTTACCGAATCAGAAGAATTAAATGACGTGTGTGATGAAGCGTGGGGTGCCCCGATAAAAAACTGCTAATTTCAAAGAAGTTATTGGCTTTATACCCTTTCCCGCCAGAGGTTAGGGAGCGCTGGGAAACACCTCCTAGGGTGGACAAAGCGCTAACACGCTTATCAAAACAAGTGGCGTTACCCTCTCCTGAGACGGACGCACTTAAAGATCCATCAGATAGGAGGATGGAAAATATCCAAAAAGGTATATACACACATGCAGGTGTTATACTACGACCAGCTATTGCGACTGCCTGGATGTGCAGTGCTGGGGTAGTTTGGTCAGAGTCCCTGATCGAAAATATTGATACCCTGGACAGGGACAATATTTTACTGTCGTTAGAACAAATAAAGGATGCATTTCTTTATATGCGTGATGCACAGAGAGATATCTGCACACTGGCATCACGGGTAAGTGCTATGTCCATTTCGGCCAGAAGAGCTTTATGGACACGACAGTGGACAGGCGATGCGTAGAGGAGTTATTTGAGGTCGGTCTATCGGATTTGGTGGCCACGGCTACGGCCGGGAAATCCACCTTTCTACCTCAAGTCACTCCCCAACAGAAAAAGGCACCGACCTTTCAACCGCAGCCCTTTCGTTCCTTTAAAAATAAGAGAGCAAAGGGCTATTCATATCTGCCACGAGGCAGAGGACGAGGGAAGAGACAGCAACAGGCAGCTCCTTCCCAGGAACAGAAGCCCTCCCCGGCTTCTACAAAAGCCTCAGCATGACGCTGGGGCTTCGCAAGCGGACTCGGGGGCGGTAGGCGGTCGTCTCAAAAATTACAGCGCGCAGTGGGCTCACTCGCAGGTAAATCCCTGGATCCTGCAGATAATATCTCAGGGGTACAGGTTGAAATTAGAGACAGAGCCACCTCGCCGTTTCCTGAAGTCTGCTTTACCAACGTCCCCCTCAGAAAGGGAGACGGTTTTGGAAGCCATTCACAAGCTGTATTCTCAGCAGGTGATAGTCAAGGTACCTCTTCTACAACAAGGGAAGGGGTATTATTCCACTCTATTTGTGGTACCGAAGCCGGATGGCTCGGTAAGGCCTATTCTAAATCTGAAGTCCTTGAACCTATACATAAAGAAGTTCAAGTTCAAGATGGAGTCACTCAGAGCAGTGATAGCGAACCTGGAAGAAGGGGACTTTATGGTATCCTTGGACATCAAGGATGCGTATCTCCACGTTCCAATTACCCCTCACACCAGGGGTACCTCAGGTTCGTTGTACAAAACTGTCACTATCAGTTTCAGACGCTGCCGTTTGGTTTGTCCACGGCACCTCGGGTCTTTACAAAGGTAATGGCCGAGATAATATTTCTTCTTCGAAGAAAAGGCGTATTAATTATCCCATACTTGGACGATCTCCTAATAAGGGCAAGGTCCAGAGAACAGCTAGAGGGTTTAGCACTATCTCAAGAGGTGCTAAAGCAGCACGGATGGATTCTGAATATTCCAAAATCCCAATTAATGCCGACAACTCGTCTGCTGTTCCTGGGGATGATTCTGGACACAGTTCAGAAAAAGGTTTTTCTTCCCGAAGAAAAAGCCAAGGAGTTATCTGACCTGGTCAGGAACCTCCTAAAACCAGGAAAGGTGTCTGTACATCAATGCACAAGAGTCCTGGGAAAAAATGGTAGCTTCTTACGAAGCAATCCCTTTCGGCAGATTCCATGCAAAGGGATCTGTTGGACAAATGGTCAGGGTCGCATCTTCAGATGCACCTGCGGATAACCCTGTCGCCGAGGACAAGGGTATCCCTTCTGTGGTGGTTGCAGGAGGCTCATCTATTGGAGGGCCGCAGATTCGGCATACAGGATTGGATCCTGGTGACCACGGATGCCAGCCTGAGAGGCTGGGGAGCAGTCACACAGGGAAGAAATTTCCAGGGAGTGTGGTCGAGCCTGAAAAAGTCTCTTCACATAAGCATTCTGGAACTAAGAGCAATCTACAATGCTCTAAGCCAGGCGGAACCTCTGCTTCAAGGAAGACCGGTGTTGATCCAGTCGGACAACATCACGGCAGTCGCCCATGTAAACAGACAGGGCGGCACAAGAAGCAGGAGGGCAATGGCAGAAGCTGCCAGGATCCTTCGCTGGGCGGAGAATCACGTGATAGCACTGTCAGCAGTATTCATCCCGGGCGTGGACAACTGGGAAGCAGACTTCCTCAGCAGACACGACCTTCACCCGGGAGAGTGGGGACTTCATCCAGAAGTTTTCCACATGCTATTAAACCGTTGGGTAAAACCAATGGTGGACATGATGGCGTCTCGCCTCAACAAAACACTGGACAGGTATTGCGCCAGGTCAAGAGATCCGCAGGCAATAGCTGTGGACGCGCTGGTAACACCTTGGGTGTACCAGTCGGTATATGTGTTTCCTCCTCTGCCTCTCATACCAAAGGTATTGAGGATTATACGGCAAAGAGGAGTAAGACTAGTGGCTCCGGATTGGCCAAGAAGGACTTGGTACCCGGAACTTCAAGAGATGGTCACGGACGATCCGTGGCCTCTACTTCTGAGAAGGGACCTGCTTCAGCAGGGTCCTTGTCTTTTTCAAGACTTACCGCGGCTGCGTTTGACGGCATGGCGTTGAATGCCAGATCCTAAAAGGAAAAGGCATTCCAGAAGAAGTCATTCCTACCTTGATAAAGGCAAGGAAGGAAGTCACCGCGAAGCATTATCGCCGTAATTGGCGAAAATATGTTGCGTGGTGCGAGCAGCGGAGTGCTCCGATGGAGGAATTTCAACGGGGTCGTTTTCCTACATTTCCTGCAATCAGGATTGTCTATGGGTCTCAAATTGGGATCTATTAAGGTTCAAATTTCGGCCCTATCAATATTCTTCCACAAAGAATTGGCCTCAGTCCCTGAGGTCCAGATTTTTATCAAAGGAGTACTGCATATACAGCCTCCTGTGGTGCCTAAGGTGGCACCGTGGGATCTAAATGTAGTTTTAGATTTCCTCAAATCCAATTGGTTTGAACCACTAAAGAATGTGGATTTGAAATATCTCACATGGAAAGTGACTATGTTACTGGCCCTGGCTTCGGCCGGGAGAGTATCTGAACTGGCGGCTTTGTCTTATAAAAGCCCTTATTTAATTTTCCATTCGACATAGGGCAGAGCTGCGGACGCGTCCGCATTTTCTCCCTAAGGTGGTATCAGCGTTTCACCTGAACCAGCCTATTGTAGTGCCTGCGGCTACAGACGACTTGAAGGACTCCAAGTTGTTGGACGTTGTCAGAGCCTTAAAAATATACATTTAAAGGACGGCTGGAGTCAGAAAATCTGACTCGCTGTTTATACTGTATGCACCCAACAAGTTGGGTGCACCTGCTTCTAAGCAGTCGATTGCTCGTTGGTTTTGTAACAAAATTCAACTTGTACATTCTGTGGCAGGCCTGCCACAGCCTAAATCTGTTAAGGCCCATTCCGCAAGGAAGGTGGGCTCATCTTGGGCGGCTGCCCGAGGGGTCTCGGCATTACAACTCTGCCGAGCAGCTACGTGGTCAGGGGAGAACACGTTTGTAAATTTTTACAAATTTGATACCCTGGCAAAGGAGGACCTGGAGTTCTCTCATTCGGTGCTGCAGAGTCATCCGCACTCTCCCGCCCGTTTGGGAGCTTTGGTATAATCCCCATGGTCCTTTCAGGAACCCCAGCATCCACTTAGGACGATAGAGAAAATAAGAATTTACTTACCGATAATTCTATTTCTCGGAGTCCGTAGTGGATGCTGGGCGCCCATCCCAAGTGCGGATTATCTGCAATACTTGTACATAGTTATTGTTAACTAATTCGGGTTATTGTTTAGGAAGCCATCTTTCAGAGGCTCCTCTGTTATCATACTGTTAACTGGGTTTAGATCACAAGTTGTACGGTGTGATTGGTGTGGCTGGTATGAGTCTTACCCGGGATTCAAAATCCTCCCTTATTGTGTACGCTCGTCCGGGCACAGTACCTAACTGGAGTCTGGAGGAGGGTCATAGGGGGAGGAGCCAGTACACACCACCTGACCTGTAAAAGCTTTACTTTTGTGCCCTGTCTCCTGCGGAGCCGCTATTCCCCATGGTCCTTTCAGGAACCCCAGCATCCACTACGGACTCCGAGAAATAGAATTATCGGTAAGTAAATTCTTATTTTCTCTGACGTCCTAGTGGATGCTGGGACTCCGTAAGGACCATGGGGAATAGCGGCTCCGCAGGAGACTGGGCACAAAAGTAAAGCTTTAGGACTACCTGGTGTGCACTGGCTCCTCCCCCTATGACCCTCCTCCAAGCCTCAGTTAGATTTTTGTGCCCGGCCGAGAAGGGTGCACACTAGGTGGCTCTCCTGAGCTGCTTAGTGAAAGTTTAGTTTTAGGTTTTTTATTTTCAGTGAGACCTGCTGGCAACAGGCTCACTGCATCGAGGGACTAAGGGGAGAAGAAGCGAACTCACCTGCGTGCAGAGTGGATTGGGCTTCTTAGGCTACTGGACACCATTAGCTCCAGAGGGACCGAACACAGGCCCAGCCTCGGAGCTCGGTCCCGGAGCCGCGCCGCCGGCCCCCTTACAGAGCCAGAAGCAAGAAAAGGTCCGGAAAAATCGGCGGCAGAAGACATCAGTCTTCAACAAGGTAGCGCACAGCACTGCAGCTGTGCGCCATTGTTACTCAGGCACACTTCACACTCCGGTCACTGAGGGTGCAGGGCGCTAGGGGGGGGCGCCCTGAGCAGCAATGTAAAACACCTTGGCTGGCATAAATACACCACATATAACCCCCAGGGCTATATGGGTGTATTTTAACCCCTGCCAGAACTCACCAAAAAAGCGGGAGAAAAGGCCGCCGAGAAGGGGGCGGAGCCTATCTCCTCAGCACATGGGCGCCATTTTCCATCACAGCTCCGCTGGAAGGACGTCTCCCTGACTCTCCCCTGCAGTCCTGCACTACAGAAAAGGGTAAAAAAGAGAGGGGGGCACTAATTTGGCGCAGTTTTATACTAACAGCAGCTATAAAGGGAAAAGCACATTTTATAGTGGTATTCCTGTATATATATAGCGCTCTGGTGTGTGCTGGCATACTCTCCCTCTGTCTCCCCAAAGGGCTAGTGGGGTCCTGTCCTCTATCAGAGCATTCCCTGTGTGTGTGCGGTGTGTCGGTACGATTGTGTCGACATGTTTGAGGAGGAAAATGAGATGGAGGCGGAGCAATTGCCTATTATACAGTTGTCACCCCCTAGGGAGTCGACACCTGAGTGGATGAGCTTGTGGAAGGAATTGCGTGACAGTGTCAGATCCTTGCGACAGACAGTTGACGACATGAGACAGCCGGCTACTCAGCTTGTGCCTGTCCAGGGGTCTCAAACGCCATCAGGGGCTTTAAAACGCCCGTTACCTCAAATGGCAGATACAGACACGGATACTGACTCCAGTGTCGATGATGAGGAGACAAACGTGACTTCCACTAGGGCCACACGTTACATGATTGAAGCAATGAAAAATGTATTGCATATCTCTGATAATACAAGTACCACTAAAAAGGGTATTATGTTTGGTGAGAAAAAACTGCCTGTAGTTTTTCCTGTATCCGAGGAATTAAATGAAGTGTGTGATGAGGCGTGGGTTTCCCCCGATAAAAAACTGATAATTCCTAAAAGGTTATTGGCATCGTACCCTTTCCCGCCAGAGGATAGGGCACGTTGGGAAACACCCCCTAGGGTGGATAAAGCGCTCACACGCTTGTCTAAACAGGTAGCACTACCCTCTCCTGATACGGCCGCCCTAAAGGAACCTGCCGATAGAAAGCTGGAGAATATCCTAAAATGTATATACTCTCACACGGGTGTTATACTGCGACCAGCAATAGCCTCAGCCTGGATGTGCAGTGCTGGGGTGGCTTGGTCGGATTCCCTGACTGAAAATATTGATACCCTTGATAGGGACAGTATATTATTGACTGTAGAGCATTTGAAGGATGCATTTCTATATATGCGTGATGCAGAGAGGGATATTTGCCGACTGGCATCAAGAGTTAGCGCGCTGTCCATTTCTGCAAGAAGAGGTTTATGGACGCGGCAGTGGTCAGGTGATGCGGATTCTAAAAGGCACATGGAAGTATTGCCTTATAAGGGGGAGGAGTTATTTGGGGTAGGTCTATCAGACCTGGTAGCCACGGCAACTGCTGGAAAATCCACATTTTTACCCCAGGTAGCTTCTCAACCTAAGAAGACGCCATATTATCAGGCGCAGTCCTTTCGGCCCCATAAGGGCAAGCGGGCAAAAGGCGCCTCATTTCTGCCCCGTGGCAGAGGGAGAGGAAAAAGGCTGCAACAAACAGCCAGTTCCCAGGAACAAAAGCCCTCTCCCGCCTCCGCAAAGTCCTCAGCATGACGCTGGCGCTTTATAAGCGGACTCAGGCACGGTGGGGGCCCGTCTCAAGAAGTTCAGTGCGCAGTGGGCCCACTCGCAAGTGGACCCCTGGATCCTTCAGGTGGTATCTCAGGGGTACAAATTGGAATTCGAGACATCTCCCCCTCGCCGTTTTCTAAAGTCTGCTTTACCGACGTCTCCCTCAGACAGGGAGGCAGTATTGGAAGCCATTCACAAGCTGTATTCCCAGCAGGTGATAATCAAGGTACCCCTCCTACAACAGGGAAAGGGGTACTATTCCACACTATTTGTGGTACCGAAGCCGGACGGCTCGGTGAGACCAATTTTAAACCTAAAATCCTTGAACACTTACATACAAAGGTTCAAATTCAAGATGGAGTCACTCAGAGCAGTGATTGCAAACCTGGAAGAAGGGGACTATATGGTGTCTCTGGACATCAAAGATGCTTACCTACATGTCCCAATTTACCCTTCTCACCAAGGGTACCTCAGGTTTGTGGTACAGAACTGTCACTATCAGTTTCAGACGCTGCCGTTTGGATTGTCCACGGCATCCCGGGTCTTTACCAAGGTAATGGCCGAAATGATGATACTCCTTTGAAGGAAGGGAGTTTTAGTTATCCCTTACTTGGACGATCTCCTGATAAGGGCAAGATCCAGGGAACAGTTGGAAGTCGGAGTAGCACTATCTCAGATAGTGCTGCGCCAGCACGGTTGGATTCTTAATATTCCAAAATCGCAGCTGATCCCGACGACACGACTTCTATTCCTAGGGATGATCCTGGACACAGTCCAGAAAAAGGTGTTTCTCCCGGAGGAGAAAGCCAGGGAGTTATCCGAACTAGTCAGAAATCTCCTAAAACCAGGCCAAGTCTCAGTGCATCAATGCACAAGGGTCCTGGGAAAGATGGTGGCTTCTTACAAAGCAATCCCATTCGGCAGATTCCACGCAAGAACCTTCCAGTGGGATCTGCTAGACAAATGGTCCGGGTCGCATCTTCAGATGCATCAGCGGATAATCTTGTCACCAAGGACAAGGGTGTCTCTCCTGTGGTGGTTGCAGAGTGCTCATCTTCTAGAGGGCCGCAGATTCGGCATTCAGGACTGGGTCCTGGTGACCACGGATGCCAGCCTGAGAGGCTGGGGAGCAGTCACACAGGGAAGAAATTTCCAGGGCTTGTGGTCAAGCCTGGAGACATCACTTCACATAAATATCCTGGAGCTAAGGGCCATCTACAATGCTCTAAGCCTAGCAAGACCTCTGCTTCAAGGTCAGCCGGTGCTGATCCAGTCGGACAACATCACGGCAGTCGCCCACGTAAACAGACAGGGCGGCACAAGAAGCAGGAGGGCAATGACAGAAGTTGCAAGGATTCTTCGCTGGGCGGAAAATCATGTGATAGCACTGTCAGCAGTGTTCATTCCGGGAGTGGACAACTGGGAAGCAGACTTCCTCAGCAGACACGACCTCCACCCGGGGGAGTGGGGACTTCACCCAGAAGTCTTCCACATGATTGTGAACCGTTGGGAAAAACCAAAGGTGGACATGATGGCGTCCCGCCTCAACAAAAAACTAGACAGATATTGCGCCAGGTCAAGGGACCCTCAGGCAATAGCTGTGGACGCTCTGGTAACACCGTGGGTGTACCAGTCAGTGTATGTGTTCCCTCCTCTGCCTCTCATACCCAAGGTACTGAGAATCATAAGAAGGAGAGGAGTAAGGACTATACTCGTGGCTCCGGATTGGCCAAGAAGGACTTGGTACCCGGAACTTCAAGAGATGCTCACAGAGGACCCGTGGCCTCTACCTCTAAGAAAGGACCTGCTCCAGCAGGGACCCTGTCTGTTCCAAGACTTACCGCGGCTGCGTTTGACGGCATGGCGGTTGAACGCCGGATCCTGAAGGAAAAAGGCATTCCGGATTAAGTCATCCCTACCCTGATCAAAGCCAGGAAGGATGTAACCGTACAACATTATCACCGTATTTGGCGTAAATATGTTGCGTGGTGCGAGGCCAGGAAGGCCCCTACAGAGGAATTTCAACTGGTCGTTTCCTGCATTTCCTGCAGACAGGACTGTCTCTGGGCCTAAAATTAGGGTCCATTAAGGTTCAAATTTCGGCCCTGTCGATTTTCTTCCAAAAAGAACTGGCTTCAGTTCCTGAAGTTCAGACGTTTGTCAAGGGGGTACTGCATATACAGCCTCCTTTTGTGCCTCCAGTGGCACCTTGGGATCTCAATGTAGTTTTGGGGTTCCTAAAATCACATTGGTTTGAACCACTCTCCACTGTGGACTTAAAATATCTCACATGGAAAGTGGTAATGCTGTTAGCCCTGGCTTCAGCCAGGCGTGTCTCAGAATTGGCGGCTTTATCCTATAAAAGCCCTTACCTAATTTTTCATACGGACAGGGCAGAATTGAGGACTCGTCCTCAATTTCTCCCTAAGGTGGTTTCAGCGTTTCACTTGAACCAGCCTATTGTGGTACCTGCGGCTACTAGGGACTTGGAGGACTCCAAGTTGCTGGACATAGTCAGGGCCCTGAAAATATATGTTTCCAGGACGGCTGGAGTCAAAAATCTGACTCGCTGTTTATCCTGTATGCACCCAACAAGCTGGGTGCTCCTGCTTCTAAGCAGACTATTGCTCGTTGGATTTGTAGTACAATTCAGCTTGCACATTCTGTGGCAGGCCTGCCACAGCCAAAATCTGTCAATGCCCATTCCACAAGGAAGGTGGGCTCATCTTGGGCGGCTGCCCGAGGGGTCTCGGCTTTACAACTTTGCCGAGCAGCTACTTGGTCAGGGGCAAACACGTTTGCTAAATTCTACAAATTTGATACCCTGGCTGAGGAGGACCTGGAGTTCTCTCATTCGGTGCTGCAGAGTCATCCGCACTCTCCCGCCCGTTTGGGAGCTTTGGTATAATCCCCATGGTCCTTACGGAGTTCCCAGCATCCACTAGGACGTCAGAGAAAATAAGAATTTACTTACCGATAATTCTATTTCTCGTAGTCCGTAGTGGATGCTGGGCGCCCATCCCAAGTGCGGATTGTCTGCAATACTTGTACATAGTTATTGTTACAAAAATCGGGTTATTATTGTTGTGAGCCATCTTTTCAGAGGCTCCTCTGTTATCATGCTGTTAACTGGGTTCAGATCACAGGTTGTACGGTGTGATTGGTGTGGCTGGTATGAGTCTTACCCGGGATTCAAAATCCTTCCTTATTGTGTACGCTCGTCCGGGCACAGTATCCTAACTGAGGCTTGGAGGAGGGTCATAGGGGGAGGAGCCAGTGCACACCAGGTAGTCCTAAAGCTTTTACTTTTGTGCCCAGTCTCCTGCGGAGCCGCTATTCCCCATGGTCCTTACGGAGTTCCCAGCATCCACTACGGACTACGAGAAATAGAATTATCGGTAAGTAAATTCTTATTTTCACTTTTATAAACCGTCTCCAGTGCGATGTGTCTTTAATGTAGCGAACTATGAGGACGTCTCAATATACACGTGGCCTAATTACCTAAAGACAAAAGAGCGTGCCCGCTACAGGTCCCGTCAGACAGTGCGGCTCTTCCTGCATAATGAATTGTACAGTCAGAGTGACACAGCACGTTACCATTCCAGTGACGCTTCCTAATCCTGAGCGGACACTTCCTGTGTAATTCCTCCCGCTCCGCGTGTTCCTTAGCGTGTCAGGCTTTCAGCAGCTGCTCCTGAATAAACGTGGAGTGAAGATTTGGGGAGATCCCGCAAGACACGTACTTGGAGAGCGGATACAACAAGTGAGCACAGGACACTTTGAAAAGAGTAAGTTGGTTGTGTGTTGTGCTGTTAGTGGTGCTTAGTGTGTGTGTGTGTGTGTGTGTGTGTGTGTGTGTGTGGCCAGCAGTGGATTCATTTGTGTGTGTGGTTTGCCAATTGGCCAGTGTGTTTGTGTGAGGCCGCTGGTGGCTGAGAGCGTGTGGGGTTGGTAGTGTATGCGTGACTCCCATCGGTGGCTGAGTGTGCTCATGGCTGTCAGTGACTGTGCATGTGAGGCCAGCGGAGGCTGGGAGTAGGTGTGTGAGGCCAGTGATTACTGTGTGAGGCCAGCGGAGGCTGAGTGTAGGTGTGCGATGCTGGCGGAGGCTGGGAGTAGGTGTGAGGCCAGTGGAGGCTGTGAGTAGGTATGTGAGGCCAATGGAGGCTGTGAGTAGGTGTGTGAGACCAGCAGAGGCTGAGAGTAGGTGTGTGATGCTGGTGGAGGCTGGAAGTAGGTGTGTGAGGCCAGTAATGAATGTATGAGACCAGCACAGGCTGAGAGTAGGTGTGTGATGCTGGTGGAGGCTTGGAGTAGGTGTGTGAGGCCAGTAATGAATGTGTGAGACCAGCACAGGCTGAGAGTAGGTGTGTGAGGCTGGGAGTAGGTGTGTGAGGCCGGTGATGACTATGTGAGGCTGGTGATGACTGTTTGAGACCAGCCGAGGCTGATAGTAGGTGTGTGATGCTGGCGGAGGCTGGGAGTAGGTGTGTGAAGCCGGTGATGACTGTGTGAGGCCAGCGGAGGCTGAGCGTAGGGGTGTGATTCTGTCAGAGGCTGAGAGTAGGGGTGTGATGCTGGTGGAAGCTGAGTGTAGGCGTATGAGGCCGGCGGAGTCTGGGAGTAGGTGTGAGTCTGGGAGTAGGGGTGTGGGGCCAGTGATGACTTGTGTGAGGCCGGTGACAGCTGGGAGTAGGTGTGAGGCTGGTGAAGACTGTGAGGCAAGGGGAGGCTGGGAGTAGGTGTATGACGCCGGTGGTGGCTGGGAGTAGGCGTATGAGGTCGGTGGTGGCTGGGATTAGGCGTATGAGGCCGGTGGTGGCTGGGAGTAGGTGTATGAGGCCAGTGGAGGCAGGCAGTAGGTGTGTGAGGCCGGTGGTGGTTGTGTGAGGCCAGCGGTGGCTGGGAGTAGGTGTGTGATGCCTTCGGTGGCTGGGAGTAGGTGTGTGAGGCCGGCGGTGGCTGGGAGTAGGTGTGTGAGGCCGGCTGTGGCTGGGAGTAGGTGTGTGAGGCCAGCGGAGGCGGGAAGTAGGTGTGTGATGCCTTCGGTGGCTGGGAGTAGGTGTGTGATGCCTTCGGTGGCTGGGAGTAGGTGTGTGAGGCCGGCTGTGGCTGGGAGTAGGTGTGTGAGGCCGGCTGTGGCTGGGAGTAGGTGTGTGAGGCCGGCGGAGGCTGGGAGTAGGTGTGTGAGCCCGACGGAGACTGGGAGAAGGTGTGTGAGCCCGGCGGAGGCTGGGAGTAGGTGTGTGAGGCTGGCGGTGGCTGGGAGTAGGTGTGTGAGGCCAGCGGAGGCTGGGAGTAGGTGTGTGAGGCCGGTGGTGGCTACGTGAGGCCAGCAGGGGCTGGTAGCAGGTGTGTGAGGTTGGTAGTGGCTGTGTGAGGCCAGCAGAGGCTGGGAGTAGGTGTGTGAGGCCGGTGATGGCTGGGAATAGGTGTGTGATGCCGGCAGAGGCTGGGAGTAGGCCAGTGATGCCAGTGGAAGCAGGCAGTAGGTGTGTGAGGCCGGTGGTGGTTGTGTGAGGCCAGCGGAGGCTGGAAGTAGGTGTGTGATGCCTTCGGTGGCTGGGAGTAGGTGTGTGATTCCTTCGGTGGCTGGGAGTAGGTGTGTGAGGCCGGCGGTGGCTGGGAGTAGGTGTGTGAGGCCGGCTGTGGCTGGGAGTAGGTGTGTGAGGCCAGCGGAGGCGGGAAGTAGGTGTGTGATGCCTTCGGTGGCTGGGAGTAGGTGTGTGATGCCTTCGGTGGCTGGGAGTAGGTGTGTGAGGCCAGCTGTGGCTGGGAGTAGGTGTGTGAGGCCGGCTGTGGCTGGGAGTAGGTGTGTGAGGCCGGCGGAGGCTGGGAGTAGGTGTGTGAGGCCGGCGGAGGCTGGGAGTAGGTGTGTGAGCCCGACGGAGACTGGGAGTAGGTGTGTGAGCCCGGCGGAGGCTGGGAGTAGGTGTGTGAGGCCGGCGGTGGCTGGGAGTAGGTGTGTGAGGCCAGCGGAGGCTGGGAGTAGGTGTGTGAGGCCAGTGGTGGCTACGTGAGGCCACAGCAGGGGCTGGTAGCAGGTGTGTGAGGTTGGTAGTGGCTGTGTGAGGCCGGTGATGGCTGGGAATAGGTGTGTGATGCCGGCAGAGGCTGGGAGTAGGCCGGTGATGCCAGTTGAGGCAGGGAATAGGTGTGTGAGGCCGGTGGTGGCTGGGAGTAGGTGTGTGTGAGGTCGGTGATGACTGTGAGGCAGGTGGAAGCTGAGAGTAGGTGTGTGAGGCTTGTGGAGGCTGGGAGTAGGTGTGTGAGGCTGGTGGAGGCTGAGAGTAGATGTGTGAGGCCGGTGGTGGCTGGGAGTAGGTGTGTATGGCCGGTGGTGGCTGGGAGTAGGTGTGTGAGGCCGTTGATGACTGTGTGAGGCCAATGGAGGCAGGGAGTAGGTGTGTGAGGCCAGTGGAGGCTGGGAGTAGGTGTGTGAGGCTGGCGGAGGCTGGGAGTAGGTGTGTGAGGCCGGTGGTGGCTATGTGAGGCCAGTATAGGCTGGGAGTAGGTGTGTGAGGCCGGTGGTGTCTGGGAATAGGTTTGTGATGCCGGCGTAGGCTGGTGATGACTGTGTGATGCCATTGGAGGCGGCAGGAATTAGATGTGTGAGGCTGGGAGTAGGTGTGTGAGGCCGGTGGTGGCTGTAGGTAGGTCTGTGAGGCTGGTGAGGACTGTGAGGCTGGGAGTAGGTGTGTGAGGTTGCTGGAGTCTGGGAGTAGGTGTGTGAGGCCGGTGGTGGCTGTAAGTAGGTGTGTGAGGCCGGTGAAGACTGAGGCTGGGAGTAGGTGTTTTAGGCCGATGGTGGCTGGGAGTAGGTGTGTGAGGCTGGTGGTGGCTGTAAGTAGGTGTGTGAGGCTGGTGGTGGCTGTAAGTAGGTGTGTGAGGCTGGTGGTGGCTGAGAGTAGATGTGTGAGGCCGGTGGTGGCTGTAAGTAGGTGTGTGAGGCTGGTGAAGACTGTGAGGCTGGGAGTAGGTGTGTGAGGTTGCTGGAGGCTGGGAGTAGGTGTGTGAGGCCGGTGGTGGCTGTAAGTAGGTGTGTGAGGCCGGTGAAGACTGAGGCTGGGAGTAGGTGTTTTAGGCCGATGGTGGCTGGGAGTAGGTGTGTGAGACTGGTGGTGGCTGTAAGTAGGTGTGTGAGGCTGGTGGTGGCTGAGAGTAGATGTGTGAGGCCGGTGGTGGCTGTAAGTAGGTGTGTGAGGCAGGTGAAGACAGTGAGGCTGGGAGTAGGTGTGTGAGGCTGCTGGAGGATGGGAGTAGGTGTGTGAGGCCAATTGTGGTTGTAAGTAGGTGTGTGAGGCCGGTGAAGACTGTGAGGTTGCTGGAGGATGGGAGTAGGTGTGTGAGGCCGGTGGTGGCTGTAAGTAGGTGTGTGAGGCTGGGAGTAGGTGTGTGAGGTTGCTGGAGGCTGGGAGTAGGTGTGTGAGGCCGGTGGTGGCTGTAAGTAGGTGTGTGAGGCCGGTGAAGACTGAGGCTGGGAGTAGGTGTGTGAGGCTGGTGGTGGCTGTAAGTAGGTGTGTGAGGCTGCTGGAGCATGGGAGGCCGTTGATGACTGTGTGAGGCCAATGGAGGCAGGGAGTAGGTGTGTGAGGCCGTTGATGACTGTGTGAGGCCAATGGAGGCAGGGAGTAGGTGTGTGAGGCCAGTGGAGGCTGGGAGTAGGTGTGTGAGGCCAGTGTAGGCTGGGAGTAGGTGTGTGAGGCCGGTGAAGACTGAGGCTAGGAGTAGGTGTGTGAGGCCGTTGATGACTGTGTGAGGCCAATGGAGGCAGGGAGTAGGTGTGTGAGGCCAGTGGAGGCTGGGAGTAGGTGTGTGAGGCCAGTGTAGGCTGGGAGTAGGTGTGTGAGGCCGGTGGTGTCTGGGAATAGGTTTGTGATGCCGGCGGAGGCTGGGAGTAGGCTGGAGATGACTGTGTGATGCCATTGGAGGCAGGGGTTAGGTGTGTGAGGCCGGTGATGACTGTATGAGGCTGCTGGAGGCTGGGAGTAGGTGTGTGAGGCCGGTGGTGGCTGTAGGTAGGACTGTGAGGCTGGGAGTAGGTGTGTGAGGTTGCTGGAGGCTGGGAGTAGGTGTGTGAGGCCGCTGATGGCTGTAAGTAGGTGTGTGAGGCCGGTGGTGGCTGTAAGTAGGTGTGTGAGGCTGGGAGTAGGTGTGTGAGGCTGCTGGAGGATGGGAGTAGGTTTGTGAGGCCGGTGGTGGCTGTAAGTAGGTGTGTGAGGCTGGTGAAGACTGTGAGGCTGGGAGTAGGTGTGTGAGGTTGCTGGAGGATGGGAGTAGGTGTGTGAGGCCGGTTGTGGCTGTAAGTAGGTGTGTGAGGCCGGTGAAGACTGTGAGGCTGGGAGTAGGTGTGTGAGGTTGCTGGAGGATGGGAGTAGGTGTGTGAGGCCGGTGGTCACTGTAAGTAGGTGTGTGAGGCTGGGAGTAGGTGTGTGAGGTTGCTGGAGGCTGGAAGTAGGTGTGTGAGGCCGGTGGTGGCTGTAAGTAGGTGTGTGAAGCTGCTGGAGGATGGGAGTAGGTGTGTGAGGCTGGTGGTGGCTGTAAGTAGGTGTGTGAAGCTGCTGGAGCATGGGAGTAGGTGTGTGAGGCTGGTGGTGGCTGTAAGTAGGTGTGTGAGGCTGGTGGTGGCTGTAATTAGGTGTGTGAGGCTGCTGGAGGATGGGAGTAGGTGTGTGAGGCTGGTGGTGGCTGTAATTAGGTGTGTGAGGCTGGTGGTGGCTGTAAGTAGGTGTGTGAGGCTGTAAGTAGGTGTGTAAGTAGGTGTGTGAGGTGTGTGAGGCTGCTGGAGCATTGGAGTAGGTGTGTGAGGCTGGTGGTGGCTGTAAGTAGGTGTGTGAAGCTGCTGGAGGATGGGAGTAGGTGTGTGAGGCTGGTGGTGGCTGTAAGTAGGTGTGTGAGGCTGGGAGTAGGTGTGTGAGGCTGGTGGTGGCTGTAAGTAGGTGTGTGAAGCTGCTGAAGGATGGGAGTAGGTGTGTGAGGCTGGTGGTGGCTGTAAGTAGGTGTGTGAGGCTGCTGGAGGCTGGGAGTAGGTGTGTGAGGCTGGTGTTGGCTGTAAGTAGGTGTGTGAAGCTGCTGGAGGATGGGAGTAGGTGTGTGAGGCTGGTGGTGGCTGTAAGTAGGTGTGTGAGGCTGCTGGAGGATGGGAGTAGGTGTGTGAGGCTGGGAGTAGGTGTGTGAGGCTGGTGGTGGCTGTAAGTAGGTGTGTGAGGCTGGGAGTAGGTGTGTGAGGCTGGTGGTGGCTGTAAGTAGGTGTGTGAGGCTGGGAGTAGGTGTGTGAGGCTGCTGGAGGATGGGAGTAGGTGTGTGAGGCTGGTGGTGGCTGTAAGTAGGTGTGTGAAGCTGCTGGAGGATGGGAGTAGGTGTGTGAGGCTGGTGGTGGCTGTAAGTAGGTGTGTGAAGCTGCTGGAGGATGGGAGTAGGTGTGTGAGGCTGGTGGTGGCTGTAAGTAGGTGTGTGTGGCTGGGAGTAGGTGTGTGAGGCTGCTGGAGCATGGGAGTAGGTGTGTGAGGCTGGTGGTGGCTGTAAGTAGGTGTGTGAGGCTGGGAGTAGGTGTGTGAGGCTGCTGGAGCATGGGAGTAGGTGTGTGAGGCTGGTGGTGGCTGTAAGTAGGTGTGTGAAGCTGCTGGAGGATGGGAGTAGGTGTGTGAGGCTGGTGGTGGCTGTAATTAGGTGTGTGAGGCTGGTGGTGGCTGTAAGTAGGTGTGTGAGGCTGGGAGTAGGTGTGTGAAGCTGCTGGAGCATTGGAGTAGGTGTGTGAGGCTGGTGGTGGCTGTAAGTAGGTGTGTGAAGCTGCTGGAGGATGGGAGTAGGTGTGTGAGGCTGGTGGTGGCTGTAAGTAGGTGTGTGAGGCTGCTGGAGGATGGGAGTAGGTGTGTGAGGCTGGTGGTGGCTGTAAGTAGGTGTGTGAAGCTGCTGGAGGATGGGAGTAGGTGTGTGAGGCTGGTGGTGGCTGTAAGTAGGTGTGTGAGGCTGCTGGAGGATGGGAGTAGGTGTGTGACGCTGGGAGTAGGTGTGTGAGGCTGGTGGTGGCTGTAAGTAGGTGTGTGAGGCTGGGAGTAGGTGTGTGAGGCTGCTGGAGCATGGGAGTAGGTGTGTGAGGCTGGTGGTGGCTGTAAGTAGGTGTGTGAGGCTGCTGGAGGATGGGAGTAGGTGTGTGAGGCTGGTGGTGGCTGTAAGTAGGTGTGTGAAGCTGCTGGAGGATGGGAGTAGGTGTGTGAGGCTGGTGGTGGCTGTAAGTAGGTGTGTGAAGCTGCTGGAGGATGGGAGTAGGTGTGTGAGGCTGGTGGTGGCTGTAAGTAGGTGTGTGAGGCTGGGAGTAGCTGTGTGAGGCTGCTGGTGGCTGTAAGTAGGTGTGTGAGGCTGCTGGAGCATGGGAGTAGGTGTGTGAGGCTGGTGGTGGCTGTAAGTAGGTGTGTGAGGCCGGTGGTGGCTGTAAGTAGGTGTGTGAAGCTGCTGGAGGATGGGAGTAGGTGTGTGAGGCTGGTGGTGGCTGTAAGTAGGTGTGTGAAGCTGCTGGAGGATGGGAGTAGGTGTGTGAGGCTGGTGGTGGCTGTAAGTAGGTGTGTGAGGCTGGGAGTAGGTGTGTGAGGCTGCTGGAGCATGGGAGTAGGTGTGTGAGGCTGGTGGTGGCTGTAAGTAGGTGTGTGAGGCTGGGAGTAGGTGTGTGAGGCTGCTGGAGGATGGGAGTAGGTGTGTGAGGCTGGTGGTGGCTGTAAGTAGGTGTGTGAAGCTGCTGGAGGATGGGAGTAGGTGTGTGAGGCTGGTGGTGGCTGTAAGTAGGTGTGTGAAGCTGCTGGAGGATGGGAGTAGGTGTGTGAGGCTGGTGGTGGCTGTAAGTAGGTGTGTGTGGCTGGGAGTAGGTGTGTGAGGCTGCTGGAGCATGGGAGTAGGTGTGTGAGGCTGGTGGTGGCTGTAAGTAGGTGTGTGAGGCTGGGAGTAGGTGTGTGAGGCTGCTGGAGCATGGGAGTAGGTGTGTGAGGCTGGTGGTGGCTGTAAGTAGGTGTGTGAAGCTGCTGGAGGATGGGAGTAGGTGTGTGAGGCTGGTGGTGGCTGTAATTAGGTGTGTGAGGCTGGTGGTGGCTGTAAGTAGGTGTGTGAGGCTGGGAGTAGGTGTGTGAAGCTGCTGGAGCATTGGAGTAGGTGTGTGAGGCTGGTGGTGGCTGTAAGTAGGTGTGTGAAGCTGCTGGAGGATGGGAGTAGGTGTGTGAGGCTGGTGGTGGCTGTAAGTAGGTGTGTGAGGCTGCTGGAGGATGGGAGTAGGTGTGTGAGGCTGGTGGTGGCTGTAAGTAGGTGTGTGAAGCTGCTGGAGGATGGGAGTAGGTGTGTGAGGCTGGTGGTGGCTGTAAGTAGGTGTGTGAGGCTGCTGGAGGATGGGAGTAGGTGTGTGAGGCTGGTGGTGGCTGTAAGTAGGTGTGTGAGGCTTGGGAGTAGGTGTGTGAGGCTGCTGGAGCATGGGAGTAGGTGTGTGAGGCTGGTGGTGGCTGTAAGTAGGTGTGTGAGGCTGGGAGTAGGTGTGTGAGGCTGCTGGAGGCTGGGAGTAGGTGTGTGAGGCTGGTGGTGGCTGTAATTAGGTGTGTGAGGCTGGTGGTGGCTGTAAGTAGGTGTGTGAGGCTGGGAGTAGGTGTATGAGGCTGCTGGAGCATTGGAGTAGGTGTGTGAGGCTGGTGGTGGCTGTAAGTAGGTGTGTGAAGCTGCTGGAGGATGGGAGTAGGTGTGTGAGGCTGGTGGTGGCTGTAAGTAGGTGTGTGAGGCTGGGAGTAGGTGTGTGAGGCTGGTGGTGGCTGTAAGTAGGTGTGTGAAGCTGCTGGAGGATGGGAGTAGGTGTGTGAGGCTGGTGGTGGCTGTAAGTAGGTGTGTGAAGCTGCTGGAGGATGGGAGTAGGTGTGTGAGGCTGGTGGTGGCTGTAAGTAGGTGTGTGAGGCTGCTGGAGGATGGGAGTAGGTGTGTGAGGCTGG
Source organism: Pseudophryne corroboree (assembly GCF_028390025.1). NCBI lineage: Eukaryota > Metazoa > Chordata > Amphibia > Anura > Myobatrachidae > Pseudophryne > Pseudophryne corroboree. The sequence goes on from NC_086444.1 coordinate 5,420,704, forward strand.
GAGTAGGTGTGGGAGGCTGGTGGTGGCTGTAAGTAGGTGTGTGAGGCTGGGAGTAGGTGTGTGAGGCTGCTGGAGCATGGGAGTAGGTGTGAGAGGCTGGTGGTGGCTGTAAGTAGGTGTGTGAAGCTGCTGGAGGATGGGAGTAGGTGTGTGAGGCTGGTGGTGGCTGTAAGTAGGTGTGTGAAGCTGCTGGAGGATGGGAGTAGGTGTGTGAGGCTGGTGGTGGCTGTAAGTAGGTGTGTGAGGGTGGGAGTAGGTGTGTGAGGCTGCTGGAGCATGGGAGTAGGTGTGTGAGGCTGGTGGTGGCTGTAAGTAGGTGTGTGAGGCTGGGAGTAGGTGTGTGAGGCTGCTGGAGGATGGGAGTAGGTGTGTGAGGCTGGTGGTGGCTGTAAGTAGGTGTGTGAAGCTGCTGGAGGATGGGAGTAGGTGTGTGAGGCTGGTGGTGGCTGTAAGTAGGTGTGTGAAGCTGCTGGAGGATGGGAGTAGGTGTGTGAGGCTGGTGGTGGCTGTAAGTAGGTGTGTGAGGCTGGGAGTAGGTGTGTGAGGCTGCTGGAGCATGGGAGTAGGTGTGTGAGGCTGGTGGTGGCTGTAAGTAGGTGTGTGAGGCTGGGAGTAGGTGTGTGAGGCTGCTGGAGCATGGGAGTAGGTGTGTGAGGCTGGTGGTGGCTGTAAGTAGGTGTGTGAGGCCGGTGGTGGCTGTAAGTAGGTGTGTGAAGCTGCTGGAGGATGGGAGTAGGTGTGTGAGGCTGGTGGTGGCTGTAAGTAGGTGTGTGAAGCTGCTGGAGGATGGGAGTAGGTGTGTGAGGCTGGTGGTGGCTGTAAGTAGGTGTGTGAGGCTGGGAGTAGGTGTGTGAGGCTGCTGGAGCATGGGAGTAGGTGTGTGAGGCTGGTGGTGGCTGTAAGTAGGTGTGTGAGGCTGGGAGTAGGTGTGTGAGGCTGCTGGAGGATGGGAGTAGGTGTGTGAGGCTGGTGGTGGCTGTAAGTAGGTGTGTGAGGCTGGGAGTAGGTGTGTGAGGCTGCTGGAGGATGGGAGTAGGTGTGTGAGGCTGCTGGAGGATGGGAGTAGGTGTGTGAGGTTGGTGGTGGCTGTAAGTAGGTGTGTGAGGCTTGGAGTAGGTGTGTGAGGCTGCTGGAGCATGGGAGTAGGTGTGTGAGGCTGGTGGTGGCTGTAAGTAGGTGTGTGAGGCTGGGAGTAGGTGTGTGAGGCTGCTGGAGGATGGGAGTAGGTGTGTGAGGCTGGTGGTGGCTGTAAGTAGGTGTGTGAAGCTGCTGGAGGATGGGAGTAGGTGTGTGAGGCTGGTGGTGGCTGTAAGTAGGTGTGTGAAGCTGCTGGAGCATGGGAGTAGGTGTGTGAGGCTGGTGGTGGCTGTAAGTAGGTGTGTGAGGCTGGGAGTAGGTGTGTGAGGCTGCTGGAGCATGGGAGTAGGTGTGTGAGGCTGGTGGTGGCTGTAAGTAGGTGTGTGAGGCCGGTGGTGGCTGTAAGTAGGTGTGTGAAGCTGCTGGAGGATGGGAGTAGGTGTGTGAGGCTGGTGGTGGCTGTAAGTAGGTGTGTGAAGCTGCTGGAGGATGGGAGTAGGTGTGTGAGGCTGGTGGTGGCTGTAAGTAGGTGCGTGAGGCTGGGAGTAAGTGTGTGAGGCTGCTGGAGCATGGGAGTAGGTGTGTGAGGCTGGTGGTGGCTGTAAGTAGGTGTGTGAGGCCGGTGGTGGCTGTAAGTAGGTGTGTGAAGCTACTGGAGGATGGGAGTAGGTGTGTGAGGCTGGTGGTGGCTGTAAGTAGTTGTGTGAGGCTGGGAGTAGGTGTGTGAGGCTGCTGGAGCATGGGAGTAGGTGTGTGAGGCTGGTGGTGGCTGTAAGTAGGTGTGTGAGGCTGGGAGTAGGTGTGTGAGGCTGCTGGAGCATGGGAGTAGGTGTGTGAGGCTGGTGGTGGCTGTAAGTAGGTGTGTGAGGCTGGGAGTAGGTGTGTGAGGCTGCTGGAGGATGGGAGTAGGTGTGTGAGGCTGGTGGTGGCTGTAAGTAGGTGTGTGAAGCTGCTGGAGGATGGGAGTAGGTGTGTGAGGCTGGTGGTGGCTGTAAGTAGGTGTGTGAAGCTGCTGGAGGATGGGAGTAGGTGTGTGAGGCTGGTGGTGGCTGTAAGTAGGTGTGTGAGGCTGCTGGAGCATGGGAGTAGGTGTGTGAGGCTGGTGGTGGCTGTAAGTAGGTGTGTGAGGCCGGTGGTGGCTGTAAGTAGGTGTGTGAAGCTGCTGGAGGATGGGAGTAGGTGTGTGAGGCCGGTGGTGGCTGTAAGTAGGTGTGTGAGGCCGGTGGTGGCTGTAAGTAGGTGTGTGAGGCCGGTGGTGGCTGTAAGTAGGTGTGTGAGGCCGGTGAAGGCTGTAAGTAGGTGTGTGAGGCCGGTGAAGGCTGTAAGTAGGTGTGTGAGGCTGGTGGTGGCTGGGAGTAGGTGTGTGAGGCTGGGAGTAAGTGTGTGAGGCTGGTGGTGGCTGTAAGTAGGTGTGTGAGGCTGTAAGTAGGTGTGTGAGGCTGGTGGTGGCTGGGAGTAGGTGTGTGAGGCTGGTGGTGGCTGTAAGTAGGTGTGTGAGGCCGGTGAAGGCTGTAAGTAGGTGTGTGAGGCCGGTGAAGGCTGTAAGTAGGTGTGTGAGGCTGGTGTTGGCTGGGAGTAGGTGTGTGAGGCCGGTGAAGGCTGGGAGTAGGTGTGTGAGGCTGGTGGTGGCTGTAAGTAGGTGTGTGAGGCTGGTGGTGGCTGTAAGTAGGTGTGTGAGGCTGTAAGTAGGTGTGTGAGGCTGGGAGTAGGTGTGTGAGGCTGGTGGTGGCTGTAAGTAGGTGTGTGAGGCTGTAAGTAGGTGTGTGAGGCTGGTGGTGGCTGGGAGTAGGTGTGTGAGGCCGGTGAAGGCTGGGAGTAGGTGTGTGAGGCTGGTGGTGGCTGTAAGTAGGTGTGTGAAGCTGCTGGAGGATGGGAGTAGGTGTGTGAGGCTGGTGGTGGCTGTAAGTAGGTGTGTGAGGCCGGTGAAGACTGAGGCTGGGAGTAGGTGTGTGAGGCCGATGGTGGCTGTAAGTAGGTGTGTGAGGCTGGGAGTAGGTGTGTGAGGCTGGTGGTGGCTGTAAGTAGGTGTGTGAGGCTGTAAGTAGGTGTGTGAGGCCGGTGAAGGATGGGAGTAGGTGTGTGAGGCTGGTGGTGGCTGTAAGTAGGTGTGTGAGGCCGGTGAAGGCTGGAAGTAGGTGTGTGAGGCCGGTGAAGGCTGGGAGTAGGTGTGTGAGGCCGGTGAAGGCTGTCTATGGGTGTGGTATAGAAGATCTACATTCAGTAAGTCTACAATTATTAGGTTGACCACATTTGGTTGAGTGGATATGGACAGAAGGTCGACATAGGAGAGGTTGACACTGGAAATGGTAGACTGGGTCAAAAGGTCAATATGACAATGGGCAACGCTTTTTTTGGGGGGGGAGAGGGGGGGTTAGTGTGGATAGTTTTGGCATCTGGGGCCACCATTTGTAGAAATGTGTCCACTTGCGGGCTCGCTGCGCCTCTGGCACGGTATCTTGCTCCCCTCACCACAAGGAGACTAAAGGTTATGATTGTGACATGGACACTCAAGGAAGGAAAAAGTCCAAATACATGAACCCCCCCCCCCCCCCCAAAACGTGTTGACCATATGAACATGCCGACCTTTTCCAGTGACGACCTTTTGTCCATGTCTGCCTTGTGCCTGTCGACCATATGGGGTTGGCCTAATGACTTCCAACCTATAATCCGGATCTCGCTGCATGGAGACAACGCGGTGGAAGTTCTCGGTCGCACCCTACAGAGATTGTCTTTTGTCATCCACAGTATATGTTGGAGTTCGAGCATCTTTCCATTTGGCCACCTTCAGTTTTTCTGCTCATGACCCACCCAGTCCTCTTCAAGTTGTGAGCACTAAGACCCCCAGTACTTGCATCAATGTCAGGTAATATAGGGATCTACTGTGTGCTGTATCCTCGCTCTGTCTGTATATACTGTGTGCTGTATCCTCGCTCTGTCTGTATATACTGTGTGCTGTATCCTCGCTCTGTCTGTATATACTGTGTGCTGTATCCTCGCTCTGTCTGTATATACTGTGTGCTGTATCCTCGCTCTGTCTGTATATACTGTGTGCTGTATCCTTGCTCTGTATATACTGTGTGCTGTATCCTTGCTCTTGTCTGTATATACTGTGTGCTGTATCCTCGCTCTGTATATACTGTGTGTGCTGCATCCTTGCTCTGTCTGTATATACTGTATGCTGTATCCTCGATTTGTCTGTATACTGTATGCTGTATCCTCGCTCTGTCTGTATATACTGTGTGCTGTATACGCACTTTGTCTGTATATACTGTGTGCTGTAGCCCCACTAACTGTAGCTGTTGACGACCAGCCGGTGTGTTACCGGCAGCTGTTGACGACCAGCCGGTGTGTTACCGGCAGCTGTTGACGACCAGCTGGTGTGTTACCGGCAGCTGTTGATGACCAGCCGGTGTGTTACGTGTAGCTGATGACAACCAGCCGGTTTGTTACGTGTAGCTATTGATGACCAGCCGGTGTGTTACGGGTAGCTGTTGATGACCAGCCGGTGTGTTACGGGTAACTGTTGATGACCAGCCGGTGTGTTACGGGTAGCTGTTGATGACTAGCCGGTGTGTTACAGGAAGCATTGATGACCAGCCAGTGTGTTACGGTTAGCGCTGATGACCAGCCGGTGTGTTACCGGTAGCTGTTGATGACCAGCTGGTGTGTTATTGGTAGCTGTTGATGACCAGCCGGTGTGTTACTGGTAGCTGTTGATGACCAGCCGGTGTGTTACCGGTAGCTGTTGATGACCAGCCGGTGTGTTATTGGTAGTTGTTGATGACCAGCCGGTGTGTTACCAGTAGCTGTTGATGACCAGCCGGTGTGTTATTGGTAGCTGTTGATGACCAGCCGGTGTGTTACGGATAGTTGTTGATAACCAGCCGGTGTGTTACGAGTAGTTGTTGATAACCAGCCGGTGTGTTACGGGTAGCTGTTGATGACCAGCCGGTGTGTTACCGTCAGCTTTTGACGACCAGCCGGTATGTTACCGTCAGCTGTTGACGACCAGCCGGTGTGTTACCGTCAGCTGTTGACGACCAGGCGGTGTGTTACCGTCAGCTGTTGACGACCAGCCGGTGTGTTACCGTCAGCTGTCGACGACCAGCCGGTGTGTTACGTGTAGCTGTTGATGACCAGCCGATGGGTTACGGGTAGCGTGATGACCAGCCGGTGTGTTACGGGTAGCGTGATGACCAGCCGGTGTGTTACGGGTAGCGTGATGACCAGCCGGTGTATTACACTCGGCACCGGTCGTGTCCTGCTCGTTATACACTTTGTTAGTAAGTTTTCTCCCCTCTGTGTTTCAGCCCCCACATGCCAGGTGAGCTGTGTGTATGTACAGAGGGCGGGAACCTGTACCTGTGGAACCTGGAGATGGGGTAAGAAGCTCATCACACTGTCTGTGATCTGTAATATACCAGATATATATATATACCCCTGTTATCCAGTGATTCTGCTGTACCTCAGCTGCAGCAACATCACTTCAGTCCTGCAACTTACCCCACCCAACCGCCCCATCGCCCAGGCGGAGTACTCCGCTCTCCCCCCACACCTGCCAGGCCACTACAACTATAACCCCCACCCCCCCACCCAGCCGCTCCATCGCCCAGGCGGAGTACTCCGCTCTCCCCCCACACCTGCCAGGCCACTACAACTATAACCCCCCCCCCCCCCCCCTCAATCAACCGCCCCATCGCCCAGACGGAGTACTCCGCTCTCCCCCACACCAGCCTGGCCACTACAACTGTCCCCCCGTGCTCCCCACACACTCAACCATCCCAACGCCCAGACGGAGTACTCTGCTATCCCCCACACCAGCCAGGCCACTACAACTGTCCCCCCGCGCTCCCCACACACTCAACCATCCCAACGCCCAGACGGAGTACTCTGCGATCCCTATCCCTCTACACCAGCCAGGCCTCTGCAAATACCGGCTCTGGAGCCAGCCGTCTGTAACTTTCCCCCTTTGGATCAGGCAGTGTATTGCAGCTGTCCCCCCTCACCCGTCTCCCAGTCACCCTGCTGTAGTACCCCCCACCTCCAGCCCTTCCTCACTAGGCTGCTTCTGCCCCCCTCCCCTGTGTAATATTTATATTCCCGCAGGTTACAGAAAGTTCGGCATAATCCTTACACCCTCTTCTTCCGTGATGATTCTCATTGGCGATGGAGTGATTTCACCGCACACCCACGTGTACTCACCACTGCGGACAGGACAGGAGTGCAGGCGGCTGATATCAGGGTGACTGTACTGTACGGCAATAACTGAGACGCTGAGGTTATACACCTGTATTGTGTGTGTGTGTGTGTGTGTGTGTGTGTGACTAATGTCACTGTGTCCCTGGGGTCAAGGATGGGTCGTGTGTGTGTGTGTGTGTGTGTGTGACTGATGTCGCTGTGTGTCTCCTCAGGTGTCCGGGGCTCAGGGATGGGACGTGTGTGTGTGTGTGTGTGTGTGTGACTGATGTCGCTGTGTGTCTCCTCAGGTGTCCGGGGCTCAGGGATGGGACGTGTGTGTGTGTGACTGTGTGTGTGTGATGTCACTGTGTGTCTCCTCAGGTGTCCGGGGCTCAGGGATGGGACCTGTGTGTGTGTGTGTGTGTGACTGATGTCACTGTGTGTCTCCTCAGGTGTCCGGGGCTCAGGGATGTGACGTGTGTGTGTGTGTGTGTGTGTGTGTGTGTGTGTGACTGATGTCGCTGTGTGTCTCCTCAGGTGTCCGGGGCTCAGGGATGGGACGTGTGTGTGTGTGTGTGTGTGTGTGTGACTGATGTCGCTGTGTGTCTCCTCAGGTGCCCGGGGCTCAGGGATGGGACGTGTGTGTGTGTGTGTGTGTGTGTGTGACTGATGTCGCTGTGTGTCTCCTCAGGTGCCCGGGGCTCAGGGATGGGACGTGTGTGTGTGTGTGTGTGACTGATGTCGCTGTGTGTCTCCTCAGGTGTCCGGGGCTCAGGGATGGGACGTGTGTGTGTGTGTGTGTGTGTGTGTGTGTGACTGATGTCGCTGTGTGTCTCCTCAGGTGCCCGGGGCTCAGGGATGTGACGTGTGTGTGTGTGTGTGTGTGTGTGTGTGTGACTGATGTCGCTGTGTGTCTCCTCAGGTGTCCGGGGCTCAGGGATGGGACGTGTGTGTGTGTGTGTGACTGATGTCGCTGTGTGTCTCCTCAGGTGTCCGGGGCTCAGGGATGGGACGTGTGTGTGACTGATGTCACTGTGTGTCTCCTCAGGTGTCCGGGGCTCAGGGATGGGACGTGTGTGTGTGTGTGTGTGTGTGTGTGACGTCACTGTGTGTCTCCTCAGGTGGCCGGGGCTCAGGGATGGGACGTGTGTGTGTGTGTGCGTGTGTGTGACTGATGTCACTGTGTGTCTCCTCAGGTGGCCGGGGCTCAGGGATGGGACGTGTGTGTGTGTGTGTGTGTGACGTCACTGTGTGTCTCCTCAGGTGGCCGGGGCTCAGGGATGGGACGTGTGTGTGTGTGTGTGTGTGTGTGACTGATGTCACTGTGTGTCTCCTCAGGTGTCCGAGGCTCAGGGATGGGACCTGTGTGTGTGTGTGACTGATGTCGCTGTGTGTCTCCTCAGGTGCCCGGGGCTCAGGGATGGGACGTGTGTGTGTGTGTGTGTGACTGATGTCGCTGTGTGTCTCCTCAGGTGTCCGGGGCTCAGGGATGTGACGTGTGTGTGTGTGTGTGTGTGTGTGACTGATGTCGCTGTGTGTCTCCTCAGGTGTCCGGGGCTCAGGGATGGGACGTGTGTGTGTGTGTGTGTGTGTGTGTGACTGATGTCACTGTGTGACTCCTCAGGTGTCCGGGGCTCAGGGATGTGACGTGTGTGTGTGTGTGTGTGTGTGTGTGTGTGTGTGACTGATGTCGCTGTGTGTCTCCTCAGGTGTCCGGGGCTCAGGGATGGGACGTGTGTGTGTGTGTGTGACTGATGTCACTGTGTGTCTCCTCAGGTGTCCGGGGCTCAGGGATGGGACGTGTGTGTGTGTGTGTGACTGATGTCACTGTGTGTCTCCTCAGGTGTCCGGGGCTCAGGGATGTGACGTGTGTGTGTGTGTGTGTGTGTGTGTGACTGATGTCGCTGTGTGTCTCCTCAGGTGTCCGGGGCTCAGGGATGGGACGTGTGTGTGTGTGACTGATGTCACTGTGTGTCTCCTCAGGTGTCCGGGGCTCAGGGATGTGACGTGTGTGTGTGTGTGTGTGTGTGACTGATGTCGCTGTGTGTCTCCTCAGGTGTCCGGGGCTCAGGGATGGGACGTGTGTGTGTGTGTGTGTGACTGATGTCACTGTGTGTCTCCTCAGGTGTCCGGGGCTCAGGGATGTGACGTGTGTGTGTGTGTGTGTGTGTGTGTGTGTGTGTGTGTGTGACTGATGTCGCTGTGTGTCTCCTCAGGTGTCCGGGGCTCAGGGATGGGACGTGTGTGTGTGTGTGTGACTGATGTCACTGTGTGTCTCCTCAGGTGTCCGGGGCTCAGGGATGGGACGTGTGTGTGTGTGTGTGTGTGTGTGTGTGTGTGTGTGACTGATGTCACTGTGTGTCTCCTCAGGTGTCCGGGGCTCAGGGATGGGACGTGTGTGTGTGTGTGTGTGTGACTGATGTCGCTGTGTGTCTCCTCAGGTGCCCGGGGCTCAGGGATGGGACGTGTGTGTGTGTGTGTGTGTGACTGATGTCGCTGTGTGTCTCCTCAGGTGCCCGGGGCTCAGGGATGGGACGTGTGTGTGTGTGTGTGTGTGTGACTGATGTCGCTGTGTGTCTCCTCAGGTGTCCGGGGCTCAGGGATGGGACGTGTGTGTGTGTGTGTGTGTGACTGATGTCGCTGTGTGTCTCCTCAGGTGTCCGGGGCTCAGGGATGTGACGTGTGTGTGTGTGTGTGTGTGTGTGTGTGTGTGTGTGTGTGTGACTGATGTCGCTGTGTGTCTCCTCAGGTGCCCGGGGCTCAGGGATGGGACGTGTGTGTGTGTGTGTGTGTGACTGATGTCGCTGTGTGTCTCCTCAGGTGTCCGGGGCTCAGGGATGGGACGTGTGTGTGTGTGTGTGTGTGACTGATGTCGCTGTGTGTCTCCTCAGGTGCCCGGGGCTCAGGGATGTGACGTGTGTGTGTGTGACTGATGTCGCTGTGTGTCTCCTCAGGTGTCCGGGGCTCAGGGATGGGACGTGTGTGTGTGTGTGTGTGTGTGTGTGTGTGTGTGTGACGTCACTGTGTGTCTCCTCAGGTGGCCGGGGCTCAGGGATGGGACGTGTGTGTGTGTGTGTGTGTGTGTGTGTGTGTGTGTGTGACTGATGTCGCTGTGTGTCTCCTCAGGTGGCCGGGGCTCAGGGATGGGACGTGTGTGTGTGTGTGTGTGTGTGTGTGTGTGTGTGTGACGTCACTGTGTGTCTCCACAGGTGGCCGGGGCTCAGGGATGGGACGTGTGTGTGTGTGTGTGTGTGTGTGTGTGTGTGACTGATGTCACTGTGTGTCTCCTCAGGTGTCCGAGGCTCAGGGATGGGACCTGTGTGTGTGTGTGTGTGACTGATGTCGCTGTGTGTCTCCTCAGGTGCCCGGGGCTCAGGGATGGGACGTGTGTGTGTGTGTGTGTGTGTGTGTGTGTGACTGATGTCGCTGTGTGTCTCCTCAGGTGTCCGGGGCTCAGGGATGTGACGTGTGTGTGTGTGTGTGTGTGTGACTGATGTCGCTGTGTGTCTCCTCAGGTGTCCGGGGCTCAGGGATGGGACGTGTGTGTGTGTGTGTGTGTGACTGATGTCACTGTGTGTCTCCTCAGGTGTCCGGGGCTCAGGGATGTGACGTGTGTGTGTGTGTGTGTGTGTGTGACTGATGTCGCTGTGTGTCTCCTCAGGTGTCCGGGGCTCAGGGATGGGACGTGTGTGTGTGTGTGTGACTGATGTCACTGTGTGTCTCCTCAGGTGTCCGGGGCTCAGGGATGGGACGTGTGCGTGTGTGTGTGTGTGACTGATGTCGCTGTGTGTCTCCTCAGGTGGCCGGGGCTCAGGGATGGGACGTGTGTGTATGTGTGTGTGTGTGACGTCACTGTGTGTCTCCTCAGGTGGCCGGGGCTCAGGGATGGGACGTGTGTGTGTGTGTGTGTGTGTGTGTGTGTGTGTGCGTGTGTGGGACTGATGTCACTGTGTGTCTCCTCAGGTGGCCGGGGCTCAGGGATGGGACGTGTGTGTGTGTGTGTGTGTGTGTGTGACGTCACTGTGTGTCTCCTCAGGTGGCCGGTGCTCAGGGATGGGACGTGTGTGTGTGTGTGTGTGTGTGTGTGTGTGACTGATGTCACTGTGTGTCTCCTCAGGTGTCCGGGGCTCAGGGATGGGACCTGTGTGTGTGTGTGTGTGTGTGTGTGTGTGTGTGTGTGTGTGTCTGATGTCACTGTGCGTCTCCTCAGGTGTCCGGGGCTCAGGGATGGGACGTGTGTGTGTGTGTGTGTGTGTGTGTGTGTGTGACTGATGTCGCTGTGTGTCTCCTCAGGTGTCCGGGGCTCAGGGATGAGACGTGTGTGTGTGTGTGTGTGTGTGACTGATGTCACTGTGCGTCTCCTCAGGTGTCCGGGGCTCAGGGATGGGACGTGTGTGTGTGTGTGTGTGTGTGTGTGTGTGTGACTGATGTCACTGTGTGTCTCCTCAGGTGTCCGGGGCTCAGGGATGGGACGTGTGTGTGTGTGTGTGTGACTGATGTCGCTGTGTGTCTCCTCAGGTGTCCGGGGCTCAGGGATGGGACGTGTGTGTGTGACTGATGTCGCTGTGTGTCTCCTCAGGTGCCCGGGGCTCAGGGATGGGACGTGTGTGTGTGTGTGTGTGTGTGTGTGTGTGTGTGACTGATGTCGCTGTGTGTCTCCTCAGGTGCCCGGGGCTCAGGGATGGGACGTGTGTGTGTGTGTGTGTGTGTGTGTGTGTCTGATGTCACTGTGCGTCTCCTCAGGTGTCCGGGGCTCAGGGATGTGACGTGTGTGTGTGTGTGACTGATGTCGCTGTGTGTCTCCTCAGGTGCCCGAGGCTCAGGGATGGGACGTGTGTGTGTGTGTGTGTGTGTGTGTGTGTGTGTGTGTGTGTGTGACTGATGTCGCTGTGTGTCTCCTCAGGTGTCCGGGGCTCAGGGATGTGACGTGTGTGTGTGTGACTGATGTCACTGTGTGTCTCCTCAGGTGGCCGGGGCTCAGGGATGGGACGTGTGTGTGTGTGTGTGTGACTGATGTCGCTGTGTGTCTCCTCAGGTGTCCGGGGCTCAGGGATGGGACGTGTGTGTGTGTGTGTGACTGATGTCGCTGTGTGTCTCCTCAGGTGTCCGGGGCTCAGGGATGGGACGTGTGTGTGTGACTGATGTCGCTGTGTGTCTCCTCAGGTGCCCGGGGCTCAGGGATGGGACGTGTGTGTGTGTGTGTGTGTGTGTGTGTGTGTGTGACTGATGTCGCTGTGTGTCTCCTCAGGTGCCCGGGGCTCAGGGATGGGACGTGTGTGTGTGACTGATGTCGCTGTGTGTCTCCTCAGGTGCCCGGGGCTCAGGGATGGGACGTGTGTGTGTGTGTGTGTGTGTGAGACTGATGTCGCTGTGTGTCTCCTCAGGTGTCCGGGGCTCAGGGATGGGACGTGTGTGTGTGACTGATGTCGCTGTGTGTCTCCTCAGGTGCCCGGGGCTCAGGGATGGGACGTGTGTGTGTGTGTGTGTGTGTGTGTGTGACTGATGTCGCTGTGTGTCTCCTCAGGTGCCCGGGGCTCAGGGATGGGACGTGTGTGTGTGTGTGTGACTGATGTCGCTGTGTGTCTCCTCAGGTGCCCGGGGCTCAGGGATGGGACCTGTGTGTGTGTGTGTGTGTCTGATGTCACTGTGCGTCTCCTCAGGTGTCCGGGGCTCAGGGATGGGACCTGTGTGTGTGTGTGTGTGTGTGTGACTGATGTCACTGTGTGTCTCCTCAGGTGTCCGGGGCTCAGGGATGGGACGTGTGTGTGTGTGTGTGTGACTGATGTCGCTGTGTGTCTCCTCAGGTGTCCGGGGCTCAGGGATGGGACCTGTGTGTGTGTGTGTGACTGATGTCGCTGTGTGTCTCCTCAGGTGCCCGGGGCTCAGGGATGGGACCTGTGTGTGTGTGTGTGTGTGTGTGTGTGTGTGACTGATGTCACTGTGTGTCTCCTCAGGTGTCCGGGGCTCAGGGATGGGACCTGTGTGTGTGTGTGTGTGTGTGTGTGTGTCTGATGTCACTGTGCGTCTCCTCAGGTGTCCGGGGCTCAGGGATGGGACGTGTGTGTGTGTGTGTGTGTGTGTGTGTGTGTGTGACTGATGTCGCTGTGTGTCTCCTCAGGTGTCCGGGGCTCAGGGATGGGACGTGTGTGTGTGTGTGTGTGTGTGTGTGTGTGTGTGTGTGTGTGTGTGTGTGACTGATGTCACTGTGCGTCTCCTCAGGTGCCCGGGGCTCAGGGATGGGACGTGTGTGTGTGTGTGTGTGTGTGTGTGACTGATGTCACTGTGTGTCTCCTCAGGTGTCCGGGGCTCAGGGATGGGACGTGTGTGTGTGTGTGTGACTGATGTCGCTGTGTGTCTCCTCAGGTGTCCGGGGCTCAGGGATGGGACGTGTGTGTGTGTGACTGATGTCGCTGTGTGTCTCCTCAGGTGCCCGAGGCTCAGGGATGGGACGTGTGTGTGTGTGTGTGTGTGTGACTGATGTCACTGTGTGTCTCCTCAGGTGTCCGGGGCTCAGGGATGGGACGTGTGTGTGTGTGTGTGACTGATGTCGCTGTGTGTCTCCTCAGGTGTCCGGGGCTCAGGGATGGGACGTGTGTGTGTGTGTGTGACTGATGTCGCTGTGTGTCTCCTCAGGTGCCCGGGGCTCAGGGATGGGACGTGTGTGTGTGTGTGTGTGTGTGTGACTGATGTCGCTGTGTGTCTCCTCAGGTGCCCGGGGCTCAGGGATGGGACGTGTGTGTGTGTGTGTGTGTGACTGATGTCGCTGTGTGTCTCCTCAGGTGCCCGGGGCTCAGGGATGGGACGTGTGTGTGTGTGTGTGTGTGTGTGTGTGACTGATGTCGCTGTGTGTCTCCTCAGGTGCCCGAGGCTCAGGGTTGGGACCTGTTTCGGATCGGACAGGAGTCTTTGTGCCAGAGGGGGGAGAGGGTGATATTGACGCACTGTCTGAGGGAGACGAATCCTGAACTCTTTCTTGTGACCACCCAGGTAATTCTCATGTTATTGAACACGTGTGCCAGGTACGTTCTAATACCCAGAAGACAGCTATTGCCCGCGTGATAGGATTACCAGTAGGCATCATTCTACCCCCTCTCGGACACACCTTGTGTATGAATAAAGTGGTTGTCCTTGGTTATTCTGAAGAGACGTTCCTGCAAGTTTTTCAAGAGTGGACTCTACGGAAATGACAATTGTTGGAGGAGTCCTCACGCAGGGTCCAGGCCTTATTTTCCATAATGGGGCCCGGATTTATCAGTCCTTGGAGAATGATTAATTACACGGTGATAAAGAACCAGCCAATCAGCTTCTGTCATTTTTCAAACACAGCTTGTAACATGGCAGTTAGGAGCTGATTGGTTGGTTCTTTATCACAGTGCAATGTATTACTAAATCTCTGGTCTGGGTTACCTGTACAAAGGTCCTGTTTGGGGGGTGTGGTAGCCAGTCAGTGTGCAAGTCGTCGACTCTGGATCCAGCAATAGAGCTCCAGACCTCTTCTTCCTCCATGTCTGACGGTCACAGCAGTTATGTGTGTTAGCCTGAATTTTACAAAGGTAGTTTTCTTCTTCGCTCCATAGGGGACACAGGGATGGTGCTGGGTATACGCTGTACAGAAGACACTGCACACCAGACAGTTATACTTCTGACTTTCCGGCAGCCCAGGCTCGTTCTTCCAGCCAGGACAGTTTTCGTTTGGTGCCTACAGGAGTCGGGATCCTGTTCATCTTTATTTCTTTTACTTAATTCTTTGAGTGGGCAGCGCTGGGCGTCCTGTATGATGCCTGAGCTACTGCTCCACCAACCTGAAGCTGGACTTCGGCTGGATGCTCTACAGCACACTGAGGACCGCAACCGGCTGCCCACGAGGGACAGGTAAGGTGGCTTCCCGCTTGCAGGGAACCACTTTGGGGTGGCTTATATCTCTGGTGGAGGAGACCACTGGCGGCACTCACAACAGGCATCTGGGTCGCCATCACCTCTGCTAGTCCACCAGGGCACACTGGTAATGAGGCTCTACAGCAGTAGGCAGCCATTGCCCTGGTGCTTCATGTCAGAAGCGGTAGGTAGCCTCTCCCCATTAGCTCCTCCCCCGGCCTTGGCATATGCCCTCAGGGAGGCGACCCGCTACTCGGCTTTTCCTTCTCTCCCCTCCCTCACAAAGATCCTGAGGGAGGGGAGACCTTCCGCAGTCTCTCTGCCTTTCCTGGACATTTAGCCCTTATGTAATCATGGTGAGGGGTTCACCCTGTAATACACCCCATTTATTATTCAATTTGTGCGTCCTTTCATTGGACTATCCCTTAGTTGCACACTTCTATTACTGTAACCTAGTGTGTGTGGATTGCTGTGGATATCTATAACATATGTGACTGGACAGTTCTGTACGAAAGCCCTCACCGCCTCGCGTCCCGCCCCCAGTTACAGAATGGAGATTTAGGTCACACAGGACCTGGCCAAATAGGGGATTCCTGCTTACCGCCAGTAACGGTCTGTTACTGACTCCACCCACTGCGCAGTGGGCGTGTACTATGCTGCCACCACCAGGCTCCTTGTTGCCGTGGCGTCTGGAACCACGGGTCTGCTCTATGCGTCGACACGCTGTCTTACCACCCCTGTGTGGTGTTGATGAATCCCCAATAGTCACTTGCCCAAGTACGGCACGGTAGCAGGTGAAAGGCGGAGCTTGGAGACGCTGGGTGTACCCTGGACAGCCGAAGAACGGAGCTAGGTTTCGCCTAGCCCTGCAGGTCACAAGATGAAGCGGTCGTCTTGAGGCAGATGATGTTTATTTGCCCAAATAGTTCTGAAAAGAACTCGGCAATACAGCAGATGTTACAGCAGAACGAAACTGGTATAATACACTCTTCATAGGGCTGCAGCCCTCCTTCTATACTACTCCAATACACAATACCACAGGGGGTAAGCCAACCCTGTTGCTCTCAACCAATCATTGTTTACTCATGTGCTGTGCATTCCTTGGCCACATGCACAGCTACCATTGTCCTCTATGGAGAGGGGGGGTGGTCACTCTCCTTTGACTGTCCCAACCTGGAGGGTTGGTATCTGCCCTGATGACGTTCAGTCTGGGCTAGGGGAAGTTTTCCCACCTAAACTTTCTTCCAGGAATCTGCCCGGGACCCAGCTCACCATCTGCAGCCTGAAATCGGGCTCCAGAGATGGGCAGCCTAGATCCTCGGTTTCATTGTCCATGTGGCAGGGGGATCTCCGGCCACAACATGTCTTCCAAGAGCAAAACATGTGGGGGCTTCTGTGTTGCGTACATGCAGATCTTATTCCTCTGGTCTATCCCCACAGGATCTGGTCCAGGATGGTCTCTGTATCTGGTGCTGCACAGATACAGTGAGAGGTGCCATCCACAGCTTCCAACCAGCTGCAGGTAATGTTGTAGCTGATTGATCGTCTGTCAATCCCTGCATCCATCCCCCCTACTACAGGGGCACAGTCTAATCTGCAACCACCTTCTTTGGAACCACCATGGATGAGATCCTTCTGTTAGACAATGCAGGATTTAGTGCAGGTGTCTACCTCATTCCAGCAGAATGCTGGATAAATGACCATGTTTCCAAGCGCAAACCATTTAGACGGAAAAGCTCTTCCCCCAGTCTGGTTATGTGTCAGACTCTGAGGTTTCCTCCAACCTTGAGGAGGCTGTATTTGTTATTTCTGACGTTGAGACCTCTGTCCGGGAGGAATACCTGTCTCAGGGAATGTAGCGTCCTTAATTAAGGCAATTAAATTGGTCCTTACAATCTAGGATGAGGAGTCCAAAGATCCAGTTTTCAAACATCAGAAACTAGTTTTGGTGAAATTCCCTAAGTCTGCACGGCTTGCAGAACTTTTAGCGGAGGCTTGGACCATTCCTAACAGGCGCTTTCAGGTCTCCAAGCGCATTGTGACTTTTTATCCTCTCCCTGCTGAGGAATATACCAAGTGGGAGTATCCTCCTCCAGTTGACACACATTTTGCCCACCTAATTAAGAACTGTACCCTTCCTACCCTAGTACGGCTTCTCTTAAGGATCCAACAGGATGTTGAAAGACTTCCTTAAAGTTATTTCTTCCCATGCAGTTGATATCGCACATCTGGCTTTGGTGTCTGCTTAGGTGGCTAAGGCCATCAGCAGTTGGGCGGACTCCGTGGAAGAGAGACTCTGCTCTGTTTCCCACAGGGACCAGTTATCCCTAGTGGTACATATCAGGGAAACGGTCTACCTGGGCGAGGCGGCCCTTGACACAGGAATCCTAACCTCCAAGGTGTCGGCTTCCTTCATCTCAGCTGGGCGAGCCCTATGGCTTTTTTCCTGGGGTACAGACAGTCTCTAAGAAGCCCGTAAGGCTATTCCTTATTCTCTGGAATTTTTTTGGTCGTGAGTTGGTCAAAATTTTAGCCTCTGTTGCGTCATCCAAAACAGCGTTTGCCCCTAGGCAAACAGCCGTGGTCTCCCAGACGCCTGGCCTCCAAGCAGACTTTCTAAGCCACCAGGACATTCATGCTGGAGAGTGGGCTCTTCATCCGAACGTCTTTCGGCTACTGGTGCATTGCTTGGGCGCTTTCCGCACATCAACTTGATGGCGTCTCAACACATGCACAAGTTGCAGAGTTACTGCTTTCACCAGGGAACCAGGAGCTCTTCTGGTGGACACCTTAGCGATTCGGTGGGCCTTCCATCTCTTGTACATCTTCCTCTGATCTCAATCATTTCACAGGTTCTCTACAAGGTAAAAATGGAATGCTGCACTGTGAGCCTGGCAGCGCCTGACTGGCCGCAACGAGCTCAGTGCACGGATCTCCTGAGATGCTCCCTCTGCGTCTTCCTCTATGGCCAGATCTACTGTTACAGGGCCCGTGCTTTCATCCAGACCTGGCTCAGCTCAATTTGACAGAGTGACTCTGATCGTCCTGAGAGCAAAAGGGTTTTCCAGGTTGTGTATTCATACCATGCTAAATGCCTGTAAACCCACCTCTGCTAGAATTTATCACAAGGTTTGATGTGTCCTCTCTTTTCTGCAGACAGGTCTGGATTTGGGTTTGCACCTTTCTTTGAAAATACAGGTTTCAACCTTTTCTGTACTCTTCCAGATACTGACTGCGTTAAATCCTGAGTTTGCGGATTTTCTTTTAGGGAGTCTTCCACATGCAGCCCCCATTTTTTCCTCTGGTGGCTCCATAGGAGTTGTATTTGGTGCTTCGGGCTCTTTAGTCTTCTCGCTTTGAGCCCTTAGACTCGGACATTTGTTGGCTCACATGGAAAACTGTATTTCTTCTGGCTATTGTGGAGGCTCAGAGGGTGTCAGTCTTGAGTGCTCTGTCATGTCTTTCTGGTTTTTTACTTGGGCCGGGCTGTTCTTCGGACACTGTTAAGCTACCTTTCTGAAGGTAGTTACTCTCTTAAACATCAACCAAGACATTGTGGTCCCGGCCTTTCAATCACCTGATGCTTCACTGGAGAAGGCCCCTTGGAATGCTGAGAGACCCTTCGAATCCACGCGGACCAAACTAAGGATATCCATAAGTCAGATTTCGTTGTTGTACTATATGGTTTTCACAAACGGGGCTCTCCGTCTACCTGGCAGACCTTGGCCACATGGTTCCATTTGACCATCTGCCACACGTACGTGGTTATTGGTTGGTGGGTTCGGGGTCATCTCGCCATGCTGCCTGCGCATAGCAGCTTTGCAAGTTGGCTACGCGGTCTTCTGTCCTTTGCCTCTGCAAATGTGGCTTTCAGGGTGGAGGGTTCTCAGTGCAGCCCAGGAGCGTTCCCTCCCTTTGGGGAATTTCTTTGTGATGTCCCAGAATAATCCCTGTATCCCCTATGGAGCGAGGAAGAAAAGATTATTTGTTCTTACCTGGTTAAATCCTTTTCTTCGAGATCCATAGGGGACACAGTGCACCCACCCTGACGCACCTGGCTTGGGGGGTTTTTCTGTCTCTGGTGTCCCTGTCCATCTCTGATGTGTGTTTGGATCTATGTGTACCGTTCGCCCTTCTTCTTCTCGCTCCTGCCTTGGACTTGCTTACTTACCTGGCGTACCGGGGCTTGAGTATAGGGGAGAAGAAGCCCGGGCTACCGGGAAGTCAAAACTTTAACTGTTTGGTGAGCAGTCTCTTCTGCTCAGCCTACGCCCAGCATAATGCCTGTGTCCCCTAGGGAGCAAGGAAGAAAATGGGGTTTACTAAAATTTTTGACCAATGGGTTCTAATTTCAGAAAATTAGCTTTTTTAGTTTATAAAAACTCTGGAGACCTCTGACCATTGCGTACCTAGGGTAATCTTTCTGCTTATTACACACCGTATCGGTTACATTGTACAGAATTCTCTCCTTTTTCCATAGTTCTCACTGTACATTATGGACGAGAGATTCCCCGTGGTGCCGCTGGTTAAATGGGACCATATGCTGGAGAGACCCCCGGCCTATGTCACTGTAATCCCAGGGGGGGTGACCGACAGTCCAAATAAGATTCTGCTGGGAACTCAGCACAGTCAGGAGACCCAGATGCTGCAATATTCAGGTGCCGTAACATAATGTCGCTGTGTCACATGGTCATCTTGCCGAAACCTCTTATATCGCATAATGTCCTCCCATAACACTCATTGCCTGACTTATTGCCCTCTGCTGCCTTTACTCCCGGGACACTGTGCCTCTCTGCTGCCTTTACTCCCGGGACACTGCGCCTCTCTGCTGCCTTTACTCCCGGGACACTGTGCCTCTCTGCTGCCTTTACTCCCGGGACACTGTGCCTCTCTGCTGCCTTTACTCCCAAAATACTGCGCCTCTCTGCTGCCTTTACTCCTGGGACACTGTGCTTCTCTGCTGCCTTTACTCCCGGGACACTGTGCCTCTCTGCTGCCTTTACTCCCAAAATACTGCGCCTCTCTGCTGCCTTTACTCCTGGGACACTGCGCCTCTCTGCTGCCTTTACTCCCGGGACACTGTGCCTCTCTGCTGCCTTTAGTCCCGGGACACTGCGCCTCTCAGCTGCCTTTACTCCCGGGACACTGCGCCTCTCTGCTGCCTTTACTCCCGGGACACTGCGCCTCTCTGCTGCCTTTACTCCCGGGATACTGTGCCTCTCTGCTGCCTTTACTCCCAGGACACTGTGCCTCTCTGCTGCCTTTACTCCCGGGACACTGCGCCTCTCAGCTGCCTTTACTCCCGGGACACTGTGCCTCCCTGCTGCCTTTACTCCCGGGACACTGTGCCTCCCTGCTGCCTTTACTCCCGGGACACTGTGCCTCCCTGCTGCCTTTACTCCCGGGACACTGTGCCTCCCTGCTGCCTTTACTCCCGGGACACTGTGCCTCTCTGCTGCCTTTACTCCCGGGACAGTTAGCAAAAAATTTTGGACAGGTAAATTTGCGCATTTAACTGGAAATACTGCAGCAAAGACCTCTCATCTGAAACAAGCAAACACTTAAGCTTGTGAAGTTTGACAGGGAAAAGTTTTTGATGAAAGGTTTTTGTGCTGTTACCAGAAAGATGTGCTATACCCCAAATAAATATCCACACTCTCAATTCACTTTTTCGATATGGGTGGGATATTAACAATTTATTGGGAATAGGTATACAACATAAAGTGCATTATTCTTAAAAGCAGTTTCAAAGTGTCACAGGGAGCTCTCCTGAGTTCTCTAACGTCCTTGAGGATGCTGGGACTCCGTAAGGACCATGGGGAATAGACGGGCTCCGCAGGAGATAGGGCACTCTAAGAAAGCTTTGGATTCTGGGTGTGCACTGGCTCCTCCCTCTATGCCCCTCCTCCAGACCTCAGTTTTACACTGTGCCCAGAGCAGGGTGGGTGCACTGCAGAGAGCTCCCCTGAGTTTTCTCTGCCTAGAAGCATTTTTGTTTGGATTTTTTCTACTTTTTCACAGGGAGCACTGCTGGCAACAGGCTCCCTGCATCGATGGACTGAGGAGAGAGGGGCAGACCTTCTTGTCAAAGATAGGCTCTGCTTCCTCGGCTACTGGACACCATTAGCTCCAGAGGGGGTGAACGCAGGTTCTTACTGGGCGTCCATCCCCGGAGCCGCGCCGCCGTTCTCCTCACAGAGCTGGAAGAACAGAAGACAGAAGTCGTCAGGCGGCAGAAGCCTTCAGCTTCACTGAGGTAACGCACAGCACTGCAGCTGTGCGTCATTGCTCCCATACACCTCACATACTCCGGTCACTGTAAGGGTGCAGGGCGCAGGGGGGGCGCCCTGGGCAGCAATATAAACCTCTACATGGCAAAAAGACTATATACATATACAGGTGGGCACTGTACATGTATATAAAAGAGCCCCCGCCATATTTTTGTAAGTTTGAGCGGGACAGAAGCCCGCCGCCGAGGGGGCGGGGCTTCTCCCTCAGCACTCACCAGCGCCATTTTCTCTCCACAGCACTGCTGAGAGGAAGCTCCCCGGACTCTCCCCTGCTTACACACGGTGAAGGGGTGTTTAAAAGAGAGAGGGGGGGCACATAATTGGCGGATAACATATTATATACAGCGCTGCTGGGGAAAAACATTTTGTGTTGGTCTCCAGGGTCATTGCGCTGGGGTGTGTGCTGGCATACTCTCTCTCTGTCTCTCCAAAGGGCCTTGACAGGGATACTGTCTTCAGAAAAGGGGTTCCCTGCGTGTGTGAAGTGTGTCGGTACGCGTGTGTCGACATGTTTGACGAGGAAGGCTCGCTTAATGTGGAGGGGGAGTGCTTGAATGTCAGGTCGCCGTTGGCAACGCCGACACCGGAATGGGTGGATATGCTGAATGTCTTGAATGCAAATGTCAATCTATTGCATAAAAGGTTAGACAAGGCAGAAGCTAGGGATCAGTCAGGTAGCCAGTCCATGCCTGTCCCTGTGGCGCCAGGCCCTTCGGGGTCTCAGAAACGCACCATATCCCAAATCGATGACACAGATACCGACACAGAATCTGACTCTAGTGTCGACTATGAAGATGCAAAATTACAGCCAAAGGTGGCAAAAGGTATTTGGTACATGATTATTGCCATTAAAGAGGTTTTGCATATTACAACACCCTGTCCCTGACACGAGGGTACACATGTATAAAGGGAAAAAGCCTGAAGTCACCTTTCCATCCTCATTTGAATTAAGTGACTTGTGCGAAAAGGCTTGGGAATCTCCGGATAGGAGACCACAAGTTCCCAAAATGATTCTTATGGCGTATCCTTTTCCACAAACTGATAGGATACGCTGGGAATCTTCGCCTAAAGTAGACAAGGCGCTGACACGCTTGTCCAAAAAGGTGGCACTGCCTTCTCAGGATACGGCTTCCTTCAAGGAACCTGCTGATCGCAGGCAGGAAATTACCTTGAAGCACATTTACACTCATTCAGGTACTATTGCTAGACCGGCTATGGCGTCGGCCTGGGTTTGTAGTGCGGTTGTGGCATGGGCAGATTCCTTATCTACGGAGATTGACACCTTAGATAGGGATGCTATTTAAATGACCATAGAGCATATCAGAGATGCTGCCTTGTATATGAGGGATGCTCAGAGAGACATTTGTTTATTAAGCTCCAGAATAAATGCTATGTCTATTTCTGCTAGGCGGCTCTTGTGGACCCGACCGTGGACGGGAGATGCCGATTCAAAGCGGCATATGGAGTCCTTGCCTTACAAAGGGGTGGAGTTGTTTGGAGACGGCCTCTCGGACCTTGTCTCTACGGCTACGGCTGGTAAGTCGAATTTCTTACCTTATGTCCCCCCGCAGCATACAAAAAAGGCACCTCATTATCAAACGCAGTCCTTTCGTTCCAATAAAAACAAGAAGGTACGGGGATCGTCCTTTGTTGCCAGAGGGAAAGGCAGGGTAAAGAAGCTGCACACAGCTAGTTCACAAGATCAGATGTCCTCCCCTGCGTCTGCAAAGTCCACGGCATGACGCTGGGGCTTCCCGAGGGGAGGCAGATCTGGTGGGGGCTCGTCTTCGGTTTTTCAGCCACGTCTGGGATCACTCGCAGGTGGATCCCTGGGCATTAGAGATTGTTTCTCAGTGATACAGGCTGGAATTTGAAGACTTGCCTCCTCGCCGGTTTTTCAAATCGGCTCTGCCGGCTTCCCCGTCAGAGAGGGAGCTAGTGTTGGCGGCAATCCAAAAATTGTATATTCAACTGGTGATTGTCACAGTTCCTCATCTCCAGCAAGGAGAGGGATATTACTCGACCCTGTTTGTGGTTCCGAAACCGGACGGTTCGGTCAGACCCATTTTAAACCTAAAATCTCTGAACCTGTACTTGAAGAGGTTCAAGTTCAAGATGGAATCACTCAGGGCGGTCATCGCCAGCCTGGAGGGTGGGGATTGGATGGTGTCCCTGGACATAAAGGATGCTTACCTTCTTGTTCCGATATTCCCCCCCCCCCCCCCCCCCCCCCCGCATCAGGCGTTCCTGAGATTTGCAGTGCAGGACTGTCACTACCAATTTCAGACGTTGCCGTTTGGGCTTTCCACGGCCACGAGGATTTTCACCACGGTAATGGCGGAAATTATGGTGCTCCTGCGCAGGCAGGGGGTCGCAATTATCCCATACTTGGACGATCTCCTCATAAAGGCGAGATCTCGGGAGAAGTTGCTGGACAGTGTGTCTCTGTCCATGAAGACGTTGCAGATGCACGGCTGGATTCTCAATATACTGAAGTCCCAGCTAGTCCCTACAATGCGTCTGACCTTTTTGGGCCTGATTCTAGACACAGACCAGAAAAAGGTTTTTCTTCCGATCGAATAGGTTCAGGAGCTCATAGCCATGGTCAGGAACCTCTTAAAACCAAAAAAGGTTTCAGTGCATCATTGCACGCGGGTCCTGGGGAAGATGGTGGCTTCATACGAGGCCATCCCTTTCGGGAGGTTCCATGCGAGGACCTTTCAATGGGACCTCTTGGACAAGTGGTCCGGGTCCCATTTACGAATGCATCAAAGGATCACCCTGTCTCCCAGGACCAGGGTATCTCTCCTGTGGTGGCTGAACAGTGCTCACCTGCTAGAGGGTCGCAGGTTCGGCATTCAGGACTGGGTCCTGGTGACCACGGACGCAAGCCTCCGAGGCTGGGGAGCAGTAACACTGGGAAGAAATTTCCAAGGTCTCTGGTCAAACCTAGAGACTTGTCTCCACATCAACGTCCTGGAGTTGAGGGCCATATACAACGCCCTGCGTCAAGCGGAGGAATTGCTTCGGAGAAAACCGGTTCTGATTCAGTCGGACAACGTCACGGCAGTGGCTCATATAAACTGGCAAGGCGGAACAAGGAGCAGAGTGGCCATGGCAGAAGCGACCAGGATTCTACGCTGGGCGGAAGGCCATGTAAGCGCACTATCAGCAGTGTTCATCCCGGGGGTGGACAACTGGGAGGCGGACTTCCTCAGCAGGTACACGACCTGCATCCGGGAGAGTGGGGACTTCATCAAGGAGTCTTCGCACCGATCACGGATCGTTGGGGACTGCCTCAAATCGACATGATGGCATCCCGTCTCAACAAAAAGCTAAAGCGGTATTGCGCCAGGTCAAGGGAGCCTCAGGCGGTAGACGCTCTGGTGACACCTTGGGTGTTCAGATCGGTCTATGTGTTTCCTCCTCTTCATCTCATACCCAAAGTGTTGAGAATAAGAAGAAGAAGCAGGGTCAGAACAATACTCCATGTTCCAGATTGGCCACGGAGGACTTGGTATTCGGAGCTGCAAGAGTTGCTCACAGAAGATCCGTGGCCTCTTCCTCTAAGGCAGGACCTGCTGCGGCAGGGGCCCTGTCTGTTCCAAGACTTACCGCGGCTGTGTTTGACGGCATGGCGGTTGAACGCCGGATCCTAGCGGAAAAAGGAATTCCGGAGGAAGTCATTCCTACCCTGATCAACGCTAGGAAAGACGTGACGTTAAAACATTATCTCCGTATATGGCAGAAATATGTTTCTTGGTGTGAGGCCAGAGCTGCTCCTACGGAGGAGTTCCATTTGGGCCGTCTGCTTCACTTCCTTCAAACAGGAGTGGATTTGGGTCTAAAATTAGGGTCCATAAAGGTCCAAATTTCGGCCTTATCCATTTTATTTCAAAGAGAATTAGCCTCTCTTTCTGAAGTACAGGAGGCTGCATATTCAGCCTCCCTTTGTGCCTCCGGTTGCGCCTTGGGATCTTAACGTGGTGTTACGTTTCCTCAAGTCACCTTGGTTTGAACCACTCAAAACTGTGGAGTTGAAATACCTCACGTGGAAAGTGGTCATGTTGTTGGCATTAGCTTCGGCTAGACGTGTTTCAGAATTGGCGGCTTTATCACATAAAAGCCCATACTTGGTTTTTCACGTGGATAGGGCAGAGTTGAGGACTCGTCCTCAATTTCTGCCAAAGGTGGTCTCATCTTTTTATATGAACCAACCTATTGTTGTGCCTGTGGCTACACGGGACTTGGAGGATTCTGAGTCCCTGGATGTGGTCAGGGCTTTGAAGATTTATGTGACCAGAACGGCTAGGGTCAGGAAGACTGAAGCTTTGTTTGTTCTGTATGCGGCCAACAAGGTTGGCGCTCCTGCTTCATAGCAGACTATTGCTCGCTGGATCTGTAACACGATTCAGCAGGCGCATTCTACGGCAGGATTGCCGTTACCGAAATCGGTTAAGGCCCATTCCACTAGGAAAGTGGGCTCTTCTTGGGCGGCTGCCCGAGGGCTCTCGGCTTTACAGTTGTGCCGAGCAGCTACTTGGTTGGGGTCTAACACCTTTGCAAAGTTCTATAAGTTTGATACTTACACTGTGCCTCTCTGCTGCCTTTACTCCCGGGACACACTGCCTCTCTGCTGCCTTTACTCCCGGGACACTGTGCCTCTCTGCTGCCTTTACTCCCGGAATACTGTGCTTCTGTGTGGCCTTTCCTCCCGGAACATTGTGCCTCTCTGCTGCCTTTACTCCCGGGACACTGCGCCTCTCAGCTGCCTTTACTCCCGGGACACTGCGCCTCTCTGCTGCCTTTACTCCCGGCACACTGCGCCTCTCTAATGCCTTTACTCCCGGGACACTGCGCCTCTCTGCTGCCTTTACTCCCGGGTCACTGCACCTCTCTGCTGCCTTTACTCCCGGCACACTGCGCCTCTCTGCTGCCTTTACTCCCGGCACACTGCGCCTCTCTGCTGCCTTTACTCCCGGCACACTGCGCCTCTCTGCTGCCTTTACTCCCGGCACACTGCGCCTCTCTGCTGCCTTTACTCCCGGCACACTGCGCCTCTCTGCTGCCTTTACTCCCGGGACACTGCCTCTCTGCTGCCTTTACGCCCGGGACACTGTGCCTCTCTGCTGCCTTTACTCCCGGCAGACTGCGCCTCTCTGCTGCCTTTACTCCCGGCACACTGCGCCTCTCTGCTGCCTTTACTCCCGGCACACTGCGCCTCTCTGCTGCCTTTACTCCCAGGACACTGCCTCTCTGCTGCCTTTACGCCCGGGACACTGTGCCTCTCTGCTGCCTTTACTCCCGGCACACTGCGCCTCTCTGCTGACTTCATCTTGAGGTACTGAGCGTGTGTGGTCTGGAGAACCGACCCACATGGCTAATATGGCCGTCGTAGGGCAAGCGGTTAAAACACTGCTAGTCGAGATCCCGGCAGACACTGGAATACCGGCGCCACGGGCTATTCTCTCTCTGTGGTTGTCCACGACACCCATAGAGGGATAATATAAACTGTGGGGAGGGGCTTCTAACGCACACCTTGCTGCCGGCATACTGCTGGCTGGGATGCCGCTGTCGGTCGCTGGTAATTCATACTGAACCCCGCTGCAGTACTGAAGGGGTTAACATTTCTGCTGCGGTGCCATTTTCAACGGGACAAATGGATGCTAGGTGCCGTCTTTGAATGTGTTACCAGCACTAGGCGCTGACTGTTTAAATAAAATGTATTTTGGGCACCGCAGCTATGGGAGCTCCTGACGCCCCAGCACTGCACCTCTGTGTCTAAGCTCCTCCCCCTGCAACCCCACAATTCCAGTCGTCTTTAGGTACCTAACTGTGTAGGGCACGTTTGGCGAGGCAGCCACGCTGGAGGGGAGTGGAACTCCACATTGGCGCACCCTCCCACGTGCTCCTTGGAGATCGCTAGGATCAGGAGACGGTAACGCACTCACACTTTTGGAGGGTGCAGGATTGCAGCGCTGTCGCTTTTGGCCGTCGCTATTATAGGTGTAAGTGGCAGCTGTGGATTAGGCAACGATGATTTCCCCTGAGGTGTGGGGACAGGGGGGAGACAGGACTCCCCCCACCAATCCCCATGCGGCTCCAATCTCTGTGCAGACCACATAGACCCAGGGACAGAGCGCGCTCTCTCACGCTGTTACAGGGTGGCGGGTGCTAGCGCTGTACTGGAAGGCGCCATTACGCCGGTACAAGGGTAAAGTGAAACCTACTAATAGACATGCAGCCGGCTATTGGCCTAAGTGCTTTCCCCTCACAGTACTCCGCTGGAGCCGCGGAGCCAAGGGGTATACAAAGCGTGGCCACATGGCAACCGGACAAAGCCAAACCCTTCGTACAAAAAAATAATAATTTGCTGCTGTGTATTTTACTTGCGCCCACTGTAAATCTTAAATGACTGTGTGGACAGGTGGACTCTGGGGCATTGTGCGTGGACTGCCAGGCGAAGTCTAGTGTCGCCCAGGCTCTTCATCAGTCATTCTCTGCCTTGGTGAAGATTGTAGCACTCACTGGGAGAATCCGGCTGCTGCTGTTGCTACTCCTGTTCCTCTATGCGCTGCTCTGAGGTCGCCTGTTCCTGGCAGTGTGCGCCTACCCAATCGGTGTCTCATCTCATCTGTGTCTGTCTATTCAGGGCACTGTCTTTCAAAGATCCGCTAAATTAAACATTAGGGGGTTGTCTCAGGTCCATTTTTATAGCGTCCAGGGTCGTCATCTCACCTTTACGAGCCTCGACGTAGTTGGCGCTAGCTATAGACACTTGGCCCGACAAAGTAATTGAGGGCTTCACAGGATTCGTGGTGGCATTGGCAGAACAACTTCATAGTCCAACTGAGTTTAGGCCAGAACTGGATGCAATCATTGCCCAGGCTACCGGTAGGAAAAGTACCTTTCTTCCAGGACCCGCGTTGTCCAGTTTGTTGGCCCTCTTTTACCCTGGAAGGGGTATGGTTTCTAAATGCAGACTTTCTGCTGCCAGTCAGCGCTTAGGGGCAAACACTCTGCAGCGGTGTAATGGGGTATCTCTCCACCCAGTCTGGTCACAATTCGGACGGCATCTGCTCCAGTTCAGAGACTGCTGTATGGAGTCACCTTCAGACGTCTGGGTGCTGGGCAACATTCCAGACCTTTCAGATGGCGTCATCGCTAGTTCTTCGGCTAAAACGGAATCTGGGGTTTTACTCCAACTTGTTCCTTGTTCAGAAGCCAAACAAGTTCTGACCAATCTTGAATCTTTGCACATCTAACAGCAGCTTGTGGGTCGATCATTTTCAAATGGAATCTCTTCGATCAGTGGCCTAGACCATGGAGGCCAATACGTTTTTTCCCTCACTGGACGTCGGAGACACGTTTCTTTGTTTTCAATTGGGCAGTTCATCATTCTCTTCTCCATTTGCAGTCACATCCGATCACTACAAAAGTATCCAAGTCGCCCAATTCAGGCCCTAATATTCGACATAGCCACGGCTCAGCATGTTTTCACCAAGAACGTGCCCGTAATGGTGAGTTTACTGTGCAAGAAAGGTTTCACAATCATACCTTATGTAGACAACCTGCTCATGAAGGCCTTGTAAGTTTTATGGTTGCAAAAAAAGTATTTCAAGATCACAACTGGATCCTGAATTTAGATAAGGCACACCTGATACCTTGTCGGCACTTTCAGTTTCTGGTTTTTTTTTTCAACACCTCTCCAGTAAGTTTCTTATCGGAATCCAAAGCAGACCCTGCAGAACTTGGCTAGAACGGTACTGTCAATGCCTCGTTCGTTGATCTTGCTGTTCATTGCGCTTTAAGGCATGATGAGCTCCACCTTCAAGACCATTCAGTATCCCGCGTTTGATTTGTTGGAATTCCAATGAGAACTTTTTTAAAAGTTGACAGAATGCTCAGCACCTCTCTACTTTCACTTTCTCGTTCTGTCCAACAGCACACGTCATCTCTCCATTGGTGGCTGGGTTCCGATCATCTCCAGTGATCATCCTTGGTCACTAGAATTTGTCATTGTGTCAACGGACGCTAGTTTCTTAGAATGGGGTACCATATCATCACATTTTCTGCTCCAGGGAGGGTCACTCAATCCAGAAGTCTTCCAACAGCACCTTTGAAAGTGGGACTCTCTGCAAATAGATCTCAGGGCCTCTCGACACAATTGGAAGATTCCACAGTTCTCTGCGACTTCCGGGGACCTGCTGCTTTTCACAGTGCATGCCACAACTGTTCCGTGGGACTTTCATTTATTGTATCCTTTTCTTCTTATATCCTAGTTTTTAAAACCAATCTTTTCAGAGGTAAAGGTTTTTCTCTGTCTGTACTATGCTGCGATCTCGGACACTGGTTCTGTCTCACAATTACCACCGAGTATGGAAATGCTACATCTTCTAGTTTGAACACTAAAGGGTTCATACTGCCATGTTTCACCTCTCGTTTCTTGGGCTTCCTTCAGGAGAGTTTGGAGGTCGATCTAGAGCTTTGTCCTTTCAAAGTACAATTTTAAGCAATGTCAATTTATTTCTAGCGACGTTTGGTCCTTCTTCCAGAGGTTTGTATTCAACCACCTTTTTGTCCACCAATAACACAGTGGAATCTTGATCTGGTCTTACCGGCTCTCAGACAAGCTCCATCTCCGCCTTTACATTCAGTTGATCTTCAGTTAGTTACTTGGAAGCTGGTCTAGGGGTTTTTGTTTTGCAAGTAGTCTTTTATTTTCTTCCATGATGAGGTTCTTCGTATAGTTCTTACGTTCTGGCCGACGGCTGATTCATGAAATTGTCTTAACATTTTTGTTCTTTTTTCAGCCATTTCCTGAGACTGGAGTAATCTGGCTCTGCTGAATATTGGCATTTGTGGATTTACTTGGACAAGACTTCTGTCAGCTGCATGGATTTTCTGCTTGGTCTTTGCTACACACATACACGGGGTTATGCTACAGAACAGACCATCGCACGCTGTATCCGCTCGGTCATCATTTAAGCCTATGCAAATTCAGGGCGGCTGGCACCACATCGGATGTCCGTGCACTAGGGCAGCGCGACACGGAGCTTCGGCAGAATAGGTCTATCGTGCAGCTTCCTGGTCCTGGTCCTCTGTTCACACGTTTGCTCGTCTTCATGTCTTTTCCTCTAGCAACAACCACTTTGGGCGTACTGTTCTCCAGTCAGGCAGCTGAGCGTTCTCTCCCCTAGGTGCGGCTGTTGAGCTTCCCATGGTCCAGTGTCCCCCCAGCTTTGCTGCAAGAGAAATTAAGATTTTCGGTCACCTACCCATTGAATCCCTTTCTCTTTAGCAGGCTGGGGGACGCTGCGCTCACTCCCTCATGCTCAGATGTGTCTTTTTCGCCACTGCTTTGTTATATTGTTCTAACAGTTTCACTGGGTTACCGCTTCTCCTTTCCGCACTCTTAAAGAAGTAGTAAGATTGTGGGGTTGGCAGGGGGAGGAGCTTAAATGTGAAAGTTACAGTAATTTAAGTGCCAATGTCCAGGCCAACCTGCAATCCCACAATCCAGTGTCTGCCATCCTGCTTAAGGGAGAAAGTATTTTTGATCAAAAATCCTATTTTGTAAAATGTGTGTGCCGCACTAACCCGGGAAAGCGGATCCTGAGCCGTAGTGCTAAGGCATGGAAAGCCTGGCGCGGGGCACATTCAGGAAGTACGTAGGTTTACTGCATTTAAGGTAAAAATGCACTTACCCTTTTCCTGGTGATTAAGGGGGAATCTGGAGCCCTACGTGGCCTCCCATAGCAAAGTGACATGAGGAGGTAGAGGGAAAGCGGACCAACATATCCAGCTAATGCTGCAGTGCCCCCGAGCACTATCTGCAAGGGGAAGAGTCTTTTTTAAGACTTTTCGATCAATAAACATCTTGCCTTTAAGACTACTGCATCTGTTTCCTGCAACCAGTAGGATTGCGCCAAACACTATTCCGCTCCCTGGCTGTTCTGGGTTGAGGGCAATGTCTCCGCCCTCTCCCAGCTACCGTGCAGGGACTGGTTCATGGCGAGGGACCAGTGGTAATTGTGTGACACCAGTCAGGAGGTGTGGCTGCAGGGTGTCCACTCATACACGGTAGTGAGCGGTTGTAGGAGACTGGTGGTGGCAGAGTTTCCTTCCCTCTGCTCAGTGGCTGCAGTCTGTATTGGGGCGTTACTGTCTGAGTGACCGGTGCCCTTAGGAAAGCCAACATCATCTATCAATGGGGCTTTACCACTAAACTGCTAATTTCTCCTGAAGGTTCTACCATATCAATCAATAAGTTGCCAGATGATTTGAAGTTGCTTGATAAATGGAACCTTACAGAGACATCTACAGATACTTCTCTAGCCTGTAAACTACAACAGGACTGGTCTACAGCAGGATCCGGATCTTAAGCAATTCTGAGCGTCTCCTTTGCTCTTTGTTACCTTTTGCAAATCTAGTGTCTCCACGGACTGTATCCTTATTATAATTCACCTGCGTACATTCACCATGGGGTGTATTCAATGCATGTCGGATCCTTCCCGACGGAAAGGATCCGACAATGCAGTATTCAATTTGCGGCCAAGTCCGACAGGATTTGGCCGTTCTCGACAATGTCAATCCGACTTTTTTTAAAGTCGGATTGACATTGTCAAAAACGGGGCTAAAAGCAAAAACAGTGGATCTGCGGCTAATCCGCCAATCCACGTGTTTCCAACAAGTCGGAACTGCCGGCCTGTCTGAATAACGGCAGCCCAATTGAATAGGTCGGAACACTATTTGACCTAAAAAAGTCAGAAACTGCCGTCTTTCCGACAAGACGGCAGTTCCGACTTGAATTGAATGTCCCCCTATGTCTGAGGAGACTTCTCGTTATTGCTTATTTAGGGAGATGAATGTTTGCTGTTCTGCACTGTTCTCTGTTTCTCCATTTATTTGTCTACAGTTTATAACCTGCCTCTATTGTGTAGACCTTATTCTCCTAGGTGTCCATGAGCTAGGCATTGGCCCATTATCAATTGAGACTTTCAGAATTGATATATATTTCCTATGTTTATGGGTCTGGTAGTGGGCCGTGCTTTGGTATTTGGATACATAGTTGCAGTTTTATTTATGTTCCAAGAAGGAATCCCTTCATAGCCCAAATCCAGTGGGGTCAAACAGATCTGTGACTGCCTGGCACGTGGAGGTGTAAAACCCCCGGTCACCCTGCTGAGGCCAGGGCCATAGTATGTGTGGGTGACACCCCCTGGTCACCCTGCTGAGGTCAGGGCCATAGTATGTGTGTGTGACACCCCCTGGTCACCCTACTGAGGCCAGGGCCATAGTATGTGTGTGACACCCCCTGGTCACCCTACTGAGGCCAGGGCCATAGTATATGTGTGTGACCCCTGGTCACCCTACTGAGGCCAGGGCCATAGTATATATGTGTGACACCCCCTGGTCACCCTACTGAGGCCAGGGCCATAGTATATGTGTGTGACACCCCCTGGTCACCCTACTGAGGCCAGGGCCATAGTCTGTGTGTGTGACACCCCCTGGTCACCCTACTGAGGCCAGGGCCATAGTATGTGTGTGTGACACCCCCTGGTCACCCTACTGAGGCCAGGGCCATAGTATATGTGTGTGACACCCCCTGGTCACCCTACTGAGGCCAGGGCCATAGTATGTGTGTGTGACACCCCCTGGTCACTCTACTGAGGCCAGGGCCATAGTATGTGTGGGTGACACCCCCTGGTCACCGTACTGAGGCCAGGGCCATAGTATGTGTGGGTGACACTCCCTGTCACCTTACTGAGGCCAGGGCCATAGTATATGTGTGTGTGATACCCCCGCTTACCCTACTGAGGCCAGGGCCATAGTATGTGTGTGAGACACCCCTTGGTCAGCCTACTGAGGCCAGGGCCATAGTGTATGTGTGGGTGACACGCCCCCGGTCACCCTGCTGAGGCCAGGACCATAGTATGTGTGGGTGACACCCCCTGGTCACCCTACTGAGGCCAGGGCCATAGTATATGTGTGTGTGTGATACCCCCGCTTACTCTACTGAGGCCAGGGCCATAGTATATGTGTGTGACACCCCTTGGTCACCCTACTGAGGCCAGGGCCATAGTATATGTGTGTGACACCCCCCTGGTCACCCTACTGAGGCCAGAGCCATAGTATATGTGTGTGACACCCCCCTGGTCACCCTACTGAGGACAGGGCCATAGTATGTGTGGGTGATTCCCCTCCCGGTCACCCTGCTGAGGCCAGGGCTATAGTATGTTTGGGTGACACCCCCCGGTCACCCTGCTGAGGCCAGGGCCATAGTATATGTGTGTGACACCCCCTGGTCACACTACTGAGGCCAGGGCCATAGTATATGTGTGTGACACCCCCTGGTCACACTACTGAGGCCAGGGCCATAGTATATATGTGTGTGACACCCCCTGGTCACCCTACTGAGGCCAGGGCCATAGTATATGTGTGTGATACCCCCGCTTACCCTACTGAGGCCAGGGCCATAGTATATGTGTGTGACACCCCCCTGGTCACCCTACTGAGGCCAGGGCCATAGTATATGTGTGTGACACCCCCCTGGTCACCCTACTGAGGCCAGGGCCATAGTATGTGTGGGTAACGCCCCCGGTCACCCTGCTGAGGCCAGGGCTATAGTATGTTTGGGTGACACCCCCCGGTCACCCTGCTGAGGCCAGGACAATAAGAACAGCTACTTCTACGTCTCTATATTCATACGGGTATTATTTCTATTGTAGGGGGCAGCAGAGCCTTTTGTCAGCTGCATCTTCCAGCTGTGAGTCTGCCGCGGATTTCACAGTCACTCGGTCATCTGGCTCCATTTCAGCCCCATCGTCACAAGTCTGTGGCACAGAGGCTGGCCTCTCCTTTGGCAGGTCAGTAGCGCTGGTGGGTTGATTGCAGGCCGTGGTCCCGCTCGGTGCGGAAATGGGAGTAGGTGGCTACTATGACCTTCCTACTTGTCCAATGATGGTGACTTGTGGAACGCGTACGGCCATTTTGTTTGTTTTGCAGATATTGCAATTTACTGTTATCAAATGTCTCTTATTTGACAGGACTGACTGCCGCATACAGCGAACGCGCTCCCAATTCTGTGGTGGTTTTCCAGCTGACAGACGCCGGTGACCTCTTCACTCACAGGCTAGTGAGGAAAGAGACAGATGAGGGTCATCCGTCAGGCACACAAGAGACTGTGCTCAATATCCACCCGGAAGAGCAGACTCCAGAGGAGCATGACACAGACCAAGGGGTGCTACAGCATGGCCCCGAGCCAAACCAAACCCCCGCCCAGGAAGTATTGGCCGCGGGATCTCGTTGCGCAGATTCTCCGTTATCACTCAGTTCCAAGTCTGCGCTTCATTTCCACAGTTGGATTTGTGATCTGATTGCAGAGCAGCGGGTAGAAAGTCTCCAACGTCCAGCATTCCAAATCAACAAACTATTCAGTGCTAAAGAATTGGGTGAAAGTGGGCCAGAGATGTCCGACCTGCGAGGTTACTTGCGTCAGAGTATGAAACAGGGAGAGCTCATACAAATCCATGCCCCAGGGGCACTGGAGACCTTAGAGCCGGTCTGCACCGCGCAGTGGACTGACCCATTGAGTCAGAGACTGAATGCCTCCTGGGAGGGGCAGCTGGTGCTGTGGTGGGACGACCATTATGGACTGAACAGGGACAGGAAAATCCAGGCTCTTAGAGAGAAGAGGAGAAGACAGAAGTTGCTGAAAGCCCATAAGCGGAGGGTGCCATCTGGAACCTTCACGTCCTCATTTAGCCTGGGGTCAGACAATTACATGACGGATGATAGCGCCCCTTTGCCAGACACCGGAATCTCCATTTCCTCTGCACAGAGTGAGCCATTCATGGGTCATGTCTCTACAGATCACGCAACTCCAAGGAGTGTGGAGTCTGGGCCATCCCTGACCACGGAGCAGACGTACACAAGTCACAACTGTCCATTAGACAGCTCCCAGTTAGAGACCGTCTCACAGTCGGCATCCGGCTCGTTTCCCCTTGCGTCATCTCAATCTTTCAGTTACAAGGGTGTCCCCAGAGAGCGGAGACGGACGCTTCAAGACTTCATCTCCCATTTGGGAGAAAGCGGCAGCACCGTCGAGCCTTCCTCTCAGGCCATGACCACCCAGAGCTCACAGACTGTCTCACAGCGCTCCCAGCCATCCAGTAAGAGATCTCGCATGGGGTTCTAAGCATCACCCAGTCACAGACCCCTACTCCTAGTGCTGACCTAATGACGTCCTGGTCTGCCCTCTCAGAGGAGCCAAGGGGATTATGGGTACGACACAAATAAACCGTGGTGCTCTATTAAATGGTGGTTATACATTGTCTTGTGCTATTTACATTGGGAAGAAAAAATATGGCGAATATGCCTGGGCGAGAAATCTCTGGCTGACCATATATACAGCTCCGCGATTCCAGTATATGTACGCGTGTGTGTGTGTGTGTATGTATGTGTGTATATATATATATATATATATATATATATGCAATGCTGTATATACTGTCATATGCTGCAGGAGAAACGGGTTCCGTGTGTTGTGTTGATGTTGGTCACGGTGACATGGTCAGAATGCTAAAGATGTGTTTAAGGTACACTAGCGTGCAAAAGACTTTGGCCAAAAGTTTATATATTTACTTATATTGCTCTATCTTAATGAATATGCACTTTCTCTTTCATCCACTAGGGGACACTGGAGTTCCTCTTAGACATTAGGGGTGTGAAGCCTGCAACCGGAGGTGTGGCACAATCTAAAAAATTAGCATTGTCTGCACAGCCGGTTCCTCCCCACGCCCCTCATGCCTCAGTTTTGAAAATTGTGCTTGGAGGAGTAGCACGTAGGTGCAGATAGCTCCCGACTACAGAAATATTTAATGGCTGCGTCAACCTAAGAAAAGGGGGACAAAGCCCATTTACATGTGAGAGACTAAGATCCCTTTTGAAGGGAACGGCATCTCTCAGCGGGAGATCCTCAGTGGCTAAACAGTGAGTACTGGTTGTGACAAAAAGGCCCAAGTATAAGTGCGGGGCAGCTAGGCAGTCAGCACAGATGTAACTATGTCTGCTGCTATAGAAAGACCCCCTGAATCCACATTGTTAGTGTTACAACTAATAGCCCCTTGAGCCCAGGGACCCCCGGAACCCGGCAATCTGTGTAATTGGGACATTATTACTATATCCCCTTAAGCCCATGACTCCCCTGAACAAGGCAATCAGTGTGTTTTGGTACTTGGGTAACTGTGCGGCCGGCGGTAAAGGCGCGCACGCTACCCGAGTGACAGCCGCTGTTAGCCCGCGCGACAGACCTCCGTCGCGCGGAGGAGGGGGGGGGGGAGACGTGCCATAGAGCCACTGCTTGAGCGCCGCGCTGGGACCGGGTGGGAACGGTCCTGGTGCGCTCACGCTGGAGAGGCCAGAGTGTTTGTTTCGGTTGGTGCGGCAAAGAGACAGCCGCGGATACATAGAAAAACCCCCTCCGTTTTTACCTTAAGGAGTAGATAGGTCAGGGGAGCAAGATGTGCCTGAAAATCTTCAGTGGCGGCCATCTTTATTCATAAACAGGCGCCAAGCTGAGGGGCAGGGAACAGTTTTCCCCCTCTTGTCACTCATCCAATAGGAAAACAGCAGGGATCTTTAGGTATAGCTAGGGCTCCCTCTGCTGGAGTTTAATAAACTATAGTATTTTTATATATATTGGCCCTCATTCCGAGTTGATCGGTCGCAAGGCGAATTTAGCAGAGTTACACACGCTAAGCCGCCGCCTACTGGGAGTGAATCTTAGCTTCTTAAAATTGCGAACGATGTATTCGCAATATTGCGATTACTAACTACTTAGCAGTTTCAGAGTAGCTCCAGACTTACTCTGCCTGTGCGATCATTTCAGTGCTTGTCGTTCCTGGTTGACGTCACAAACACACCCAGCGTTCGCCCAGGCACTCCCACCGTTTCTCCGGCCACTCCTGCGTTTTTTCCGGAAACGGTAGCGTTTTCAGCCACACGCCCCTGAAACGCTGTGTTTCCGCCCAGTAACACCCATTTCCTGTCAATCACATTACGATCGCCGGAGCGAAGAAAAAGCCGTGAGTAAAAATACTTTCATCATAGTAAAGTTACTTGGCGCAGTCGCAGTGCGAACATTGCGCATGCGTACTAAGCGGATTTTCACTGCGATGCGATGAAAAATACCGAGCGAACAACTCGGAATGAGGGCCATAGATAGAGAATGAGGATCTCCTGAAAATTAATACTTTATCCTTCTATGTATTTTCAAGGACTTCTACTCAAAGATCCTGAAGGAAATACTGAATGACACGGGACGACCTTATATCGCTGATGATTGACAGCTGGGTCTGTGAAGTTTGCAAAACCGGCTGGTGTTGAAAGAAAAAATAATTTAATTTTTTTTATTTTTTTTTGGTTGAAATTAGTTTTGTCTACCTTTTTATAGTAGAATTTAGCCGTTTCCGAACACTTCACTCCCGTCATTTACTACAGTCTTTCTCTTCCTAGTGTAAAGGGAGAAAGCACTGCGTAATTGTCAAGTAAACGGCAAATCATGTCTAAGGCAGCAACCAAGACATCTAAGACCTATTATGTGTGTACGAAGTGTAACAAGAAGAGCACGAGGGTTGGCAGCTCCGGGGTGTGCGACTCCTGCTTAGACAGGGACGCACAACCTGGGAGCAGTGCTCCGGCTAGGTCATGGGAGGATATTCTGACGGACAGAATATCCAAAGAAATGGCGGAATCACGCAAACAACAATCAGAGTGGACTGCGGGGTTCTCAAACACGATGGAAGAATTCCTCATCAAATTAACGCCGCCCGCACAACAAGATACGAATGTGCGCAAGGCAGTTAAAAGACCCCTTCCTGTTGTTCAAGTAACGGAGGAAGAGGATGGTCTCATTATGGACACGGAGGAAGGTGAGTTAATTGAATCTAACCTGGACGCCGACTCTACGGAAGAGGATTCGGCGATATCAGGTATTGATTCCTTAATTGACGCAGTTAAAGACATACTGGACTTTAAGGGAGAAGAAATTAAGGAGCCGGAGGAATTCGACTTATTCGAATCCCAAAAACCACGTTCAGCAGTGTTTCCCATTCCTAAATCTCTCCAAACTCAAATGGAGGAGGCCTGGAAACAACCTGATAAACGTTTTCAATTCCCGAAACGGTTTCAGGTAACATACCCTTTACCTAAGGGTATAATGGATAAATGGGAGATTCCACCGGTAGTGGATGCTTCCCTAGGAAGGTTATCAAAAAAGACACTCTTACCGATACCTAATGTAACGACTTTAAAGGATGTGTCAGATCGGAAAATTGACACGGCTTTAAAGTCGATATTTTCGTAGCAGCAGGTGCGGCACAGAGGCCTACCCTCATCTGTGCTTGGGTTAACAAGGCCATGGGAGCATGGGCCAGCCGTATTATACAGGCTATTGAAGAAGAAAATAGCCTGGAAGAGATTACTCATCTGGCGGAACACATTCGAGAGTCGGCTTCGTATTTATGTCAGGCCTCTAAGGATACTTGTAGGATTGCGTCGCGCATCTCCGCATCGGCCATATCGGCAAGGCGAATTTTATGGCTCAGAGAATGGCAAGGTGATTCTGACATTAAGAAGGCGGTGGAAGCTATTCCCTTTGCTGGTGACACGCTTTTCGGTCCAGAATTGGACAAGTGGATTGCCCAGGCTACGGCTGGGAAATCCACATTCCTGCCTACTCCTTATACGAGAACCACTCCGCAGGTTAAGAGAGGTTATTCGGGACCAACGTTTAATTCCTTCAGATCTCAGTCCTTTCGAGCCCGAGGAAGAGGTTTCGGTGGGCCGGCACGTGGGGGCAGAGGTAGAGGCCGTTTCCAGGCAACGACCAGAAAGCAAGATAAACCTACTGACAAAACTGTGGCATGACTGTCTCCCAGCTCACCTGGGGTCTCCCCTGGTGGGCGCACGACTGGAGGGGTTTCAGGACAGATGGGCCAATACCTCTCCAGAGGTCTGGATAAACAACATAATCTCTCAGGGGTACAGGATGGATTTTCAAGAAAGTCCTCACAGTCAGTTTTTTACAACAGGTTTGCCTCGGTGCCCTCAGAAGGCAAAAACATTACTTACGGCAATTAAAAAATTGCTACAGTCAGAGGTCATTGTTCCAGTCCCTACCTCTCAGAGAGGAACGGGATTTTATTCCAGTCTTTTTGTCGTGCCAAAGCCAGACGGGACAGTCAGACCTATACTCAATTTAAAAGTTTTAAACCAATTTCTAAGGGTCTACAGATTCAAGATGGAATCAATCCAGTCGGTCATTGCAGGTTTGGAACAAGAAGAGTTCATGGTATCCATGGACATAAAAGATGCGTACCTGCATATCCCGATTTGGTTCCCCCACCAGGCTTACCTACGGTTTGCACTGGTGAAGGATCATTACCAATTCAGAGCTTTACCATTCGGACTATCCTCAGCCCCAAGGATCTTCACGAAGATCATGGCGGTCATGGTGGCAGAATTGAGGTTACTGGGGATCACAATAATACCTTATCTAGACGATCTCCTAATCAAGGCCTCTTCTCAGGAGAAGTTGATAAAGGATGCTCAGACATCTCACCAATTTCTGATCCAACACGGATGGATAGTGAACTTCCAGAAATCCAACCTCACTCCGACTCAACGGATTCAGTTCCTATGCCTGATATTGGACACGGTGGAATTAAAAAAATTTCTGCCAGAATCCAAGACTCAGGACATACGAAAATTGGTGACTCAGGTACTAAAGGCACCGACAGTTTCCCTACACCTCTGTGTACAACTTCTCGGGAAGATGGTAGCGTCGTTCGAAGCCCTCCAGTACGGCAGACTTCATTCCCGACTTTTTCAGATGAATCTCATTGCTCAAGGAGCAGGTTCGCATTGTCTGCTTCATCGGAGAATTTGCCTTCAACCAGAAGTACGTGTCTCCCTAACATGGTGGTTGGTGCACAAGAATCTTACAGCAGGGAAGAGATTCGGCATTTGGGACTGGAGGATTCTGACAACGGGCGCCAGTCTCAGAGGTTGGGGTGCCGTCCTGGAAGACCATCAATTTCAGGGAAGATGGACATTGCAGGAGAGCAGATTACCCATAAACATTCTCGAATTAAGAGCAGTTTACAATGCACTTCTCTTGGCAGAAGATCTGGTCATGGGTCAACACATACGTTTACAGTCGGACAATGTCACGACGACGGCTTACATAAACCGTCAAGGGGGTACAAAGAGCAAGATGGCGTTAAAGGAATCAACAAAGATCCTGTTGTGGGCGGAGAGGCGAAACATCATCCTCTCGGCAATATTCATCCCAGGTATAGAAAACTGGGAAGCAGATTATCTCAGTCGACAGGACATGCATCCGGGAGAGTGGTGTCTTCATCCACGGATCTTCAAGATGGTAGTGCGGAGATGGGGCCTTCCACAGATCGACCTCATGGCGTCGACGCAGAACCACCAGCTGCCAAGATATGTATCCAGGACAAGGGATACTGCAGCAGAAGGAGTAGATGCATTGACACTTCATTGGGATTACAAAATGGTTTACATCTTTCCACCCTTCCCACTCATACCAAAGATACTGAAAAGGTTGAAACGAGAACGAGTGTGGGCGATTCTAATCGCTCCGGATTGGCCACGCAGGAGTTGGTACTCAGACCTACAAGGGTTGCTGTCAGAAGACCCTTGGCGGTTACCTCAAAGAGAGGACCTGCTGTCTCAAGGACCGTTTCTTCACCCAGACCTGAACAGACTGCGTTTGACGGCGTGGCTGTTGAAACCAGGATCTTAAGGAGCAGAGGAATACCTAGAAGAGCTATTCCTACAATGATTGCGGCTAGGAAGCCGGTGACAGCTGGGCATTACTACAGAATTTGGAAGAAATATATAGGCTGGTGTCAGGAACGTGGATAGGATTCGAAGACCTTCCACTTATCCAGACTTTTACTCTTCCTTCAAGCCGGACTAACCTTAGGTCTGCGGTTGGGATCTCTGAAGGTTCAGGTGTCGGCTCTTTCCATTCTTTTTCAACAACGGTTGGCATCCTTACCAGAAGTTCAGACCTTTTTACAGGGGGTGTTACGGATACAGCCCCCTTTTCGTCCCCCCACGGCACCATGGGATCTAAATTTGGTGTTAGATTTTTTGAGATCACATTTATTTGAGCCGTTACCAAGGACAGACCTAAAATATCTTTCTTGGAAGGTAACGTTATTGCTGGCTTTAGCTTCGGCTAGGTGGGTTTCTGAGCTAGGAGCCTTGTCGTGTAAAAGCCCTTTTTGGTTTTTCATGAGGATCGGGCAGAACTCCGTACAAGAGCAGATTTCCTCCCTAAGGTTGTTTCGGGTTTTCATGTAAACCAACCAATTGTGGTCCCATCCTTCAGGGATCTAGCGGATGGGGATGTGTCCTTGGATGTTGTCCGAGCTTTAAGGGTGTATGTACATATTACATCGTCCTTCCGAAAGTCAGACCATTTGTTCGTCCTTTATGATGGACCAAAGAAGGGTTGGCCAGCTTCTAAGCAAACCCTGTCTCGATGGATTAGACTTGCCATTAGGCAAGCTTATATTTCCTGTGGTAAGCAGGTTCCGTTGCGGACGAGTGCCACTCGATCAGTGGGTGCCTCCTGGGCAGCGGCTAGAGGTGTTTCCACTTCTCAACTTTGCAGAGCGGCGACGTGGTCCTTAGCCCACACGTTCGCGAAATTTTATAAGTTTGATACCTTTGCGTCCGAGGATGCTAAGTTCGGACGTTTGGTTTTGCAGGCAACAGACAGCACTCCCACCCTGGGAGATAACTTTGGGACGTCCCCTAATGTCTAAGAGGAACTCCAGTGTCCCCTAGTGGATGAAAGAGAAAAGAGGATTTTGGTACTTACCAATAAATCCATTTCTCTGAATCCTCTAGGGGACACTGGACGCCCGCCTCTGTGCTGTCAATCCTGCTGTGTTTATAGTTCTTGTTCATACAGTTCGTACAAACAGCGTTGGTTTTTCGTTTAAAGAAGTTTCTTGGATGCTGTTTGGCATGTTGTACAGTTCGGTTCCTCACCATAGGCTCTCGTATCGTGTCCTCGTCTCTCAGTCAAAATTTTCAAAACTGAGGCATGAGGGCCGTGAAGGGGGAGGAACCGGCTGTGCAGACAATGCAAATTTTTTAGAATGTGCCACACCTCCGGTTGCAGGCTTCACACCCCTAATGTCTAAGAGGAACTCCAGTGTCCCCTAGAGGATTCAGAGAAATGGATTTATCGGTAAGTACCAAAATCCTCTTTTAATAGCTCTCTAAAATCATTATCATGATTAGAAACGAGACTTTCGGAGTTTACTTCAAATGTACTAAACTTAATTTCCCATATTATTTGTAAACGCAAGAGTATGTCCTCTTCATCGCTGTCCCAAGAGTTTATTGATATGCTAAAGTACATAATTTAGAGCTAGTCATTAATAATTCTGGTATGTATGTTGATTCATTTTATTTAAAAAATTCTCTTATGTCCGTAGAGGATACTGGGGTCCACATTAGTACCACTGGGTATAGACGGGTCCACTAGGAGCCTTGGGCACTTTAAGAATTCCATAGTGTGCACTGGCTCCTCCCTCTATGCCCCTCCTTCCAGATTCAGTCTAGAAACTGTGACCGAGGAGCCGGTCATGCTTATGGAAGCTCCTGAAGAGTTTTCTACATCTATTTTTCTATTTGTTATTGTCAGGCAGGTCTGATTGGCACCAGCCTGCCTGCTTCGTGGGACTTAGGGGGGAGAATGGCCCAACTTCCTAAACAGTTTCTCCGCTGACAGGACACTGAGCTCCTGAGGGAGTCATTTGCAAGCCCCACCACGGCAAGCGTACCCTCCCGCAGCACACCGCCACTCCTAACAGAGCCAGAAGATAGAAGAGTGGTGAGTACAGCGTCGGCATCCTGGTTAGCGGGTCGCTGGTGGGAATGGCGGCACAAGGGTGGGAGCGCTCCAGGGGGCTCAGAGGACATACATAGCAGTGTGTGTCCCGCCGTGAGGGGCGCGCTGAGCCACCAATCCACACCCACCCTGGCTGACATACCTAACAAGGGTTTTAACCCTCTGTTAGACATAAAATTTACCTCAGGCCAGTATAAAAAAGTGGGAAGCTGCGCGCTATTACGGGGGCGGGGCTTCATTATGACTGGATCCAGCAGCTCACCAGCGCCATTTTCCCTCTGCAGCTCACACTGACAGGACTCACAAGGAAGCCCAGCTCCTCCACAAAGACTCCATGTGTCCTCAGCGGTGCCAGGGGTCTTAGAAGGGGGGGTAGTGTGTTAGTATGTGTGTATAAGGGACTTAGTGTGGCGACCCAGCTGAATTTTTACTTGGCTATAAGGGTGCTGTGTGTGTCTGGCTCCATCTTCTGTGTCTCCCTGCGGGCTCTGTGTGGGTTATACTGTGTTTTCACCTCCTGTGTGTGGGTGTCCCTTCACGTTACCATGTCCAGGTACTGTTTCCTGCACAACTGAGTGTCTGTCCTCCCCTGGAGACTCACTACCGTGTACTCAGGATAGTGCTCATTCTCATGCTACTGGGGCAGAACCCGCATGGTTAGATTCCATTAAAGGGATGATATCTAATATTTCTAATTATTCCATACTGAGAAAGAGACGCAATACTTAAGACAGTCTATGGATGACCTGATGAATAGAGATTCAGTTCCCATTCCAGTGTCTCAGACCCCTGCCATTTGCCAACAAAAGCGTACTCTGGCCCAAATCCTGCAGGCTGACACTGATAACGATGCACCAGACACAGAGGAGAGTGAAGTGGATGCGAGTGGGGGGGATGCGGCCCTGTCACAAGGAATACAGGCCCTGATAGAAGCTATTAGAGATGTTCTGCACATCCCTGACAAGATGGCGGAGGTAGAGGAGGAATCTTATTTTAATGTAAAAAAGAAATCCTCAGCTACGTTTCCAGCATGAAAGGAACTGAATGACCTGTTTGAAGAAACTTGGGCTAATCCTGACAAAAAGTTTCAGATCCCTTAAA
Source organism: Pseudophryne corroboree (assembly GCF_028390025.1). Lineage (NCBI taxonomy): Eukaryota > Metazoa > Chordata > Amphibia > Anura > Myobatrachidae > Pseudophryne > Pseudophryne corroboree. Next base: position 5,464,189 of record NC_086444.1, read on the forward strand.
GGTTAATTACATCCTTTCCCTTTCCTCTGGAAGATAGAAATGGGAAAACCCGCCGATTGTGGATCGGTATCTAGGTTGTCACGTAAGATAGTCTTAAGGGCCCTACAAATTGATCGATCCGCCGCCGAGCTGCCCAACGGCAGATACGGCCGACTGGCAACCCGGCGGCGGGGGGGCAGTGACGGGGAGTGAAGTTTCTTCACTCCCCCCATCACCCGGCTCCATAGAAGTGCAGGCAAATATGGACAAGATCGTCCATATTGGCCTGCATGCACAGGCGACGGAGCACCAGCGATGAACGGGCGTGGGGCCGCACATCGTTCATCGCTGGAGCCTCCACACTCAAAGATATGAACGGTATCTCGTTCATATCTTTGAGCATTATCGGCCAGTGTGTAGGGCCTATTACCCGTTCCTGGGGCGGCATCCTTAAAGGATACTGCTGTCCGCAAGATTGAGACCACTCTCAAATCTTTATACACTGCTGCTGGGGTGGCTCAGAGACCCACTATTGCTTGTGCATGGATTACTAAGGCCATGCCAAGTGGTCAGGTAACCTAATTGACAGATTAGATTCCTTACCCAGGGGGAGATAATTTTACTCCTCCAGCATATTCAGGACTCTGCTACCTTTATGGTGGAGGCCTTAAAGCAAATTGGTTTGCGCAATGCACGTACCACTGCCATGGCAGTGTCAGCTCGCAGGGGCTTGTGATTACGCCAATGGACTGCGGATGTGGATTCCAGGAAAGGTGTGGAAAGCCTACCATTCACAGGTAAGGCCCTCTTTGGAGATGAACTGGATACATGGATATCCAAGGCTACGGCGGGTAAGTCTACGTACCTTCCTTCCGCAGCACCTCCAGCTAGGAAAACCTACTCTGCAGTCCTTTCGGACTGAAATTTTAAAGGCAAATCCAAAGGTTCTTCTACAGCCTTCAAAGGTAATAGAAGTAAACCCATAAAACTAGCAGCTGCAGGTTCTCAGGAACAGACCTCCAGTCCTGCTTCTTAAAAGCCTTCAGCGTGACGGTGGACCGCACTGCCTGGAAGACAGGCAGGTGGGAGCCCGGTTATGTTATTTCAGTCACATTTGGGCAACATCATGCCAGGATCCCTGAGTCAGAGACCTTATCTCCCAGGGCTACAGACTGGAGTTTCAGGAACTCCCACCTCACAGATTCTTCAAATAAGGCTTACCAGCTTCTCCAGAAGCAGGTCTGATTTTGCAGGCTGCAATCCAGAAGCTGGTACAATCTCAGGTCATTGTACCAGTTCCACTTCAACTACAGAACAAAGGTTATTACTCCAACCTGTTTGTGGTACCAAAACCGGATGGTTCGGTAAGGCCCGTTTTAAACCTCAAATCACTGAATCTGTACTTAAGGGTGTTCAGGTTCAAGATGGAGTCTCTGAGAGCGGTGATCTCAGGTCTGGAGGAGGGAGATTTTCTGGTGTCTCTGGACATCAAGGATGCGTACCTTCATATTCAAATTTGGCTGTCTCACAGGCTTATCTACGGTTTGCACTACAGGACTATCACTACCAGTTTCAGGCCCTGCCATTTGGCTTCTCCATGGCACCGACTGTGTTCACCAAGGTAATGAGATGTTGTTTCTCCTCCGCAAGCAGGGAGTGAACATAATACCATACCTGGACAACCTGTTGACAAAAGCACCATCCAGGGAGAGGTTATTGGACAGCATTGTCCTCTGAACCCGACTACTCCAGGATCACGGGTGGATTCTAAACTTGCCAAAATCCCACCTGGAACCAACACGGAGGCTCCCGTTCCTGGGGATGATACTGGATACGGAGGAACAGAAGGTATACCTTCCATTGGAATAGGCATTGGTAATCCAGTCAATGATGCGGGATGTTGTAAAACCAACCCGGATATCGGTGCATCCTCTGCATTCGCCTTCTGGGGAAGCTGGTAGCTTCTTACGAGGCTCTGCAGTATGGAAGGTTTCATGCAAGGCCCTTCCAGCTGGATCTGTTGGACAAATGGTACGGATCACATCTTCACATGCACCAGAGGATACGTCTTTCGCCAAGATCCAGGATTTCTCTTCTGTGGTGGCTTCAGACGTCTCACCTGACCGAGGGTCGACGGTTCGGATTTCAAAACCACAGACGCAAGCCTCACAGACTGGGGAGTAGTCACTTAGGGGGAACAGTTCCAAGGAAAATGGTCAAGTCGGGAAACCATTCTTCCGATCAACGTTCCGGAACTAAGGGCCATATGCAACGCCTTTCTGCAGGCATCGCACCTTCTTCAAGATCACGCCATTCAAGTTCAATCGGACAACGTGACGCAGTAACGTACATAAACCGACAGGGCGGTGTAAAGATACAGATTCTCTGATCACTCAGGTAAACAGTTTAGTAAAGTGGCAAATGCCCTTTATTGTAAATATACACACACAGTACACAATAACATTAACAATTGTAAGCCAGGATGGTATCTTACTTACTAAGTCCCCACAGTAGTATAGGGTTACAGTCTCCTGATGTCACATGCCAGCAGTAGTTCTGTGTCCATAATGCATCCAGACACAATCCTTACTCAGCACACTGGAAGCGCTATCCTACCAGTAGCTTTCAGAAGCAATCCACCTCATTCCTCTCAGGTCAAGAACTCCACTCCACTGTCCCAATAACCCCTGTTTGCTATTATAAGACCTTTGTCTTTCCTACCATAAGGCGACACCCCCAGAACAGTTTCAGATCAGACCTACTTTCACATGTCCAGGCAGGCATGTCCCCTAGGCCACAATAGATATTAACTAAATTAACCTTACTTAATTAATCTGATTGTGTGGCCTGGAATCCATTGTGTGGGGAAGAATGAGGTGGGGGGGGGGGGGGGGGGTATGGACTGACATCTGAGACTGGCTGTATCTCCAACAGCAAACACACAGGTTATCTGAGCAGTCACATGGGGGAACATTATTTTACAAACTATAACCAATACATTTTTTTATATATATATATATATAGATATATATATATATATACACACACACACACATCGTCTTATTCATTCTGTACAAAACATCAGGCTAGAGATATTATTCCCTGATAAACACAAACACATAACAGAGGGATTATGTTTCACAATAATATGTGATGTCCATTTCTACAGTTCTATTGGGAATCCAGGCAGCATGCTGTGTAGGTGACAAGAGAGTTCTTTCCTGTCTCTTTACACTTACGCACTGAATCCAGAAACAGGCTATCAAAAAGTACTCCCCATGAGCCAGCTGGGACTGAGTCCATTACAGGCGGAACAAAGAGCGAGCAGAGCAGCAATGTCAGAGGTAACAAGAATTCTTCTCTGGGCAGAAAGACACGCGGTGGTGCTGTTGGCAATCTTCATTCCGGGAGTAGACAACTGGGAAGCGGACTTCCTTAGCAGACACGACCTCCACCCAGTCGAGTGGGGTCTTCACCCGCAGGTGTTCGAGTCCTTGACATGTTGGTGGGGGACTCCACAAATAGACATGATGGCCTCTCGTCTCAACAAGAAGCTTTGGCGGTATTGTTCCAGGTCGAGGGACCCACAAGCAGTGGCGGTGGACGCACTGGTGACTCCATGGGTCTACCAGATGGTTTACATGTTTCCACCTCTTCCATTGATCCCAAGAATTCTCAAAAGAATAAAAAGGGAAAAGGTTCAAGCAATTCTCATTGCTCCGGACTGGCCAAGAAGGGCCTGCTACACGGATCTACTGGAGATGCTCATGGAGGACCCTCTGCCTCTTCGCGAGGATCTTCTACAACAGGGGCCATTCGTCTTTCAAGACTTAACACGGCTACGTTTGATGGCATGGAAGTTGAGCGTCAAATTCTAGCCCAGAAGTGGATCCCGGACAAGGTTATTCCAACCCTGATCCAAGCCAGAAAAGGGGTAATGTCTAAACACTACCACCGTATTTGGAAAAAATATGTCTTGTGGTGTGAAAACAGGAAATATCCTATAGTGGAATTTCAACTGGGACGTTTCCTCCTTTTTCTACAGTCAGGTGTGGATGTGGGCCTACGTTTGGGCTCTTTGAAAGTCCAGATTTCAGCCTTATCCATTTTCTTCCAGAAACAATTGGCTTCCCTCCCTGAGATTCAGACGTTCTTGAAGGGTGTTCTGCACATCCAACCTCCCTTTGTGCTTCCCACGTGCAACGTGGTGTTGTAGTTTCTACAATCTGAATGGTTTGAGCCTTTACAGGAGGTTGACATAAAGTTTCTTACGTGGAAGACCGTTACACTGTTGGCCTTGGCTTCAGCAAGGCATGTGTCGGAACTGGGGGCGTTGTCTCACAAAAGCCCCTATTTGATTTTTCATGAAGATAGAGCTGAACTCAGAACGCGTCTGCAATTTCTTCCTAAGGTGGTGTATGCATTTCATATCAACCAACCTATTGTAGTTCCGGTGCTTACAGATACCTCTACTACCTCAAAGTCCTTAGATGTTGTGAGGGCTTTGAAAATCTAAGTGAAGCGGACAGCCGTCACAGAAAATCTGACTCGCTGTTTGTTCTCTATGGTCCCAAGAAAATTGGGTGTCCTGCTTCAAAGCAGTCTATTGCTCGCTGAATCAGGTGTACTATCCAGCATGCTTATTCTACGGCAGGATTGCTGGTTCCTAAAGTACAGGCCCACTTGAATAGATCGATGGGTTCTTCCTGGGCAGCTGCCCGGGGTGTCTCGGCTTTACAGCTCTGCCGAGCAGCTACTTGGTCAGGTTCGAACACGTTTGCTAAGTTTACAAGTTCGATACTTTGGCCTCTGAGGACCTTCAGTTTGGTCAATCAGTTCTGCAGGAACCTCAGCACTCTCCCTCCTGTACTGGGAGCTTTGGTACATCCCCATGGTACTAATGTGGCCCCCAGTATCCTCTAGGACGTAAGAGAAAAATAAGAATTTACTTACCGATAATTCTATTTCTCATAGTCCGTAGTGGATGCTGGGGACTCCGTCAGGACCATGGGGAATAGCGGCTCCGCAGGAGACAGGGCACAAAAAGTAAGCTTTTAGGATCACATGGTGTGTACTGGCTCCTCCCCCTATGACCCTCCTCCAAGCCTCAGTTAGGTACTGTGCCCGGACGAGCGTACACAATAAGGAAGGATCTTGAATCCCGGGTAAGACTCATACCAGCCACACCAATCACACCGTACAACTTGTGATTTGAACCCAGTTAACAGTATGATAACAACGAAGAAGCCTCTGAAAAGATGGCTCACAACAATAATAACCCGATTTTTGTAACAATAACTATGTACAAGTATTGCAGACAATCCGCACTTGGGATGGGCGCCCAGCATCCACTACGGACTATGAGAAATAGAATTATCGGTAAGTAAATTCTTATTTTCTCTAACGTCCTAGTGGATGCTGGGGACTCCGTCAGGACCATGGGGATTATACCAAAGCTCCCAAACGGGCGGGAGAGTGCGGATGACTCTGCAGCACCGAATGAGAGAACTCCAGGTCCTCCTTAGCCAGAGTATCAAATTTGTAAAATTTTACAAACGTGTTCTCCCCTGACCACGTAGCTGCTCGGCAAAGTTGTAATGCCGAGACCCCTCGGGCAGCCGCCCAAGATGAGCCCACCTTCCTTGTGGAGTGGGCATTTACAGATTTAGGCTGTGGCAGGCCTGCCACAGAATGTGCAAGTTGGATTGTGCTACAGATCCAACGAGCAATCGTCTGCTTAGACGCAGGAGCACCCATCTTGTTGGGTGCATACAGGATAAACAGCGAGTCAGATTTTCTGACTCCAGCCGTCCTTGAAATATATATTTTCAATGCTCTGACAACGTCCAGCAACTTGGAGTCCTCCAAGTCGCTAGTAGCCGCAGGCACCACAATAGGCTGGTTCAAGTGAAAAGCCGAAACCACCTTAGGCAGAAACTGAGGACGCGTCCGCAGTTCTGCCCTGTCCGAATGGAAAATCAGATATGGGCTTTTGTACGATAAAGCCGCCAACTCTGATACTCTCCTGGCTGAAGCCAGGGCCAGTAGCATGGTTACTTTCCATGTAAGATACTTCAAATCTACCGATTTGAGCGGCTCAAACCAATGGGATTTGAGAAAATCCAAAACTACGTTGAGATCCCACGGTGCCACTGGAGGCACAATCGGGGGCTGTATATGTAGTACACCTTTGACAAAGGTTTGTACTTCAGGCACTGAAGCCAATTCTTTCTGGAAGAAAATCGATAAGGCCGAAATTTGAACCTTAATAGACCCCAATTTGAGGCCCATAGACAATCCTGCCTGCAGGAAATGTAGGAATCGACCCAATTGAAATTCCTCCGTTGGGGCCTTCTTGGCCTCACACCACGCAACATATTTTCTCCAAATGCGGTGATAATGTTGTGCGGTCACTTCCTTCCTGGCTTTAATCAAGGTAGGAATAACTTCCTCTGGAATGCCCTTTTCTTTTAGAATCCGGCGTTCAACCGCCATGCCGTCAAACGCAGTCGCGGTAAGTCTTGGAACATACAAGGTCCCTGCTGAAGCAGATCCCTTCTTAACGGTAGAGGCCACGGCTCTTCCGTGAGCATCTCTTGAAGTTCCGGGTACCAAGTCCTTCTCGGCCAATCCGGAGCCACGAGTATTGTTCTTACTCCCCGTAGCCGTATAATTCTCAGTACCTTTGGTATGAGAGGCAGAGGAGGAAACACATACACGGACTGGTACACCCACGGTGTTACCAGAGCGTCCACAGCTATTGCCTGAGGGTCTCTTGACCTGGCGCAATATCTGTCCAGTTTCTTGTTGAGGCGGGACGCCATCATGTCCACCTTTGGTTTTTCCCAACGGTTCACAATCATGTGGAAGACTTCTGGATGAAGTCCCCACTCTCCCGGGTGGAGGTCGTGTCTGCTGAGGAAGTCTGCTTCCCAGTTGTCCACTCCCGGAATGAACACTGCTGACAGTGCTATGACATGATTTTCCGCCCAGCGAAGAATCCTTGCAGCTTCTGTCATTGCTCTTCTGCTTCTCGTGCCGCCCTGTCTGTTTACGTGGGCGACTGCCGTGATGTTGTCCGACTGGATCAACACCGGCTGACCCTGAAGCAGCGGTTTTGCCAGGCTTAGAGCATTGTAAATCGCTCTTAGCTCCAGTATATTTATGTGAAGAGACGTCTCCAGGTTTGACCACACGCCCTGGAAGTTTCTTCCCTGTGTGACTGCTCCCCAGCCTCGTAGGCTGGCATCCGTAGTCACCAGGACCCAGTCCTGTATGCCGAATCTGCGGCCCTCTAACAGATGGGCACTCTGCAACCACCACAGAAGAGACACCCTTGTTCTTGGTGACAGTGTTATCCGCTGATGCATGTGCAGATGCGATCCGGACCATTTGTCCAGCAGATCCCACTGAAATATTCGTGCGTGGAATATGCCGAATGGAATTGCTTCGTAAGAAGCCACCATCTTTCCCAGGACTCTTGTGCATTGATGTACTGACACATTTCCTGGTTTTAGGAGGTTCCTGACAAGTTCGGATAACTCCCTTGCTTTCTCCTCCGGGAGAAACACCTTTTTCTGAACAGTGTCCAGAATCATTCCCAGGAACAGCAGACGTGTCGTCGGGGTCAATTGAGATTTTGGAAGATTCAGAATCCACCCGTGTTGTTGAAGCACTACTTGGGTTAGTGCTACTCCGACTTCCAGCTGTTCTCTGGACCTTGCCCTTATCAGGAGATCGTCCAAGTAAGGGATAATTAATACGCCTTTTCTTCGTAGAAGAACCATCATTTCGGCCATTACCTTGGTAAAGACCCGAGGTGCCGTGGACAAACCAAACGGCAGCGTTTGAAACTGATAATGACAGTTTTGTATCACGAACCTGAGATACCCTTGGTGTGAAGGGTAAATTGGGACATGCAGATAAGCATCTTTTATGTCCAGGGACACCATGAAGTCCCCTTCTTCCAGATTCGCTATCACTGCTCTGAGTGACTCCATCTTGAACTTGAATGTCTGTATGTACCGGTTCAAGGATTTCAGATTTAGAATAGGTCTTACCGAACCGTCCGGCTTCGGTACCACAAATAGCGTGGAATAATACCCCTTTCCCTGTTGTAGGAGGGGTACCTTGACTATCACCTGCTGAGAATACAGCTTGTGAATGGCTTCCAATACCGTCGCCCTTTCTGAGGGAGACGTTGGTAAAGCAGACTTTAGGAACCGGCGAGGGGGAGACTTTTCGAATTCCAACTTGTAACCCTGAGATACTACCTGCAGGATCCAAGGGTCCACCTGTGAGCGCGCCCACTGTGTGCTGAAAATCTTTAGTCAACCCCCCACCGCCCCTGAGTCCGCTTGCACAGCCCCAGCGTCATGCTGAGGGCTTTGTAGAAGCCGGGGAGGGCTTCTGTTCGTGGGAAGTAGTTGCTTACTGCAACCTCTTACCCCTTCCTTTGCCTCTGGGCAAATATGACTGTCCTTTTGCCCGCTTGTTCTTATAGGAACGAAAGGACTGCGGCTGAAAAGACGGTGTCTTTTTCTGTTGGGAGGTGACCTGAGGTAAAAAAGTGGATTTTCCGGCTGTTGCCGTGGCCACCAGATCCGATAGACCGACCCCAAATAATTCCTCTCCTTTATACGGCAATACTTCCATATGCCGTTTGGAAACCGCATCACCTGACCACTGTCGCGTCCATAAACTTCTTCTGGCAGATATGGACATCGCACTTACTCTCGATGCCAGAGTGCAAATATCCCTCTGAGCATCTCGCATATAAAGAAAAGCATCCTTTAATTGCTCTATAGTCAATAAAATACTGTCCCTATCCAGGGTATCAATATTTTCAGTCAGGGAATCCGACCACACCACCCCAGCACTGCACATCCAGGCTGAGGCTATTGCTGGTCGCAGTATAACACCAGTATGTGTGTATATACTCTTCAGGGTAGTTTCCAGCCTCCTATCAGCTGGATCCTTGAGGGCGGCCGTATCAGGAGACGGTAACGCCACTTGTTTTGATAAGCGTGTGAGCGCCTTATCCACCCTAGGGGGTGTTTCCCAGCGCGCCCTAACCTCTGGTGGGAAAGGGTATAATGCCAATAACTTCTTTGAAATTAGCAGTTTTCTATCGGGGTTAACCCACGCTTCATCACACACGTCATTCAATTCCTCTGATTCTGGAAAAGCTACAGGTAGTTTTTTCACACCCCACATAATACCCCCCTTTGAGGTACCTGCAGTATCAGAGATATGCAAAGCCTCCTTCATTGCCGTGATCATATAACGTGTGGCCCTATTGGAAAATACGTTTATTTCTTCACCGTCGACACTAGATTCATCTGTGTCGGTACCTGTGTCGACTGACTGAGGTAAGGGACGTTTTACAGCCCCTGACGGTGCCTGAGACGCCTGGACAGGTACTAACTGGTTTTCCGGCCGTCTCATGTCGTCAACTGACTTTTGCAGCGTGCTAACATTATCACGTAATTCCATAATTAAAGCCATCCATTCCGGTGTCGACTCCCTAGGGGGTGACATCACCATTACCGGCAATTGCTCCGCCTCCACACCAACATCGTCCTCATACATGTCGACACACACGTACCGACACACAGCAGACACACAGGGAATGCTCTTATCGAAGACAGGACCCCACTAGCCCTTTGGGGAGACAGAGGGAGAATTTGCCAGCACACACCAAAGCGCTATAAAAATGTATATAAACAACCCTAAAAGGTGTTGTTTCTGTTATATGCGCTTAATATATAAAAATATCGCCAAAATATGCCCCCCTTCTCTGTTTTACCCTGTTTCTGTAGTGCAGTGCAGGGGAGAGTCCTGGGAGCCTTCCTCACAGCGGAGCTGAGCAGGAAAATGGCGCTGTGTGCTGAGGAGATAGGCCCCGCCCCCTATTTCGGCGGGCTCTTCTCCCGGAGTTTGTAAGATCTGGCAGGGGTTAAATACATCCATATAGCCTCAAGGGCTATATGTGATGTATTTTAGCCATAGAAAAAGGTATTATACATTGCTGCCCAGGGCGCCCCCCCCAGCGCCCTGCACCCTCAGTGACCGCTGGTGTGAAGTGTGCCGACAACAATGGCGCACAGCTGCAGTGCTGTGCGCTACCTTATGAAGACTGAAAGTCTTCTGCCGCCTGTTTCCGGACCTCTGGACCTCTTCAACTTCGGCATCTGCAAGGGGGGTCGGCGGCACGGCTCCGGGACCGGACTCCATGGCTGGGCCTGTGTTCGATCCCTCTGGAGCTAATGGTGTCCAGTAGCCTAAGAAGCAAATCCATCCTGCACGCAGGTGAGTTCACTTCTCTCCCCTAAGTCCCTCGATGCAGTGAGCCTGTTGCCAGCAGGACTCACTGAAAATAAGAAACCTAAAAAACTTTTTCTAAGCAGCTCTTTATGAGAGCCACCTAGATTGCACCCTGCTCGGACGGGCACAAAAACCTAACTGAGGCTTGGAGGAGGGTCATAGTGGGAGGAGCCAGTACACACCATGTGATCCTAAAAGCTTACTTTTTGTGCCCTGTCTCCTGCGGAGCCGCTATTCCCCATGGTCCTGACGGAGTCCCCAGCATCCACTAGGACGTTAGAGAAATAGGATTTTAATTACCTACTGGTAAATCCTTTTTTCGTAGTCTGTAGAGGATACTGGGCGCCCGCCCAGTGCTTTGTGTTTCCTGTACTGTTACTTTGTTAAGTAAATTTGGTGGTTCAGTTGTTGCTATTCCTGTTCAGGTTGGGTTAGCATGGCTTTCCTCTTGTTTTGTGTGTGCTGGTTCATATCTCACCACTGTTCTGTTACATCCTTCCTCAGTATATGTCCGTCTCCTCGGGCAGTTTCTAGACTGAGTCTGGTAGGAGGGGCATAGAGGGAGGAGCCAGTGCACACTATTGATTTCTTAAAGTGCCCAAGGGTCCTCTTGGACCCGTCTATACCCTATGGTACTAATGTGGACCCCAGTATCCTCTACGGACTACCAGAAAAGGATTTACCAGTAGGTAATTAAAATCCTATTTTTTATATAAAATATAATTTTATTAATTAAATATTTTATATCTTGTTACTTTCCTTTTTATAGTATCAATTATAAACACTTTTTCAAACTGAAGAAAAGATGAAATATACACTTGGGTTGTGTGGCAGCAATCAAACTCATTCTGAGGAAGGCTACTCAACAGATTGCTAACAAATGTGACATGCCACAGTCTTGTGTAATGTATACATTAGCTCGATACAAACATGACTAAACACAATTGTGGACGACCTGGCTGTACATCAAACGGGAGATACAGAACTGTATTAATCTTCCCTCTGATGTACACCTGGGTCATGCAGAGAAACCAGACTCCCAGCAACTGCAATCACAGACAAACTCCAGTACCAGGTGATACAGATAAAAGATATATAATGTAGATCTAAAATGGTCACATAAGCTCATAGAAAACCATTGAACTGGTCTGTAAAGAAAGTAAAATGATGGGTCACAGAACACCGGTATTTGATCATTGGGAAAAAGTATTTTGAGTCCAAATCCAACTTTTCGAAACCAGAACACGTCAGAATAGTCGGAGAACATGTGTTAGATAATTGTATAAGTGATACACGTGGTGGTCATGTCATGATTTGGGGTGGTTTTGGTGGATGAAAGGTTGGAGATTTAACTCATAACATCAACTATTGATAAGAAACGATACCATTGTATTTTAGTCCATCACGTTCTACCATCTTAAAATATTGGAATGGGGCCATTGTCACGGCTGAAGTTATTTGTGAATCCGGACTAGGTTAGCTACTGGGCTTTGACTTGTAGGACGGAACTGTAATATAGGATGTGCTCATTGACAGATGTTGCAGTTTGGCAATGTAGGAACACCTGACTGGATGCTGTATCATGTGAGTACAGGTGGGGGTGTGGCAGTGTAGGAACACCTGACTGGATGCTGTATCAGGTGAGTAGAGGTGGGGGTGTGGCAATCAGGAACACCTGACTGGATGCTGTATCATGTGAGTACAGGTGGGGGTGTAGCAATCAGGAACACCTGACTGGACGCTGTATCAGGTGAGTAGAGGTGGGGGTGTGGCAATGTAGAAACACCTGACTAGATGCTGTATCAGGTGAGTACAGGTGGGGGTGTGGCAATGTAGGAACACCTGACTGGATGCTGTATCAGGTGAGTACAGGTGGGGGTGTGGCAATGTAGGAACACCTGACTGGATGCTGTATCAGGTGAGTACAGGTGGGGGTGTGGCAATGTAGGAACACCTGACTGGATGCTGTATCATGTGAGTACAGGTGGGGGTGTGGCAATCAGGAACACCTGACTGGATGCTGTATCAGGTGAGTAGAGGTGGGGGTGTGGCAATCAGGAACACCTGACTGGATGCTGTATCAGGTGAGTAGAGGTGGTGGTGTGGCAATGTAGGAACACCTGACTAGATACTGTATCAGGTGAGTACAGGTGGGGGGGTGGCAATGTAGGAACACCTGACTGGATGCTGTATCAGGTGAGTACAGGTGGGGGTGTGGCAATCAGGAACACCTGACTGGATGCTGTATCAGGTGAGTAGAGGTGGGGGTGTGGCAATCAGGAACACCTGACTGGATGCTGTATCAGGTGAGTAGAGGTGGTGGTGTGGCAATGTAGGAACACCTGACTAGATACTGTATCAGGTGAGTACAGGTGGGGGTGTGGCAATGTAGGAACACCTGACTGGATGCTGTATCAGGTGAGTACAGGTGGGGGTGTGGCAATGTAGGAACACCTGACTGGATGCTGTATCATGTGAGTACAGGTGGGGGTGTGGCAATCAGGAACACCTGACTGGATGCTGTATCAGGTGAGTAGAGGTGGGGGTGTGGCAATCAGGAACACCTGACTGGATGCTGTATCAGGTGAGTACAGGTGGGGGTGTGGCAATGTAGGAACACCTGACTGGATGCTGTATCAGGTGAGTAGAGGTGGTGGTGTGGCAATCAGGAACACCTGACAAGATACTGCATCAGGTGAGTAGAGGTGGGGGTGTGGCAATGTAGGAACACCTGACTGGATGCTGTATCAGGTGAGTACAGGTGGGGGTGTGGCAATGTAGGAACACCTGACTGGATGCTGTATCATGTGAGTACAGGTGGGGGTGTGGCAATCAGGAACACCTGACTGGATGCTGTATCAGGTGAGTAGAGGTGGGGGTGTGACAATCAGGAACACCTGACTGGATGCTGTATCAGGTGAGTACAGGTGGGGGTGTGGCAATCAGGAACACCTGACTGGACGCTGTATCAGGTGAGTACAGGTGGGGGTGTGGCAATCAGGAACACCTGACTGGATGCTGTATCAGGTGAGTACAGGTGGGGGTGTGGCAATGTAGGAACACCTGACTGGATGCTGTATCAGGTGAGTAGAGGTGGTGTGGCAATCAGGAACACCTGACTGGATGCTGTATCATGTGAGTACAGGTGGGGGTGTGGCAATCAGGAACACCTGACTGGATGCTGTATCAGGTGAGTAGAGGTGGTGGTGTGGCAATCAGGAACACCTGACTGGATGCTGTATCAGGTGAGTACAGGTGGGGGTGTGGCAGTGTAGGAACACCTGACTGGATGCTGTATCAGGTGAGTAGAGGTGGTGGTGTGGCAATCAGGAACACCTGACTGGATGCTGTATCAGGTGAGTAGAGGTGGTGGTGTGGCAATCAGGAACACCTGACTGGATGCTGTATCAGGTGAGTAGAGGTGGTGGTGTGGCAATCAGGAACACCTGACTGGATGCTGTATCAGGTGAGTACAGGTGGGGGTGTGGCAATCAGGAACACCTGACTGGATGCTGTATCAGGTGAGTAGAGGTGGTGGTGTGGAAATCAGGAACACCTGACTGGACGCTGTATCAGGTGAGTAGAGGTGGGGGTGTGGCAGTGTAAGAACACCTGACTGGATGCTGTATCAGGTGAGTAGAGGTGGTGGTGTGGCAATCAGGAACACCTGACTGGATGCTGTATCAGGTGAGTAGAGGTGGGGGTGTGGCAGTGTAAGAACACCTGACTGGATGCTGTATCAGGTGAGTAGAGGTGGTGGTGTGGCAATGTAGGAACACCTGACTAGATACTGTATCAGGTGAGTACAGGTGGGGGTGTGGCAATGTAGGAACACCTGACTGGATGCTGTATCAGGTGAGTACAGGTGGGGGTGTGGCAATGTAGGAACACCTGACTGGATGCTGTATCATGTGAGTACAGGTGGGGGTGTGGCAATCAGGAACACCTGACTGGATGCTGTATCAGGTGAGTAGAGGTGGGGGTGTGACAATCAGGAACACCTGACTGGATGCTGTATCAGGTGAGTACAGGTGGGGGTGTGGCAATCAGGAACACCTGACTGGACGCTGTATCAGGTGAGTACAGGTGGGGGTGTGGCAATCAGGAACACCTGACTGGATGCTGTATCAGGTGAGTACAGGTGGGGGTGTGGCAATGTAGGAACACCTGACTGGATGCTGTATCAGGTGAGTAGAGGTGGTGTGGCAATCAGGAACACCTGACTGGATGCTGTATCATGTGAGTACAGGTGGGGGTGTGGCAATCGGGAACACCTGACTGGATGCTGTATCAGGTGAGTAGAGGTGGTGGTGTGGCAATCAGGAACACATGACTGGATGCTGTATCAGGTGAGTACAGGTGGGGGTGTGGCAGTGTAGGAACACCTGACTGGATGCTGTATCAGGTGAGTAGAGGTGGTGGTGTGGCAATCAGGAACACCTGACTGGATGCTGTATCAGGTGAGTAGAGGTGGTGGTGTGGCAATCAGGAACACCTGACTGGATGCTGTATCAGGTGAGTAGAGGTGGTGGTGTGGCAATCAGGAACACCTGACTGGATGCTGTATCAGGTGAGTACAGGTGGGGGTGTGGCAATCAGGAACACCTGACTGGATGCTGTATCAGGTGAGTAGAGGTGGTGGTGTGGAAATCAGGAACACCTGACTGGACGCTGTATCAGGTGAGTAGAGGTGGGGGTGTGGCAGTGTAAGAACACCTGGCTGGATGCTGTATCAGGTGAGTAGAGGTGGTGGTGTGGCAATCAGGAACACCTGACTGGATGCTGTATCAGGTGAGTAGAGGTGGGGGTGTGGCAGTGTAAGAACACCTGACTGGATGCTGTATCAGGTGAGTAGAGGTGGTGGTGTGGCAATCAGGAACACCTGACTGGATGCTGTATCAGATGAGTAGAGGTGGGGGTGTGGCAATCAGGAACACCTGACTGGATGCTGTATCAGGTCAGTGCAGGTGGGGGTGTGGCAATCAGGAACACCTGACTGGATGCTGTATCAGGTGAGTACAGGTGGGGGTGTGGCAGTGTAGGAACACCTGACTGGATGCTGTATCAGGTGAGTAGAGGTGGGGGTGTGGCAGTGTAAGAACACCTGACTGGATGCTGTATCAGGTGAGTAGAGGTGAGGGTGTGGCAGTGTAGGAACACCTGACTGGATGCTGTATCGGGTGAGTAGAGGTGGGGGTGTGGCAGTGTAGGAACACCTGACTGGATGCTGTATCGGGTGAGTAGAGGTGGGGGTGTGGCAGTGTAGGAACACCTGACAGGATGCTGTATCAGGTGAGTAGAGGTGGGGGTGTGGCAATGTAGGAACACCTGACTGGATGCTGTATCAGGTGAGTACAGGTGGGGGTGTGGCAGTGTAAGAACACCTGACTGGATGCTGTATCAGGTGAGTAGAGGTGGGGGTGTGGCAGTGTAAGAACACCTGACTGGATGCTGTATCAGGTGAGTAGAGGTGGGGGTGTGGCAGTGTAGGAACACCTGACTGGATGCTGTATCGGGTGAGTAGAGGTGGGGGTGTGGCAGTGTAGGAACACCTGACTGGATGCTGTATCAGGTGAGTAGAGGTGGGGGTGTGGCAGTGTAAGAACACCTGACTGGATGCTGTATCGGGTGAGTAGAGGTGGGGGTGTGGCAGTGTAGGAACACCTGACTGGATGCTGTATCGGGTGAGTAGAGGTGGGGGTGTGGCAGTGTAGGAACACCTGACTGGATGCTGTATCGGGTGAGTAGAGGTGGGGGTGTGGCAGTGTAGGAACACCTGACTGGATGCTGTATCGGGTGAGTAGAGGTGATGGTGAGATACCAGCTGTATGGGAAACTGGAACACTGGGGTGATGAGTTACCAGTGCAAAAGAATAGCTGGGAAGTTCAACACGTTGAGGATATCCTATCACTGGGATGAGATAAACCAGTGAATCAGGAAATGCTGCAATGGATTTGCAGGAGCAGCTTTACTGGAATGCTGGGATAGACTGCACCAGTGAATAGGATAATGCTGCAATGGGGTTGCAGGAGCAGCTATTCAGGAACATTGGGATATGCTGTACCAGTGAATTGGGTAATGCTGCAATGGAGTTGTAGAAGCAGCTTTTTTAAGATCACTGTGATTGGCTGAACCGGTGAATCTGGATATGCTGCTGATATGTCTATCTTGTTCCGTTCCACTAATAAATATTGATGTTATAACGGTCTTCTATAAATACATTATAATGTCTGGTGCTTGACATGTTTAATTTGTGTGGTATGAAATATGTGTTGAATATATCTTTGTGGCTTGTCTGTGTGAATGCGTATGCTACCATATATCACTGTGTATGCTGACGCACAGCGACCCATCTGTTGGGAGTTTATATGTGGTATGTATGTAATATTTCTTTTTCATCCACTAGGGGTCACTGGAGTACTCTTGGGATATGGACGGGCGCAGCCGAACAAAGGCACTGAATATTTAAATTTAGGACTCTCCACCCCTCCATATCCCCGAGTACCTCAGTGTACGACCTCAGTGTTTTTTCGGTGCTCACAGCACTAACATCGGCTTGTGGGAAGATTCCCACATTTGGTGGAAGATTTTATTAAATTTTTCATTTTTACTTTTTATTTTTACACTTCCCTTCCCAGTTTCTAGAAAAACATGGGTCCGGGATGGTGCCGCTGCAAGGCAGCGCATGGCGTGTCGGTCCTCACAAAGAGCACCCTCACAGCCACAGGCAGCCCACTGTCTCCTGCAAAGAGCTGGACGGAGCTTACAGAAAAAGCCCCGTCACAGCCAGGAACAAGCTGGACGGAGCTTACAGAAAGAAGCCCCGTCACAGCCAGGAAGAAAGCCCCGTCACAGCCAGGAACAAGCTGGACGGAGCTTACAGGAAGAAGCCCTGTCATAGCCCTCACTACATGCGGCACGACGAGCAAGGTATGGTGGGGTGTCAGGGCGGTCAGCTCACGCTGCCGCCCTGCTGTGTGGGGAAAGTGCTCCTTTACCGATGGCCGCCGCTGATACATACTCCCGCCGCTGCTTACAGGTGCCGCCGCTGATTATCCAGCCACCGCTGTGCGAGGCCGCCCGAGCCAGCCACTCTACGCTGTCGCTATCTAGGGGAAACAGCTCGGAGCGGCCGCACGTCACTCAGAGACGCCGGACGCTCTTCCAGCGCTGATTACCCGGCCACCGCAGCCCGCCGCTGATTACCCGGCCACTGCTGTAGGAGAGGCGCCGCCCGCTCTTCCGGACGCAGCTCCCCGGCGCTATACACAGCGCTCCCCTGCTTCCGCTAGGCTCCCTGCACCCGCTCCCGTCCGCTGCAGGTAACATGGGGGAGAAGCTACCTCACAAGCAGCGCAGCTGCAGGGGGGGTGAGGGGGAGTAAATGCCCATAGCAGCAGCACCATATAGCAAGGCTGCATGGGGTAAGAAGTCATAGGCTGTTCAGCTTTTTAAACAGACAGTTAGTTATAGGCTATCAGTGTCATAACCTAAACTATGTTTCTAACTGTAAGCATGGCAGCCATTTTTAACATGTTTCCTGGTTTTTCTGTTAAGGCTGCCATATAATGTTAATACAAAATTCACTGCAGGCTGTGTTTATATTAACTGGAAGGCTAACTAAAGGCATGTATTGTAAACTGCATGTATTTTACTGTATACTAGACCTGTGATTATCACTGTATAATAGGCTATTAAGCCTATATTAACACTGCAGCAGGTATTGTAACCTGTCCTGTGATTTTCAGTGTAAGCATGGCATGGGGGCCATTTTAATCATTACTGTTTCTTCCAGTTTATAATTCCAGAACATTCCGGCCATACACCTCTACTCCACAAGGAGGCGCAGGGGTGTTAGTGGGAATTTTGGTTCAGGTTTCACATAAGTTAGCCATGTAAACTGTATTTCGACATAATTCTGGAACATTCCTGCCCTACATCTCTAAGCCACCAGAGGCGCAGGGGTGTTAGTGGGAATTTGGTTCGGGTTTCACATGCCCATGTGAACTGCTTTTCACATAAAGAATACTCTGGTTTCTCTTCACATCGAAGAAATCTTTCGCTTTTACTAAAGATTTCCGTAGAGAGAAACAACCATGAGTTTCATATCAATATGCTGTTCAGCAATAAGATATATATATGACACATAATAACTTCAATAGGTCGTGCAAGTGTCTGTCTGTTGCCTATTGTGGTGTCTGTCTACATAGCGAGTAAGGCTCTAGCGCAGACTAAAAATAATTTTAAACATTGGCAATTCAAATTAAAGGAGCGGTAACATCGGAGTCTCGGAAGTTACTCCGCCAGCCCTAACAAAAGACAGTCTTTCCAAAGGGCCAATTTCCCTTTGGGTACCAGAGTGTTTATTTGACTGGTCTTATAATTTAATGCACGATTCTATGTCAAATCTCACACCGAACGAGTGAGAAGGGTACATTAGTCCAGCACTCAGATAGTGCGGGGTTTTTGACAACCATACATAATCGTTTCCAAAATGACGCGATCCGCCATTGGTAAATGCGTCTCTGTCAAACATTATAAAAACCCAGGATACATTTGGGTCACTAGACTCTATGTATGAAACAATGACGATCACTGTTAAAAGAAGCTGCAGAGTATATCTGTAAAGCTTCTGCTAACGCCGGTTACTTTCATCGTCGCTAGTTTAAGCGCGACAAGGCCAGAGCTTGTTTGCTCCTAAATTTGATATTCAGCCATTACCGCATCCAGTATCAAAACGCAAATACTTGTACCGGCGTTTAATCCCTTTAGACTTCAGGTTTTTTTTTTCAAAACGGTGGTACAAAACAGTCACGCCTTGTAACGACAGGACGCTACAGTCAGCAAGCCAGTGGTTTGATGACCTCTTTTCCAATTGTGGAAGCGCGTCTTTACATGTTACATTTGCGGGGTTTCCAGACTTCAACTCATGGATGTCTCAGCTATTTACAGATTAAAAGACAAGACTGCCTCTGTCGAACGGTTTGGCAGGTTGCCATTTAGTCTCTGCTGGTTTTCAGCTGTCTTTATAATCCAGGCAGTAGTACACCAACAGAGTCAGGGTTACTTATTCCTCTCTGTTTGAAAAAACCAGACAGCTCCGTCGCAATCTTAATCAGCAAGTCATTTACTGCAGTGGGAAAATGGATTTTCTCATGTTAGTATTTGCTTATTGGAGCCACAAAATGGCATAATTGCACTTGATCTTCACAATGCGTATTTACCCATTCCGGTTTGTTCATCACAGGTTCTAGCGTTTGCAAATCGCCACAACCATTAACCATTTCAGGTCTACCGTTTCTTATCGCCTCGGGTATTTACCAAAGTGATGTTGGTGATGATAGCTCATCTCACATAAGAACTCTGTCTCAACAGAGTTTCTTTATCTTAGATGATCTGCTCATAAGAACTCTGTCTCAACAAAGTTCCTCTAACTTGCGCTACTAATGTATACTGCGGTGGCAGATCAAGTTCAAAAACAATCGCATCTAATTCCGTTTAAACGATGTCAATTCCTAGGTAAGATTATAAATACGGTAAATCAAAGACATTTACCTACTACACCAGTAAGAACAAATGTACATCTAGTAATTAGTGCAAAACACGCACACTAGCGGTACATTGGTGTATTCACCTGTTAAGAATAATGATGTGTTTCAAAGCGATTTAGTTCAACGCCCTTCACTCGCGTTTCCCACAGAGGGGCGAGGGTGTATATACTCTGGACGCGAGTCGCAGAGGTTCAGGAGTTGTAGTTAAAAAAGATCAGCGACAAAGGTTCTAAAACGGATTACGACAGATTGCTGTCGATAAATGTCCTGGAACTCCGTGCATTTTACAATGCACTACATGCTTCGCTTTCAGTCTGACCAGGGGCAGTCAGACAACGCAACGGCAGTTGCATACACAACAACCAGGGAGAACCAAAAAGCCGCATGACAATGCGGCAGGTAACTCGAATCCTCAATTGCTCAGAACACCATTATGTGGAAATGTCAACGAGGTTCATTCCGTGAGTGGACATCTGTTACACAGATGATCTCACCCGTCAGGATTTAGATCCTGAAAACTGGACATTAAATCCACAGGTGTTTCATATGTGAGTCCACAGAAGGGGGTTACCCTCATGTATACATGATGGCATCTCGCCACAATTACAAAAGCTCAGTATGTGTAACAAGGGCAGTGGCGGTGGAGTCTCTCACATTCATGTGGTCATTCAGCATCGTGTATCTGGCTCCACCATTTTTCCGCTGCTCTCTCCGTTGCCAAAACGGATCATAAGACAGTTGTCACAGTCATACTAGTGATATCTCATGGGTTTCGGAGAGCTTGCTTCTCGAATCTCCAAGGAATACTTGCACACGATCTTGGCCCACTCATAATACGTCCAACCTGTTACAACAGGGAACGTTCTGTTACCCATAGTTACCTATGTACCTATTACCTATGTACCGCAGCTGCGGTTGACGGGGTGAGGGTTCAGACCTCCCTCTTAAGAAATAGGGCATTACAGTATTGGTTATACCAACCATGTTACGAGCTAGTAAGCCGCTTAAGGCAGCTCATTATTACAAAATTTCGTGTGCTTACATAGGTGGTAAAGCTCGGAAGTTTCCGACATCATCCTTCAAGTTACCCGTATTCTGTTAAACGGGGTGGGATGGAAAACTGCGTTTATCTGCACTGAGGGTGCAGGTATCTGTGTGGTAAACTTATTTCAAAGACGTTTGACTCTATTGCGTCTGTACACACCTTCTACAAGGTGTCATCAAAGTTCAGACTCCATTTATCCCACCTACAGCGCCAGGTGACTTGAGGTTGGGTTCAGATTTCTTACAGTTTTCATATTTTGAACCCTTACAACAAATGGGGATTAAGTTTCTCACTTTGGAAAACATTTTTCTTCTAGCCTTAGCTTCGGCAAGGGTTTTGTTTTCATATTTGGGTGCCTTGTATTCCAAGCCACCGTATTTGAGTTTTCTCATGACAAAGCAGATCTTCGGACGAATTCCGCTTTCGTATTCTTCACATCAATATACCAATAGTGGTTCCTGTGTGGACAGCACATTCTAGAATTCTGAATGTGGTACACGCATTACGCGTTTATATATGTCCCGAACGTCTACAGTACGTGATACGGATACGTTGTTTGTTCTCGATGATGCTGCCAACTGGAGTTAGCCAGTTTCTCAGCAGACATTATCCAGTTGGATAATAATGACTACAAGTCAGGCTTACTTTAAGGCTAAGTTACAATCGCCTACGTCAGTAATAGCTCATCCCACAGGTTCTGTGGGAATGTCAGACCCAGCGGGTCGTGGAGCGTCTACGACGCGGCTACATAGCCTTCACTGCACCACGTTTGTGCACGTTTACACGTTATGAATGGTGGCGGCATCAGCATCTAGCTTTGGCTGCCTACTGTTACAAGTATCAAACAGCTCTCCCGCCCACGAGGGAAGCTTTGGTACGTCCCAAGAGTACTCCAGTGACCCCTAGTGGATGAAAAAGAAAATAGGATTTTGGTACTTACCAGGTAAATCCTTTTCTTTGAATCCATAGGGGGCACTGGACGCCCACCCAGAGCAGTTTTACCTGGGTTGTTTTAAGCTCAAAGGAGCTTAGGGTAACACGTTTTACCTAGTTGGTATTAAGCTCAGAGGAGCTTATGGTAACACATTTTCACCGATTGGTTCAAATTATAAAGTTCTGTCGGTTATGGTGTCAACTGTTTAGTTGACAGTAAAGTTATGGGTCAACTTTGTTGTTGTCCGTTATGTTATAGGAATTCTCCATTGTCAACCTCTCTATATAGTTCCTGTTCGCTCAGTAAAAAACACTGAGGTCGTACACTGAGGTACTCGGGGATATGGAGGGGTGGAGAGTCCTAAATTTAAATATTCAGTGCCTTTGTTCGGCTGCGCCCGTCCATATCCCAAGAGTACTCCAGTGCCCCCTATGGATTCAAAGAAAAGGATTTACCTGGTAAGTACCAAAATCCTATTTTTTGACTTCGACAGTATGCAAAAGGATACAAGGAGGTGGACAATAGTGCAGTATGTCTTGTATAGAAGTAGTGTAATAGCATATACACAATGTTACACATAATACAAGCATCTCACAACGAGCGGCTAACACCGGAGATATGTTTATATGGCGCTACAAGGGTTCTGCAGCACCTAACACAGTACATCAACAAGAAGACTGACTTACAGTGCGACACAATGTAGGACATATGTGGTATATAAACATTGCTGCATCAGGGGCAGGGCGCTGATATAATCATGGTGGCAGAAACCACGGTTAGGTTCTGCTGTAGGGAGTATGGAATAAAACAGTCTAAAGAGAGGAAAGAGCAGATGAGGGGAGAGGGCCCTGCTCATGAGAACTTACATTTTGAAGGGGAGGGGCAGACGGGTGACACACATGTGATAGCAGTAAGCCATGAAAGGTTAGGTTGAGAGATGGCGGAGTTTGATGGTGAAATGCATCCTGAGAGCCTGGGTAAAGTTTTGTAGCGAGGTGGAGAATAAATGTTGGATGCAGGAAGGGAAGAAAAGAGTCATTTGGCAGGAGAGGTGGCATTCATTTGTGGAGTAAAGAAAGCAGGTAGGATTGTACAGGGAGATACGGTAAGGGGGTGTTATGTGCGTGACTGGCGGTCAGCCTTTCGACGCAGGGATCCCGGCAGGGAGTGCTGAGTGTAGCAAGTCCCTTGCGGTCTTGGTTATCTTCCTACTTGAGTGACAATAGTCACTGTTGGTCGGCATGGCAACCATCAGGAATTCAGGGGGCGGGATGTAGGGGGAGGTCATGTGACCGCCGTCACATTACTACATCTCACGGTAAGGTCAGAGATGTAAGTGAGAGACTGGGAGTGGAGAGAGGTATGTGTCAGGGATGCCAGTCAGGAGGAGATTACAGTAGTCCAGTCTGGAGATGACCAGTGAGTGGATAAGAGTCTTAGGGGTACATTTACTAAGCAGTGATAAGAATGGAGAAGTGAGCCAGTGGATAAATTTCCCCATCAACCAATCAGCAGCTCTGTATCATTTTATAGTATGCAAATTATATCTGTTACTTCAGTGCTGATTGGTTGCCATGGGCAACTTCTCCACTGGCTCACTTCTCTGCTCTTATCACTGCTTAGTAAATGTACCCCTTAGTAGCATCCCGGGTCAGAAAGGGTCTGATCCTGGAGATATTTCTGAGATGGAAGCGGCAGGTTTGTGAGAGGTGCTGAATGTGTGGTGTGAAGGAGAGGGAGGAGTCAAGGCTTACTCCAAGACTTGGGGTCTGGAGGAGATAGTAGTGCCATCCATAGATAATGAGAGTGTGGGAGGGAGGGAAGATGATCAGTGCAGTGATATATACTGTGTGTGTGTGTGTGTATATATATATATATATATATATATAAGGCTGGTGGGACACTAGACCATGGGATTGCAGGTTGGGGCTGGAGCTGGCACTTAAACTTACTTTAAAAAGTAAGCTCCTCCCCCTGCAACCCCATCTTGCTAGGCTTTAGGTGACTCTGGATTAAGGGGTCATTCTGATCGCTCGCTGCATTTCATTGCAGTGATCAGGTCAGAACTGCGCCGGCGCATTGCTGACAGCCGACAGCTGTCGTTGACTAGCGATCGCCTCTGCCTGATTGACAGGCAGAGGCAGTTGCTGGGTGGAAGGGAGTGGCACGGCGGCGTTTGGCCACCATTTTGTGGCCCCGGTCCGGCCAACGCAGGCATGGCCGGACCGTGCTGGGGCGGGCCGCAGCGGCTGCGTGATGTCACATGTAGCAGCTGCGACCCGGGCAGCGACGAGTAGCTCCCAGCCAGCACGCAAAAACTGCGCTGCCGGGGAGCTACTCCTGAAGTGCAAAAGCATCACCGCTGTGCGATGCTTTTGTACTTCAGCGACGGGGCAGGGACTGACATGCGGGGAGGACTAGTCCTGTGCTGGGCGTGCCCCCACGTCTGTGTGACTGATCGTAGCTGTGCTACCTTTATCTCCTCTACAATCATACGATCAGGTCTGAATTAGCCCCTAATCCTCTTGTTTTAGAATCTATTTTTGTAGCAGAGCACAGTGCAGCAGCTGCGGGAGCAGGGGGAATGCTGCTGCAGAGACCCTCCACACACACTGCACTCCAGTCTCTGCAGACACCAGTGTGCACCTGTGAAACCCTCCTGGTACTGTGGTACACTGATTATAGTGTCTCACCCCTTTGCGGCTGCTCTCTTCTGTCCTGTCTACACCGTGAGTATGGCGTCCATGATCAGCTGGGCCCCCGCATAGACGGGTGCTTAGCACAAAGTACCTGATAGAGGGAATACACATGGACAACAGGTGCAGTGCAAGAAGGAAATGTTGGGCGCCAGACCATCTCGTAATGCAAGAACAAGAAAACTTTACACTCCTGCATATTCCCCAGCACAGTAATGGTTACAGGCCCTACTTCCTCCAGCACAGTAATGGTTACAAGCCCTACTTCCTCCAGCACAGTAATGGTTACAGGCCCTACTTCCTCCAGCACAGTAACGGTTACAAGCTCTACTTCCTCCAGCACAGTAATGGTTACAGGCCCTACTTCCTCCAGCACAGTAATGGTTACAGGCTCTACTTCCTCCAGCACAGTAATTGTTACAGGCCCTACTTCCTCCAGCACAGTAATGGTTACAGGCTTTACTTCCTCCAGCACAGTAACGGTTACAGGCCCTACTTCCCCCAGCACAGTAATGGTTACAGGCCCTACTTCCTCCAGCACAGTAATGGTTACAGGCTCTACTTCCTCCAGCACAGTAATTGTTACAGGCCCTACTTCCTCCAGCACAGTAATGGTTACAGGCTTTACTTCCTCCAGCACAGTAACGGTTACAGGCCCTACTTCCCCCAGCACAGTAATGGTTACAGGCCCTACTTCCTCCAGCACAGTAATGGTTACAGGCTCTACTTCCTCCAGCACAGTAATTGTTACAGGCCCTACTTCCTCCAGCACAGTAACGGTTACAGGCCCTACTTCCCCCAGCACAGTAATGGTTACAGGCCCTACTTCCTCCAGCACAGTAATGGTTACAGGCCCTACTTCCCCCAGCACAGTAATGGTTACAGGCCCTACTTCCTCCAGCACAGTAATGGTTACAGGCCCTACTTCCTCCAGCACAGTAATGGTTACAGGCTTTACTTCCTCCAGCACAGTAATGGTTACAGGCCCTACTTCCTCCAGCACAGTAATGGTTACAGGCCCTACTTCCTCCAGCACAGTAATGGTTACAAGCCCTACTTCCTCCAGCACAGTAATGGTTACAAGCTCTACCTCCTCCAGCACAGTAATGGTTACAGGCTCTACTTCCTCCAGCACAGTAATGGTTACAGGCCCTACTTCCTCCAGCACAGTAATGGTTACAGGCCCTACTTCCTCCAGCACTGTTATGGTTAAATGCCCTACTTCCTCCAGCACAGTAATGGTTACAAGCTCTACCTCCTCCAGCACAGTAATGGTTACAGGCTCTACTTCCTCCAGCACAGTAATGGTTACAGGCTCTACTACCTCCAGCACAGTAATGGTTACAGGCCCTACTTCCTCCAGCACAGTAATGGTTATAGTGCCTACTTCCTCCAGCACAGTAATAGTTACAAGCTTTACTTCCTCCAGCACAGTAATGGTTACAAGCTTTACTTCCTCCAGCATAGTAATGGTTATAGGCCCTACTTTCTCCAGCACAGAAATGGTTACAGTCCCTACTTCCTCCAGCACAGTAATGGTTACAGGCCCTACTTCCTCCAGCACAGTAATGGTTACAGGCCCTACTTCCTCCAGCACTGTTATGGTTAAATGCCCTACTTCCTCCAGCACAGTAATGGTTACAAGCTTTACTTCCTCCAGCAAAGTAATGGTTACAGGCCCTACTTCCTCCAGCACAGTAATGGTTACAGGCTTTACTTCCTCCAGCACAGTAATGGTTACAGGCCCTACTTCCTCCAGCACAGTAATGGTTACAAGCCCTACTTCCTCCAGCACAGTAATGGTTACAAGCTCTACCTCCTCCAGCACAGTAATGGTTACAGGCTCTACTTCCTCCAGCACAGTAATGGTTACAGGCCCTACTTCCTCCAGCACAGTAATGGTTACAGGCCCTACTTCCTCCAGCACTGTTATGGTTAAATGCCCTACTTCCTCCAGCACAGTAATGGTTACAAGCTCTACCTCCTCCAGCACAGTAATGGTTACAGGCTCTACTTCCTCCAGCACAGTAATGGTTACAGGCTCTACTACCTCCAGCACAGTAATGGTTACAGGCCCTACTTCCTCCAGCACAGTAATAGTTACAAGCTTTACTTCCTCCAGCACAGTAATGGTTACAAGCTTTACTTCCTCCAGCATAGTAATGGTTATAGGCCCTACTTTCTCCAGCACAGAAATGGTTACAGTCCCTACTTCCTCCAGCACAGTAATGGTTACAGGCCCTACTTCCTCCAGCACAGTAATGGTTACAGGCCCTACTTCCTCCAGCACTGTTATGGTTAAATGCCCTACTTCCTCCAGCACAGTAATGGTTACAAGCTTTACTTCCTCCAGCAAAGTAATGGTTACAGGCCCTACTTCCTCCAGCACAGTAATGGTTACAGTCCCTACTTCCTCCAGCACAGTAATGGTTACAGGCCCTACTTCCTCCAGCACAGTAATGGTTACAGGCCCTACTTCCTCCACAACAGTAATGGTAACAGTCCCTACTTCCTCCAGCACGGTAATGATTACAGTCCTAACTTCCTCCAGCACAGTTATGGTTAAATGCCCTACTTCCTCCAGCACAGTAATGGTTACAAGCTCTACCTCCTCCAGCACAGTAATGGTTACAGGCCCTACTTCCTCCAGCACAGTAATGGTTACAAGCTTGACTTCCTCCAGCACAGTAATGGTTACAAGCTTTACTTCCTCCAGCACAGTAATGGTTACAGTCCCTACTTCCTCCAGCACAGTAATGGTTACAAGCACTACTTCCTCCAGCACAGTGATGGTTACAGGCCCTACTTCCTCCAGAACAGTAATGGTTACAGGCCCTACTTCCTCCAGCACAGTAAGGGTTACAGGCCCTACTTCCTCCAGCACACTAATTGTTACAGGCCCTACTTCCTCCAGCACAGTAAGGGTTACAGGCCCTACTTCCTCCAGCACAGTAATTGTTACAGGCCCTACTTCCTCCAGCACAGTAATGGTTACAAGCACTACTTCCTCCAGCACAGTGATGGTTACAGGCCCTACTTCCTCCAGAACAGTAATGGTTACAGGCCCTACTTCCTCCAGCACAGTAAGGGTTACAGGCCCTACTTCCTCCAGCACAGTAATTGTTACAGGCCCTACTTCCTCCTGTACAGTAATGGTTACAGGCTCTAATTCCTCCAGCACAGTAATGGTTACAGACTCTACTTCCTCCAGCACAGTAATGGTTACAGGCCCTACTTCCTCCAGCACAGTAATGGTTACAAGCACTACTTCCTCCAGCACAGTGATGGTTACAGGCCATACTTCCTCCAGCACAGTAAGGGTTACAGGCTCTACTTCCTCCAGCACAGTAATGGTTACAGGCTTTACTTCCTCCAGTACAGTAATGGTTACAGGCTCTAATTCCTCCAGCACAGTAATGGTTACAGGCCCTACTTCCTCCAGCACAGTAATGGTTACAAGCACTACTTCCTCCAGCACAGTGATGGTTACAGGCCCTACTTCCTCCAGAACAGTAATGGTTACAGGCCCTACTTCCTCCAGCACAGTAAGGGTTACAGGCCCTACTTCCTCCAGCACAGTAATTGTTACAGGCCCTACTTCCTCCTGTACAGTAATGGTTACAGGCTCTAATTCCTCCAGCACAGTAATGGTTACAGACTCTACTTCCTCCAGCACAGTAATGGTTACAGGCTCTACTTCCTCCAGCACAGTAATGGTTACAAGCACTACTTCCTCCAGCACAGTGATGGTTACAGGCCATACTTCCTCCAGCACAGTAAGGGTTACAGGCTCTACTTCCTCCAGCATAGTAATGGTTACAGGCTCTACTTCCACCAGTACAGTAATGGTTACAGGCTCTAATTCCTCCAGCACAGTAATGGTTACAGGCCCTACTTCCTCCAGCACAGTAATGGTTACAGGCCCTACTTCCTCCAGCACAGTAATGGTTACAGGCCCTACTTCCTCCAGCACTGTTATTGTTAAATGCCCTACTTCCTCCAGCACAGTAATGGTTACAGGCTCTACTTCCTCCAGCACAGTAATGGTTACAGGCCCTACTTCCTCCAGCACAGTAATGGTTACAAGCACTACTTCCTCCAGCACAGTGATGGTTACAGGCCCTACTTCCTCCAGAACAGTAATGGTTACAGGCCCTACTTCCTCCAGCACAGTAAGGGTTACAGGCCCTACTTCCTCCAGCACAGTAATTGTTACAGGCCCTACTTCCTCCAGCACAGTAATTGTTACAGGCCCTACTTCCTCCAACACAGTAATGGTTACAGGCCCTACTTCCTGCAGCACAGTAATGGTTACAGGCCCTACTTCCTCCAGCACAGTAATGGTTACAGGCCCTACTTCCTCCAGCACAGTAATTGTTACAGGCCCTACTCCCTCCACAACAGTAATGGTTACAGGCTCTAATTCCTCCAGCACAGTAACGGTTACAGACTCTACTTCCTCCAGCACAGTAATGGTTACAGGCCCTACTTCCTCCAGCACAGTAATGGTTACAAGCACTACTTCCTCCAGCACAGTGATGGTTACAGGCCCTACTTCCTCCAGAACAGTAATGGTTACAGGCCCTACTTCCTCCAGCACAGTAAGGGTTACAGGCCCTACTTCCTCCAGCACAGTAATTGTTACAGGCCCTACTTCCTCCAGTACAGTAATGGTTACAGGCTCTAATTCCTCCAGCACAGTAATGGTTACAGACTCTACTTCCTCCAGCACAGTAATGGTTACAGGCTCTACTTCCTCCTGCACAGTAATGGTTACAAGCACTACTTCCTCCAGCACAGTGATGGTTACAGGCCCTACTTCCTCCAGCACAGTAATGGTTACAGGCCCTACTTCCTCCAGCACAGTAAGGGTTACAGGCTCTACTTCCTCCAGCATAGTAATGGTTACAGGCTCTACTTCCACCAGCACAGTAATGGTTACAGGCTCTAATTCCTCCAGCACAATAATGGTTACAGGCCCTACTTCCTCCAGCACAGTAATGGTTACAGGCCCTACTTCCTCCACCACATTAATGGTTACAGGCCCTACTTCCTCCAGCACAGTAATGGTTACAGGCTTTACTTCCTCCAGCACACTAATGGTTACAGGCTCTACTTCCTCCAGCACAGTAATGGTTACAGGCTTTACTTCCTCCAGCACAGTAATGGTTACAGGCCCTACCTCCTCCAGCACAGTAATGGTTACATGCCCTACTTCCTTCAGCACAGTAATGGTTACAGGCCCTACTTCCTCCAGCACAGTAATGGTTACAGGCTCTACTTCCTCCAGCACAGTAATGGTTACAGGCCCCACTTCCTCCAGCACAGTAGTTGTTACAGGCTTTACTTCCTCCAGCACAGTAATGGTTACAGTTCTACTTCCTCCAGCACAGTAATGGTTACAGGCCCTACTTCCTCCAGCACAGTAACGGTTACAAGCTCTACTTCCTCCAGCACAGTAACGGTTACAGGCTCTACTTCCTCCAGCACAGTAACGGTTACAGGCTCTACTTCCTCCAGCACAGTAATGGTTACAGGCTCTAATTCCTCCAGCACAGTAATGGTTACAGGCTCTAATTCCTCCAGCACAGTAATGGTTACAGGCCCTACTTCCTCCAGCACAGTAAGGGTTACAGGCTCTACTTCCTCCAGCACAGTAATGGTTACAGGCCCTACTTCCTCCAGCACAGTAATGGTTACAGGCCCTACTTCCTCCAGCACAGTAATGGTTACAGACTCTACTTCCTCCAGCACAGTAATGGTTACAGGCCCTACTTCCTCCAGTACAGTAGTGGTTACAGGTCTACTTCCTCCAGCACAGTAACGGTTACAGGCCCTACTTCCTCCAGCACAGTAACGGTTACAGGCCCTACTTCCTCCAGCACAGTAACGGTTACAGGCCCTACTTCCTCCAGCACAGTAATGGTTACAAGCTTTACTTCTTCCAGCACAGTAATGGTTACAGGCCCTACTTCCTCCAGCACAGTAATGGTTACAGTCTCTAATTCCTCCAGCACAGTAATGGTTACAGGCCCTACTTCCTCCAGCACAGTAATGGTTACAGGCTCTACTTCCTCCAGCACAGTAATGGTTACAGGCTCTACTTCCTCCAGCACAGTAACGGTTACAGGCTCTACTTCCTCCAGCACAGTAATGGTTACAGGCCCTACTTCCTCCACCACAGTAATGGTAACAGGCCCTACTTCCTCCAGCACAGTAAGGGTTACAGGCCCTACTTCCTCCAGCACAGTAATGGTTACAGGCCCTACTTCCTCCAGCACAGTAATGGTTACAGGCCCTACTTCCTCCAGCACAGTAATGGTTACAGACCCTACTTCCTCCAGCACAGTAAGGGTTACAGGCCCTACTTCCTCCAGCACAGTAATGGTTACAGTTTCTACTTCCTCCAGCACAGTAATGGTTACAGGCTCTAATTCCTCCAGCACAGTAATGGTTACAGGGTCTAATTCCTCCAGCAAAGTAATGGTTACAGGCTCTACTTCCTCCAGCATAGTAATGGTTACAGGCTCTACTTCCACCAGCACAGTAATGGTTACAGGCTCTAATTCCTCCAGCACAGTAATGGTTACAGGCTCTAATTCCTCCAGCACAGTAATGGTTACAGGCTCTACCTCCTCCAGCACAGTAATGGTTACAGGCCCTACTTCCTCCAGCACAGTAATGGTTACAGGCCCTACTTCCTCCAGCACAGTAATGGTTACAGGCCCTACTTCCTCCACCACAGTAATGGTTACAGGCCCTACTTCCTCCAGCACAGTAATGGTTACAGGCTTTACTTCCTCCAGCACAGTAATGGTTACAGGCCCTACTTCCTCCAGCACAGTAATGGTTACAGGCTTTACTTCCTCCAGCACAGTAATGGTTACAGGCCTACTTCCTCCAGCACAGTAATGGTTACAGGCCCTACTTCCTCCAGCACAGTAATGGTTACAGGCCCTACTTCCTCCAGCACAGTAATGGTTACAGGCCCTACTTCCTCCAGCACAGTAATGGTTACAGGCCCTACTTCCTCCAGCACAGTAATGGTTACAGGCCCTACTTCCTCCAGCACAGTAATGGTTTCAGGCCCTACTTCCTCCAGCACAGTAATGGTTACAGGCCCTACTTCCTCCAGCACAGTAATGGTTACAGGCTCTAATTCCTCCAGCACAGTAATGGTTACAGGCTCTAATTCCTCCAGCACAGTAATGGTTACAGGAGTACTTCCTCCAGCACAGTAATGGTTACAGACTCTACTTCCTCCAGCACAGTAATGGTTACAGGCCCTACTTCCTCCAGTACAGTAGTGGTTACAGGTCTACTTCCTCCAGCACAGTAACGGTTACAGGCCCTACTTCCTCCAGCACAGTAACGGTTACAGGCCCTACTTCCTCCAGCACAGTAACTGTTACAGGCCCTACTTCCTCCAGCACAGTAATGGTTACAAGCTTTACTTCTTCCAGCACAGTAATGGTTACAGGCCCTACTTCCTCCAGCACAGTAATGGTTACAGGCCCTACCTCCTCCAGCACAGTAATGGTTACATGCCCTACTTCCTCCAGCACAGTAATGGTTACAGGCTCTTCCTCCTCCAGCACAGTAATGGTTACAGGCCCTACTTCCTCCAGCACAGTAATGGTTACAGGCCCTACTTCCTCCAGCACAGTAACGGTTACAAGCTCTACTTCCTCCAGCACAGTAACGGTTACAGGCCCTACTTCCTCCAGCACAGTAACGGTTACAGGCTCTACTTCCTCCAGCACAGTAACGGTTACAGGCTCTAATTCCTCCAGCAAAGTAATGGTTACAGGCTCTAATTCCTCCAGCACAGTAATGGTTACAGGCCCTACTTCCTCCAGCACAGTAATGGTTACAGGCCCTACTTCCTCCAGCACAGTAATGGTTACAGGCTCTAATTCCTCCAGCACAGTAATGGTTACAGGCCCTACTTCCTCCAGTACAGTAGTGGTTACAGGTCTACTTCCTCCAGCACAGTAACGGTTACAGGCCCTACTTCCTCCAGCACAGTAACGGTTACAGGCCCTACTTCCTCCAGCACAGTAACGGTTACAGGCCCTACTTCCTCCAGCACAGTAACGGTTACAGGCCCTACTTCCTCCAGCACAGTAATGGTTACAAGCTTTACTTCTTCCAGCACAGTAATGGTTACAGGCCCTACTTCCTCCAGCACAGTAATGGTTACAGTCTCTAATTCCTCCAGCACAGTAATGGTTACAGGCCCTACTTCCTCCAGCACAGTAATGGTTACAGGCCCTACCTCCTCCAGCACAGTAATGGTTACAGTCTCTAATTCCTCCAGAACAGTAATGGTTACAGGCCCTACTTCCTCCAGCACAGTAATGGTTACATGCCCTACTTCCTCCAGCACAGTAATGGTTACAGGCTCTTCCTCCTCCAGCACAGTAATGGTTACAGGCCCTACTTCCTCCACCACAGTAATGGTAACAGGCCCTACTTCCTCCAGCACAGTAAGGGTTACAGGCCCTACTTCCTCCAGCACAGTAATGGTTACAGGCCCTACTTCCTCCAGCACAGTAATGGTTACAGGCCCTACTTCCTCCAGCACAGTAATGGTTACAAGCACTACTTCCTCCAGCACAGTAAGGGTTACAGGCTCTACTACCTCCAGCACAGTAATGGTTACAGTCTCTACTTCCTCCAGCACAGTAATGGTTACAGTCTCTAATTCCTCCAGCACAGTAATGGTTACAGGGTCTAATTCCTCCAGCAAAGTAATGGTTACAGGCTCTACTTCCTCCAGCATAGTAATGGTTACAGGCTCTACTTCCACCAGCACAGTAATGGTTACAGGCTCTAATTCCTCCAGCACAGTAATGGTTACAGGGTCTAATTCCTCCAGCAAAGTAATGGTTACAGGCTCTACTTCCTCCAGCATAGTAATGGTTACAGTCTCTACTTCCTCCAGCACAGTAATGGTTACAGGCCCTACTTCCTCCAGCACAGTAATGGTTACAGGCTCTAATTCCTCCAGCACAGTAATGGTTACAGGCTCTACCTCCTCCAGCACAGTAATGGTTACAGGCCCTACTTCCTCCAGCACAGTAATGGTTACAGGCCCTACTTCCTCCAGCACAGTAATGGTTACAGGCCCTACTTCCTCCACCACAGTAATGGTTACAGGCCCTACTTCCTCCAGCACAGTAATGGTTACAGGCTTTACTTCCTCCAGCACAGTAATGGTTACAGGCCCTACTTCCTCCAGCACAGTAATGGTTACAGGCTTTACTTCCTCCAGCACAGTAATGGTTACAGGCCCTACCTCCTCCAGCACAGTAACGGTTACAAGCTCTACTTCCTCCAGCACAGTAACGGTTACAGGCTCTACTTCCTCCAGCACAGTAACGGTTACAGGCTCTACTTCCTCCAGCACAGTAACGGTTACAAGCTCTACTTCCTCCAGCACAGTAACGGTTACAGGCTCTACTTCCTCCAGCACAGTAACGGTTACAGGCCCTACCTCCTCCAGCACAGTAACGGTTACAAGCTCTACTTCCTCCAGCACAGTAATGGTTACAGGCCCTACCTCCTCCAGCACAGTAACGGTTACAAGCTCTACTTCCTCCAGCACAGTAACGGTTACAGGCTCTACTTCCTCCAGCACAGTAATGGTTACAGGCTCTAATTCCTCCAGCACAGTAATGGTTACAGGCTCTAATTCCTCCAGCACAGTAATGGTTACAGGAGTACTTCCTCCAGCACAGTAATGGTTACAGACTCTACTTCCTCCAGCACAGTAATGGTTACAGGCCCTACTTCCTCCAGTACAGTAGTGGTTACAGAACTACTTCCTCCAGCACAGTAACGGTTACAGGCCCTACTTCCTCCAGCACAGTAACGGTTACAGGCCCTACTTCCTCCAGCACAGTAACGGTTACAGGCCCTACTTCCTCCAGCACAGTAATGGTTACAAGCTTTACTTCTTCCAGCACAGTAATGGTTACAGGCCCTACTTCCTCCAGCACAGTAATGGTTACAGGCCCTACCTCCTCCAGCACAGTAATGGTTACAGTCTCTAATTCCTCCAGCACAGTAATGGTTACCGGCCCTACTTCCTCCAGCACAGTAATGGTTACATGCCCTACTTCCTCCAGCACAGTAATGGTTACAGGCTCTTCCTCCTCCAGCACAGTAATGGTTACAAGCCCTACTTCCTCCACCACAGTAATGGTAACAGGCCCTACTTCCTCCAGCACAGTAAGGGTTACAGGCCCTACTTCCTCCAGCACAGTAATGGTTACAGGCCCTACTTCCTCCAGCACAGTAATGGTTACAGGCCCTACTTCCTCCAGCACAGTAATGGTTACAGACCCTACTTCCTCCAGCACAGTAAGGGTTACAGGCCCTACTTCCTCCAGCACAGTAAGGGTTACAGGCTCTACTTCCTCCAGCACAGTAACGGTTACAGTCCCTACTTCCTCCAGCACAGGAATGGTTACAGGCTCTACTACCTCCAGCACAGTAATGGTTACAGTCTCTACTTCCTCCAGCACAGTAATGGTTACAGGCTCTAATTCCTCCAGCACAGTAATGGTTACAGGGTCTAATTCCTCCAGCAAAGTAATGGTTACAGACTCTACTTCCTCCAGCATAGTAATGGTTACAGGCTCTACTTCCACCAGCACAGTAATGGTTACAGGCTCTAATTCCTCCAGCAAAGTAATGGTTACAGGCTCTACCTCCTCCAGCACAGTAATGGTTACAGGCCCTACTTCCTCCAGCACAGTAATGGTTACAGGCTCTACCTCCTCCAGCAACGTAATGGTTACAGGCTCTACTTCCTCCAGCACAGTAATGGTTACAGGCTCTAATTCCTCCAGCACAGTAATGGTTACAGGCTCTACCTCCTCCAGCACAGTAATGGTTACAGGCCCTACTTCCTCCAGCACAGTAATGGTTACAGGCCCTACTTCCTCCAGCACAGTAATGGTTACAGGCCCTACTTCCTCCACCACAGTAATGGTTACAGGCCCTACTTCCTCCAGCACAGTAATGGTTACAGGCTTTACTTCCTCCAGCACAGTAATGGTTACAGGCCCTACTTCCTCCAGCACAGTAATGGTTACAGGCTTTACTTCCTCCAGCACAGTAATGGTTACAGGCCCTACCTCCTCCAGCACAGTAATGGTTACAGGCCCTACTTCCTCCAGCACAGTAACGGTTACAAGCTCTACTTCCTCCAGCACAGTAACGGTTACAGGCTCTACTTCCTCCAGCACAGTAACGGTTACAGGCTCTACTTCCTCCAGCACAGTAACGGTTACAGGCTCTAATTCCTCCAGCACAGTAATGGTTACAGGCTCTACCTCCTCCAGCAAAGTAATGGTTACAGGCTCTACTTCCTCCAGCACAGTAATGGTTACAGGCTCTAATTCCTCCAGCACAGTAATGGTTACAGGCTCTACCTCCTCCAGCAAAGTAATGGTTACAGGCTCTACTTCCTCCAGCACAGTAATGGTTACAGGCTCTAATTCCTCCAGCACAGTAATGGTTACAGGCTCTAATTCCTCCAGCACAGTAATGGTTACAGGCTCTACCTCCTCCAGCACAGTAATGGTTACAGGCTCTACCTCCTCCAGCACAGTAATGGTTACAGACCCTACTTCCTCCAGCACAGTAAGGGTTACAGGCCCTACTTCCTCCAGCACAGTAATTGTTACAGGCCCTACTTCCTCCTGTACAGTAATGGTTACAGGCTCTAATTCCTCCAGCACAGTAATGGTTACAGACTCTACTTCCTCCAGCACAGTAATGGTTACAGGCTCTACTTCCTCCAGCACAGTAATGGTTACAAGCACTACTTCCTCCAGCACAGTGATGGTTACAGGCCATACTTCCTCCAGCACAGTAAGGGTTACAGGCTCTACTTCCTCCAGCATAGTAATGGTTACAGGCTCTACTTCCACCAGTACAGTAATGGTTACAGGCTCTAATTCCTCCAGCACAGTAATGGTTACAGGCCCTACTTCCTCCAGCACAGTAATGGTTACAGGCCCTACTTCCTCCAGCACAGTAATGGTTACAGGCCCTACTTCCTCCAGCACTGTTATTGTTAAATGCCCTATTTCCTCCAGCACAGTAATGGTTACAGGCTCTACTTCCTCCAGCACAGTAATGGTTACAGGCCCTACTTCCTCCAGCACAGTAATGGTTACAAGCACTACTTCCTCCAGCACAGTGATGGTTACAGGCCCTACTTCCTCCAGAACAGTAATGGTTACAGGCCCTACTTCCTCCAGCACAGTAAGGGTTACAGGCCCTACTTCCTCCAGCACAGTAATTGTTACAGGCCCTACTTCCTCCAGCACAGTAATTGTTACAGGCCCTACTTCCTCCAACACAGTAATGGTTACAGGCCCTACTTCCTGCAGCACAGTAATGGTTACAGGCCCTACTTCCTCCAGCACAGTAATGGTTACAGGCCCTACTTCCTCCAGCACAGTAATTGTTACAGGCCCTACTCCCTCCACAACAGTAATGGTTAGAGGCTCTAATTCCTCCAGCACAGTAACGGTTACAGACTCTACTTCCTCCAGCACAGTAATGGTTACAGGCCCTACTTCCTCCAGCACAGTAATGGTTACAAGCACTACTTCCTCCAGCACAGTGATGGTTACAGGCCCTACTTCCTCCAGAACAGTAATGGTTACAGGCCCTACTTCCTCCAGCACAGTAAGGGTTACAGGCCCTACTTCCTCCAGCACAGTAATTGTTACAGGCCCTACTTCCTCCAGTACAGTAATGGTTACAGGCTCTAATTCCTCCAGCACAGTAATGGTTACAGACTCTACTTCCTCCAGCACAGTAATGGTTACAGGCTCTACTTCCTCCTGCACAGTAATGGTTACAAGCACTACTTCCTCCAGCACAGTGATGGTTACAGGCCCTACTTCCTCCAGCACAGTAATGGTTACAGGCCCTACTTCCTCCAGCACAGTAAGGGTTACAGGCTCTACTTCCTCCAGCATAGTAATGGTTACAGGCTCTACTTCCACCAGCACAGTAATGGTTACAGGCTCTAATTCCTCCAGCACAATAATGGTTACAGGCCCTACTTCCTCCAGCACAGTAATGGTTACAGGCCCTACTTCCTCCACCACATTAATGGTTACAGGCCCTACTTCCTCCAGCACAGTAATGGTTACAGGCTTTACTTCCTCCAGCACACTAATGGTTACAGGCTCTACTTCCTCCAGCACAGTAATGGTTACAGGCTTTACTTCCTCCAGCACAGTAATGGTTACAGGCCCTACCTCCTCCAGCACAGTAATGGTTACATGCCCTACTTCCTTCAGCACAGTAATGGTTACAGGCCCTACTTCCTCCAGCACAGTAATGGTTACAGGCTCTACTTCCTCCAGCACAGTAATGGTTACAGGCCCTACTTCCTACAGCACAGTAGTTGTTACAGGCTTTACTTCCTCCAGCACAGTAATGGTTACAGTTCTACTTCCTCCAGCACAGTAATGGTTACAGGCCCTACTTCCTCCAGCACAGTAACGGTTACAAGCTCTACTTCCTCCAGCACAGTAACGGTTACAGGCTCTACTTCCTCCAGCACAGTAACGGTTACAGGCTCTACTTCCTCCAGCACAGTAATGGTTACAGGCTCTAATTCCTCCAGCACAGTAATGGTTACAGGCTCTAATTCCTCCAGCACAGTAATGGTTACAGGCCCTACTTCCTCCAGCACAGTAAGGGTTACAGGCTCTACTTCCTCCAGCACAGTAATGGTTACAGGCCCTACTTCCTCCAGCACAGTAATGGTTACAGGCCCTACTTCCTCCAGCACAGTAATGGTTACAGACTCTACTTCCTCCAGCACAGTAATGGTTACAGGCCCTACTTCCTCCAGTACAGTAGTGGTTACAGGTCTACTTCCTCCAGCACAGTAACGGTTACAGGCCCTACTTCCTCCAGCACAGTAACGGTTACAGGCCCTACTTCCTCCAGCACAGTAACGGTTACAGGCCCTACTTCCTCCAGCACAGTAATGGTTACAAGCTTTACTTCTTCCAGCACAGTAATGGTTACAGGCCCTACTTCCTCCAGCACAGTAACGGTTACAGGCTCTAATTCCTCCAGCACAGTAATGGTTACAGTCTCTAATTCCTCCAGCACAGTAATGGTTACAGGCCCTACTTCCTCCAGCACAGTAATGGTTACAGGCTCTACTTCCTCCAGCACAGTAATGGTTACAGGCTCTACTTCCTCCAGCACAGTAACGGTTACAGGCTCTACTTCCTCCAGCACAGTAATGGTTACAGGCCCTACTTCCTCCACCACAGTAATGGTAACAGGCCCTACTTCCTCCAGCACAGTAAGGGTTACAGGCCCTACTTCCTCCAGCACAGTAATGGTTACAGGCCCTACTTCCTCCAGCACAGTAATGGTTACAGGCCCTACTTCCTCCAGCACAGTAATGGTTACAGACCCTACTTCCTCCAGCACAGTAAGGGTTACAGGCCCTACTTCCTCCAGCACAGAAATGGTTACAGTTTCTACTTCCTCCAGCACAGTAATGGTTACAGGCTCTAATTCCTCCAGCACAGTAATGGTTACAGGGTCTAATTCCTCCAGCAAAGTAATGGTTACAGGCCCTACTTCCTCCAGCATAGTAATGGTTACAGGCTCTACTTCCACCAGCACAGTAATGGTTACAGGCTCTAATTCCTCCAGCACAGTAATGGTTACAGGCTCTAATTCCTCCAGCACAGTAATGGTTACAGGCTCTACCTCCTCCAGCACAGTAATGGTTACAGGCCCTACTTCCTCCAGCACAGTAATGGTTACAGGCCCTACTTCCTCCAGCACAGTAATGGTTACAGGCCCTACTTCCTCCACCACAGTAATGGTTACAGGCCCTACTTCCTCCAGCACAGTAATGGTTACAGGCTTTACTTCCTCCAGCACAGTAATGGTTACAGGCTTTACTTCCTCCAGCACAGTAATGGTTACAGGCCCTACTTCCTCCAGCACAGTAATGGTTACAGGCCCTACTTCCTCCAGCACAGTAATGGTTACAGGCCCTACTTCCTCCAGCACAGTAATGGTTACAGGCCCTACTTCCTCCAGCACAGTAATGGTTACAGGCCCTACTTCCTCCAGCACAGTAATGGTTACAAGCACTACTTCCTCCAGCACAGTGATGGTTACAGGCCCTACTTCCTCCAGAACAGTAATGGTTACAGGCCCTACTTCCTCCAGCACAGTAAGGGTTACAGGCCCTACTTCCTCCAGCATAGTAATGGTTACAGGCTCTACTTCCACCAGCACAGTAATGGTTACAGGCTCTAATTCCTCCAGCACAGTAATGGTTACAGGCTCTAATTCCTCCAGCACAGTAATGGTTACAGGCTCTACCTCCTCCAGCACAGTAATGGTTACAGGCCCTACTTCCTCCAGCACAGTAATGGTTACAGGCCCTACTTCCTCCAGCACAGTAATGGTTACAGGCCCTACTTCCTCCACCACAGTAATGGTTACAGGCCCTACTTCCTCCAGCACAGTAATGGTTACAGGCTTTACTTCCTCCAGCACAGTAATGGTTACAGGCTTTACTTCCTCCAGCACAGTAATGGTTACAGGCCCTACTTCCTCCAGCACAGTAATGGTTACAGGCCCTACTTCCTCCAGCACAGTAATGGTTACAGGCCCTACTTCCTCCAGCACAGTAATGGTTACAGGCCCTACTTCCTCCAGCACAGTAATGGTTACAGGCCCTACTTCCTCCAGCACAGTAATGGTTACAGGCCCTACTTCCTCCAGCACAGTAATGGTTTCAGGCCCTACTTCCTCCAGCACAGTAATGGTTACAGGCCCTACTTCCTCCAGCACAGTAATGGTTACAGGCTCTAATTCCTCCAGCACAGTAATGGTTACAGGCTCTAATTCCTCCAGCACAGTAATGGTTACAGGAGTACTTCCTCCAGCACAGTAATGGTTACAGACTCTACTTCCTCCAGCACAGTAATGGTTACAGGCCCTACTTCCTCCAGTACAGTAGTGGTTACAGGTCTACTTCCTCCAGCACAGTAACGGTTACAGGCCCTACTTCCTCCAGCACAGTAACGGTTACAGGCCCTACTTCCTCCAGCACAGTAACTGTTACAGGCCCTACTTCCTCCAGCACAGTAATGGTTACAAGCTTTACTTCTTCCAGCACAGTAATGGTTACAGGCCCTACTTCCTCCAGCACAGTAATGGTTACAGGCCCTACCTCCTCCAGCACAGTAATGGTTACATGCCCTACTTCCTCCAGCACAGTAATGGTTACAGGCTCTTCCTCCTCCAGCACAGTAATGGTTACAGGCCCTACTTCCTCCAGCACAGTAATGGTTACAGGCCCTACTTCCTCCAGCACAGTAACGGTTACAAGCTCTACTTCCTCCAGCACAGTAACGGTTACAGGCTCTACTTCCTCCAGCACAGTAACGGTTACAGGCTCTACTTCCTCCAGCACAGTAATGGTTACAGGCTCTAATTCCTCCAGCACAGTAATGGTTACAGGCTCTAATTCCTCCAGCACAGTAATGGTTACAGGCTCTAATTCCTCCAGCACAGTAATGGTTACAGGAGTACTTCCTCCAGCACAGTAATGGTTACAGACTCTACTTCCTCCAGCACAGTAATGGTTACAGGCCCTACTTCCTCCAGTACAGTAGTGGTTACAGGTCTACTTCCTCCAGCACAGTAACGGTTACAGGCCCTACTTCCTCCAGCACAGTAACGGTTACAGGCCCTACTTCCTCCAGCACAGTAACTGTTACAGGCCCTACTTCCTCCAGCACAGTAATGGTTACAAGCTTTACTTCTTCCAGCACAGTAATGGTTACAGGCCCTACTTCCTCCAGCACAGTAATGGTTACAGGCCCTACCTCCTCCAGCACAGTAATGGTTACATGCCCTACTTCCTCCAGCACAGTAATGGTTACAGGCTCTTCCTCCTCCAGCACAGTAATGGTTACAGGCCCTACTTCCTCCAGCACAGTAATGGTTACAGGCCCTACTTCCTCCAGCACAGTAACGGTTACAAGCTCTACTTCCTCCAGCACAGTAACGGTTACAGGCCCTACTTCCTCCAGCACAGTAACGGTTACAGGCTCTACTTCCTCCAGCACAGTAACGGTTACAGGCTCTAATTCCTCCAGCAAAGTAATGGTTACAGGCTCTAATTCCTCCAGCACAGTAATGGTTACAGGCCCTACTTCCTCCAGCACAGTAATGGTTACAGGCCCTACTTCCTCCAGCACAGTAATGGTTACAGGCTCTAATTCCTCCAGCACAGTAATGGTTACAGGCCCTACTTCCTCCAGTACAGTAGTGGTTACAGGTCTACTTCCTCCAGCACAGTAACGGTTACAGGCCCTACTTCCTCCAGCACAGTAACGGTTACAGGCCCTACTTCCTCCAGCACAGTAACGGTTACAGGCCCTACTTCCTCCAGCACAGTAATGGTTACAAGCTTTACTTCTTCCAGCACAGTAATGGTTACAGGCCCTACTTCCTCCAGCACAGTAATGGTTACAGTCTCTAATTCCTCCAGCACAGTAATGGTTACAGGCCCTACTTCCTCCAGCACAGTAATGGTTACAGGCCCTACCTCCTCCAGCACAGTAATGGTTACAGTCTCTAATTCCTCCAGCACAGTAATGGTTACAGGCCCTACTTCCTCCAGCACAGTAATGGTTACATGCCCTACTTCCTCCAGCACAGTAATGGTTACAGGCTCTTCCTCCTCCAGCACAGTAATGGTTACAGGCCCTACTTCCTCCACCACAGTAATGGTAACAGGCCCTACTTCCTCCAGCACAGTAAGGGTTACAGGCCCTACTTCCTCCAGCACAGTAATGGTTACAGGCCCTACTTCCTCCAGCACAGTAATGGTTACAGGCCCTACTTCCTCCAGCACAGTAATGGTTACAAGCACTACTTCCTCCAGCACAGTAAGGGTTACAGGCTCTACTACCTCCAGCACAGTAATGGTTACAGTCTCTACTTCCTCCAGCACAGTAATGGTTACAGTCTCTAATTCCTCCAGCACAGTAATGGTTACAGGGTCTAATTCCTCCAGCAAAGTAATGGTTACAGGCTCTACTTCCTCCAGCATAGTAATGGTTACAGGCTCTACTTCCACCAGCACAGTAATGGTTACAGGCTCTAATTCCTCCAGCACAGTAATGGTTACAGGGTCTAATTCCTCCAGCAAAGTAATGGTTACAGGCTCTACTTCCTCCAGCATAGTAATGGTTACAGTCTCTACTTCCTCCAGCACAGTAATGGTTACAGGCCCTACTTCCTCCAGCACAGTAATGGTTACAGGCTCTAATTCCTCCAGCACAGTAATGGTTACAGGCTCTACCTCCTCCAGCACAGTAATGGTTACAGGCCCTACTTCCTCCAGCACAGTAATGGTTACAGGCCCTACTTCCTCCAGCACAGTAATGGTTACAGGCCCTACTTCCTCCACCACAGTAATGGTTACAGGCCCTACTTCCTCCAGCACAGTAATGGTTACAGGCTTTACTTCCTCCAGCACAGTAATGGTTACAGGCCCTACTTCCTCCAGCACAGTAATGGTTACAGGCTTTACTTCCTCCAGCACAGTAATGGTTACAGGCCCTACCTCCTCCAGCACAGTAACGGTTACAAGCTCTACTTCCTCCAGCACAGTAACGGTTACAGGCTCTACTTCCTCCAGCACAGTAACGGTTACAGGCTCTACTTCCTCCAGCACAGTAACGGTTACAAGCTCTACTTCCTCCAGCACAGTAACGGTTACAGGCTCTACTTCCTCCAGCACAGTAACGGTTACAGGCCCTACCTCCTCCAGCACAGTAACGGTTACAAGCTCTACTTCCTCCAGCACAGTAATGGTTACAGGCCCTACCTCCTCCAGCACAGTAACGGTTACAAGCTCTACTTCCTCCAGCACAGTAACGGTTACAGGCTCTACTTCCTCCAGCACAGTAATGGTTACAGGCTCTAATTCCTCCAGCACAGTAATGGTTACAGGCTCTAATTCCTCCAGCACAGTAATGGTTACAGGAGTACTTCCTCCAGCACAGTAATGGTTACAGACTCTACTTCCTCCAGCACAGTAATGGTTACAGGCCCTACTTCCTCCAGTACAGTAGTGGTTACAGAACTACTTCCTCCAGCACAGTAACGGTTACAGGCCCTACTTCCTCCAGCACAGTAACGGTTACAGGCCCTACTTCCTCCAGCACAGTAACGGTTACAGGCCCTACTTCCTCCAGCACAGTAATGGTTACAAGCTTTACTTCTTCCAGCACAGTAATGGTTACAGGCCCTACTTCCTCCAGCACAGTAATGGTTACAGGCCCTACCTCCTCCAGCACAGTAATGGTTACAGTCTCTAATTCCTCCAGCACAGTAATGGTTACCGGCCCTACTTCCTCCAGCACAGTAATGGTTACATGCCCTACTTCCTCCAGCACAGTAATGGTTACAGGCTCTTCCTCCTCCAGCACAGTAATGGTTACAAGCCCTACTTCCTCCACCACAGTAATGGTAACAGGCCCTACTTCCTCCAGCACAGTAAGGGTTACAGGCCCTACTTCCTCCAGCACAGTAATGGTTACAGGCCCTACTTCCTCCAGCACAGTAATGGTTACAGGCCCTACTTCCTCCAGCACAGTAATGGTTACAGACCCTACTTCCTCCAGCACAGTAAGGGTTACAGGCCCTACTTCCTCCAGCACAGTAAGGGTTACAGGCTCTACTTCCTCCAGCACAGTAACGGTTACAGTCCCTACTTCCTCCAGCACAGGAATGGTTACAGGCTCTACTACCTCCAGCACAGTAATGGTTACAGTCTCTACTTCCTCC
Organism: Pseudophryne corroboree; assembly: GCF_028390025.1. Classification (NCBI taxonomy): domain Eukaryota; kingdom Metazoa; phylum Chordata; class Amphibia; order Anura; family Myobatrachidae; genus Pseudophryne; species Pseudophryne corroboree. The sequence continues at coordinate 5,508,611 of NC_086444.1, forward strand.
AGCACAGTAATGGTTACAGGCTCTAATTCCTCCAGCACAGTAATGGTTACAGGGTCTAATTCCTCCAGCAAAGTAATGGTTACAGACTCTACTTCCTCCAGCATAGTAATGGTTACAGGCTCTACTTCCACCAGCACAGTAATGGTTACAGGCTCTAATTCCTCCAGCAAAGTAATGGTTACAGGCTCTACCTCCTCCAGCACAGTAATGGTTACAGGCCCTACTTCCTCCAGCACAGTAATGGTTACAGGCTCTACCTCCTCCAGCAAAGTAATGGTTACAGGCTCTACTTCCTCCAGCACAGTAATGGTTACAGGCTCTAATTCCTCCAGCACAGTAATGGTTACAGGCTCTACCTCCTCCAGCACAGTAATGGTTACAGGCCCTACTTCCTCCAGCACAGTAATGGTTACAGGCCCTACTTCCTCCAGCACAGTAATGGTTACAGGCCCTACTTCCTCCACCACAGTAATGGTTACAGGCCCTACTTCCTCCAGCACAGTAATGGTTACAGGCTTTACTTCCTCCAGCACAGTAATGGTTACAGGCCCTACTTCCTCCAGCACAGTAATGGTTACAGGCTTTACTTCCTCCAGCACAGTAATGGTTACAGGCCCTACCTCCTCCAGCACAGTAATGGTTACAGGCCCTACTTCCTTCAGCACAGTAATGGTTACAGGCTCTACTTCCTCCAGCACAGTAATAGTTACAGGCCCTACTTCCTCCAGCACAGTAATGGTTACAGACCCTACTTCCTCCAGCACAGTAGTGGTTACAGGCTTTACTTCCTCCAGCACAGTAATGGTTACAGTGCTACTTCCTCCAGCACAGTAATGGTTACAGGCCCTACTTCCTCCAGCACAGTAACGGTTACAAGCTCTACTTCCTCCAGCACAGTAACGGTTACAGGCTCTACTTCCTCCAGCACAGTAACGGTTACAGGCTCTACTTCCTCCAGCACAGTAACGGTTACAGGCTCTAATTCCTCCAGCACAGTAATGGTTACAGGCTCTACCTCCTCCAGCAAAGTAATGGTTACAGGCTCTACTTCCTCCAGCACAGTAATGGTTACAGGCTCTAATTCCTCCAGCACAGTAATGGTTACAGGCTCTACCTCCTCCAGCAAAGTAATGGTTACAGGCTCTACTTCCTCCAGCACAGTAATGGTTACAGGCTCTAATTCCTCCAGCACAGTAATGGTTACAGGCTCTAATTCCTCCAGCACAGTAATGGTTACAGGCTCTACCTCCTCCAGCACAGTAATGGTTACAGGCTCTACCTCCTCCAGCACAGTAATGGTTACAGACCCTACTTCCTCCAGCACAGTAAGGGTTACAGGCCCTACTTCCTCCAGCACAGTAATTGTTACAGGCCCTACTTCCTCCTGTACAGTAATGGTTACAGGCTCTAATTCCTCCAGCACAGTAATGGTTACAGACTCTACTTCCTCCAGCACAGTAATGGTTACAGGCTCTACTTCCTCCAGCACAGTAATGGTTACAAGCACTACTTCCTCCAGCACAGTGATGGTTACAGGCCATACTTCCTCCAGCACAGTAAGGGTTACAGGCTCTACTTCCTCCAGCATAGTAATGGTTACAGGCTCTACTTCCACCAGTACAGTAATGGTTACAGGCTCTAATTCCTCCAGCACAGTAATGGTTACAGGCCCTACTTCCTCCAGCACAGTAATGGTTACAGGCCCTACTTCCTCCAGCACAGTAATGGTTACAGGCCCTACTTCCTGCAGCACAGTAATGGTTACAGGCCCTACTTCCTCCAGCACAGTAATGGTTACAGGCCCTACTTCCTCCAGCACAGTAATTGTTACAGGCCCTACTCCCTCCACAACAGTAATGGTTAGAGGCTCTAATTCCTCCAGCACAGTAACGGTTACAGACTCTACTTCCTCCAGCACAGTAATGGTTACAGGCCCTACTTCCTCCAGCACAGTAATGGTTACAAGCACTACTTCCTCCAGCACAGTGATGGTTACAGGCCCTACTTCCTCCAGAACAGTAATGGTTACAGGCCCTACTTCCTCCAGCACAGTAAGGGTTACAGGCCCTACTTCCTCCAGCACAGTAATTGTTACAGGCCCTACTTCCTCCAGTACAGTAATGGTTACAGGCTCTAATTCCTCCAGCACAGTAATGGTTACAGACTCTACTTCCTCCAGCACAGTAATGGTTACAGGCTCTACTTCCTCCTGCACAGTAATGGTTACAAGCACTACTTCCTCCAGCACAGTGATGGTTACAGGCCCTACTTCCTCCAGCACAGTAATGGTTACAGGCCCTACTTCCTCCAGCACAGTAAGGGTTACAGGCTCTACTTCCTCCAGCATAGTAATGGTTACAGGCTCTACTTCCACCAGCACAGTAATGGTTACAGGCTCTAATTCCTCCAGCACAATAATGGTTACAGGCCCTACTTCCTCCAGCACAGTAATGGTTACAGGCCCTACTTCCTCCACCACATTAATGGTTACAGGCCCTACTTCCTCCAGCACAGTAATGGTTACAGGCTTTACTTCCTCCAGCACACTAATGGTTACAGGCTCTACTTCCTCCAGCACAGTAATGGTTACAGGCTTTACTTCCTCCAGCACAGTAATGGTTACAGGCCCTACCTCCTCCAGCACAGTAATGGTTACATGCCCTACTTCCTTCAGCACAGTAATGGTTACAGGCCCTACTTCCTCCAGCACAGTAATGGTTACAGGCTCTACTTCCTCCAGCACAGTAATGGTTACAGGCCCTACTTCCTACAGCACAGTAGTTGTTACAGGCTTTACTTCCTCCAGCACAGTAATGGTTACAGTTCTACTTCCTCCAGCACAGTAATGGTTACAGGCCCTACTTCCTCCAGCACAGTAACGGTTACAAGCACTACTTCCTCCAGCACAGTAACGGTTACAGGCTCTACTTCCTCCAGCACAGTAACGGTTACAGGCTCTACTTCCTCCAGCACAGTAATGGTTACAGGCCCTACTTCCTCCAGCACAGTAATGGTTACAGGCTCTAATTCCTCCAGCACAGTAATGGTTACAGGCTCTAATTCCTCCAGCACAGTAATGGTTACAGGCCCTACTTCCTCCAGCACAGTAAGGGTTACAGGCTCTACTTCCTCCAGCACAGTAATGGTTACAGGCCCTACTTCCTCCAGCACAGTAATGGTTACAGGCCCTACTTCCTCCAGCACAGTAATGGTTACAGACTCTACTTCCTCCAGCACAGTAATGGTTACAGGCCCTACTTCCTCCAGTACAGTAGTGGTTACAGGTCTACTTCCTCCAGCACAGTAACGGTTACAGGCCCTACTTCCTCCAGCACAGTAACGGTTACAGGCCCTACTTCCTCCAGCACAGTAACGGTTACAGGCCCTACTTCCTCCAGCACAGTAATGGTTACAAGCTTTACTTCTTCCAGCACAGTAATGGTTACAGGCCCTACTTCCTCCAGCACAGTAACGGTTACAGGCTCTAATTCCTCCAGCACAGTAATGGTTACAGTCTCTAATTCCTCCAGCACAGTAATGGTTACAGGCCCTACTTCCTCCAGCACAGTAATGGTTACAGGCTCTACTTCCTCCAGCACAGTAATGGTTACAGGCTCTACTTCCTCCAGCACAGTAACGGTTACAGGCTCTACTTCCTCCAGCACAGTAATGGTTACAGGCCCTACTTCCTCCACCACAGTAATGGTAACAGGCCCTACTTCCTCCAGCACAGTAAGGGTTACAGGCCCTACTTCCTCCAGCACAGTAATGGTTACAGGCCCTACTTCCTCCAGCACAGTAATGGTTACAGGCCCTACTTCCTCCAGCACAGTAATGGTTACAGACCCTACTTCCTCCAGCACAGTAAGGGTTACAGGCCCTACTTCCTCCAGCACAGTAATGGTTACAGTTTCTACTTCCTCCAGCACAGTAATGGTTACAGGCTCTAATTCCTCCAGCACAGTAATGGTTACAGGGTCTAATTCCTCCAGCAAAGTAATGGTTACAGGCCCTACTTCCTCCAGCATAGTAATGGTTACAGGCTCTACTTCCACCAGCACAGTAATGGTTACAGGCTCTAATTCCTCCAGCACAGTAATGGTTACAGGCTCTAATTCCTCCAGCACAGTAATGGTTACAGGCTCTACCTCCTCCAGCACAGTAATGGTTACAGGCCCTACTTCCTCCAGCACAGTAATGGTTACAGGCCCTACTTCCTCCAGCACAGTAATGGTTACAGGCCCTACTTCCTCCACCACAGTAATGGTTACAGGCCCTACTTCCTCCAGCACAGTAATGGTTACAGGCTTTACTTCCTCCAGCACAGTAATGGTTACAGGCTTTACTTCCTCCAGCACAGTAATGGTTACAGGCCCTACTTCCTCCAGCACAGTAATGGTTACAGGCCCTACTTCCTCCAGCACAGTAATGGTTACAGGCCCTACTTCCTCCAGCACAGTAATGGTTACAGGCCCTACTTCCTCCAGCACAGTAATGGTTACAGGCCCTACTTCCTCCAGCACAGTAATGGTTACAAGCACTACTTCCTCCAGCACAGTGATGGTTACAGGCCCTACTTCCTCCAGAACAGTAATGGTTACAGGCCCTACTTCCTCCAGCACAGTAAGGGTTACAGGCCCTACTTCCTCCAGCATAGTAATGGTTACAGGCTCTACTTCCACCAGCACAGTAATGGTTACAGGCTCTAATTCCTCCAGCACAGTAATGGTTACAGGCTCTAATTCCTCCAGCACAGTAATGGTTACAGGCTCTACCTCCTCCAGCACAGTAATGGTTACAGGCCCTACTTCCTCCAGCACAGTAATGGTTACAGGCCCTACTTCCTCCAGCACAGTAATGGTTACAGGCCCTACTTCCTCCACCACAGTAATGGTTACAGGCCCTACTTCCTCCAGCACAGTAATGGTTACAGGCTTTACTTCCTCCAGCACAGTAATGGTTACAGGCTTTACTTCCTCCAGCACAGTAATGGTTACAGGCCCTACTTCCTCCAGCACAGTAATGGTTACAGGCCCTACTTCCTCCAGCACAGTAATGGTTACAGGCCCTACTTCCTCCAGCACAGTAATGGTTACAGGCCCTACTTCCTCCAGCACAGTAATGGTTACAGGCCCTACTTCCTCCAGCACAGTAATGGTTACAGGCCCTACTTCCTCCAGCACAGTAATGGTTTCAGGCCCTACTTCCTCCAGCACAGTAATGGTTACAGGCCCTACTTCCTCCAGCACAGTAATGGTTACAGGCTCTAATTCCTCCAGCACAGTAATGGTTACAGGCTCTAATTCCTCCAGCACAGTAATGGTTACAGGAGTACTTCCTCCAGCACAGTAATGGTTACAGACTCTACTTCCTCCAGCACAGTAATGGTTACAGGCCCTACTTCCTCCAGTACAGTAGTGGTTACAGGTCTACTTCCTCCAGCACAGTAACGGTTACAGGCCCTACTTCCTCCAGCACAGTAACGGTTACAGGCCCTACTTCCTCCAGCACAGTAACTGTTACAGGCCCTACTTCCTCCAGCACAGTAATGGTTACAAGCTTTACTTCTTCCAGCACAGTAATGGTTACAGGCCCTACTTCCTCCAGCACAGTAATGGTTACAGGCCCTACCTCCTCCAGCACAGTAATGGTTACATGCCCTACTTCCTCCAGCACAGTAATGGTTACAGGCTCTTCCTCCTCCAGCACAGTAATGGTTACAGGCCCTACTTCCTCCAGCACAGTAATGGTTACAGGCCCTACTTCCTCCAGCACAGTAACGGTTACAAGCTCTACTTCCTCCAGCACAGTAACGGTTACAGGCTCTACTTCCTCCAGCACAGTAACGGTTACAGGCTCTACTTCCTCCAGCACAGTAATGGTTACAGGCTCTAATTCCTCCAGCACAGTAATGGTTACAGGCTCTAATTCCTCCAGCACAGTAATGGTTACAGGCCCTACTTCCTCCAGCACAGTAATGGTTACAGGCCCTACTTCCTCCAGCACAGTAATGGTTACAGACTCTACTTCCTCCAGCACAGTAATGGTTACAGGCCCTACTTCCTCCAGTACAGTAGTGGTTACAGAACTACTTCCTCCAGCACAGTAACGGTTACAGGCCCTACTTCCTCCAGCACAGTAACGGTTACAGGCCCTACTTCCTCCAGCACAGTAACGGTTACAGGCCCTACTTCCTCCAGCACAGTAATGGTTACAAGCTTTACTTCTTCCAGCACAGTAATGGTTACAGGCCCTACTTCCTCCAGCACAGTAATGGTTACAGGCCCTACCTCCTCCAGCACAGTAATGGTTACAGTCTCTAATTCCTCCAGCACAGTAATGGTTACCGGCCCTACTTCCTCCAGTACAGTAATGGTTACATGCCCTACTTCCTCCAGCACAGTAATGGTTACAGGCTCTTCCTCCTCCAGCACAGTAATGGTTACAAGCCCTACTTCCTCCACCACAGTAATGGTAACAGGCCCTACTTCCTCCAGCACAGTAAGGGTTACAGGCCCTACTTCCTCCAGCACAGTAATGGTTACAGGCCCTACTTCCTCCAGCACAGTAATGGTTACAGGCCCTACTTCCTCCAGCACAGTAATGGTTACAGACCCTACTTCCTCCAGCACAGTAAGGGTTACAGGCCCTACTTCCTCCAGCACAGTAAGGGTTACAGGCTCTACTTCCTCCAGCACAGTAACGGTTACAGTCCCTACTTCCTCCAGCACAGGAATGGTTACAGGCTCTACTACCTCCAGCACAGTAATGGTTACAGTCTCTACTTCCTCCAGCACAGTAATGGTTACAGGCTCTAATTCCTCCAGCACAGTAATGGTTACAGGGTCTAATTCCTCCAGCAAAGTAATGGTTACAGGCTCTACTTCCTCCAGCATAGTAATGGTTACAGGCTCTACTTCCACCAGCACAGTAATGGTTACAGGCTCTAATTCCTCCAGCAAAGTAATGGTTACAGGCTCTACCTCCTCCAGCACAGTAATGGTTACAGGCCCTACTTCCTCCAGCACAGTAATGGTTACAGGCTCTACCTCCTCCAGCAAAGTAATGGTTACAGGCTCTACTTCCTCCAGCACAGTAATGGTTACAGGCTCTAATTCCTCCAGCACAGTAATGGTTACAGGCTCTACCTCCTCCAGCACAGTAATGGTTACAGGCCCTACTTCCTCCAGCACAGTAATGGTTACAGGCCCTACTTCCTCCAGCACAGTAATGGTTACAGGCCCTACTTCCTCCACCACAGTAATGGTTACAGGCCCTACTTCCTCCAGCACAGTAATGGTTACAGGCTTTACTTCCTCCAGCACAGTAATGGTTACAGGCCCTACTTCCTCCAGCACAGTAATGGTTACAGGCTTTACTTCCTCCAGCACAGTAATGGTTACAGGCCCTACCTCCTCCAGCACAGTAATGGTTACAGGCCCTACTTCCTTCAGCACAGTAATGGTTACAGGCTCTACTTCCTCCAGCACAGTAATAGTTACAGGCCCTACTTCCTCCAGCACAGTAATGGTTACAGACCCTACTTCCTCCAGCACAGTAGTGGTTACAGGCTTTACTTCCTCCAGCACAGTAATGGTTACAGTGCTACTTCCTCCAGCACAGTAATGGTTACAGGCCCTACTTCCTCCAGCACAGTAACGGTTACAAGCTCTACTTCCTCCAGCACAGTAACGGTTACAGGCTCTACTTCCTCCAGCACAGTAACGGTTACAGGCTCTACTTCCTCCAGCACAGTAACGGTTACAGGCTCTAATTCCTCCAGCACAGTAATGGTTACAGGCTCTACCTCCTCCAGCAAAGTAATGGTTACAGGCTCTACTTCCTCCAGCACAGTAATGGTTACAGGCTCTAATTCCTCCAGCACAGTAATGGTTACAGGCTCTACCTCCTCCAGCAAAGTAATGGTTACAGGCTCTACTTCCTCCAGCACAGTAATGGTTACAGGCTCTAATTCCTCCAGCACAGTAATGGTTACAGGCTCTAATTCCTCCAGCACAGTAATGGTTACAGGCTCTACCTCCTCCAGCACAGTAATGGTTACAGGCTCTACCTCCTCCAGCACAGTAATGGTTACAGACCCTACTTCCTCCAGCACAGTAAGGGTTACAGGCCCTACTTCCTCCAGCACAGTAATTGTTACAGGCCCTACTTCCTCCTGTACAGTAATGGTTACAGGCTCTAATTCCTCCAGCACAGTAATGGTTACAGACTCTACTTCCTCCAGCACAGTAATGGTTACAGGCTCTACTTCCTCCAGCACAGTAATGGTTACAAGCACTACTTCCTCCAGCACAGTGATGGTTACAGGCCATACTTCCTCCAGCACAGTAAGGGTTACAGGCTCTACTTCCTCCAGCATAGTAATGGTTACAGGCTCTACTTCCACCAGTACAGTAATGGTTACAGGCTCTAATTCCTCCAGCACAGTAATGGTTACAGGCCCTACTTCCTCCAGCACAGTAATGGTTACAGGCCCTACTTCCTCCAGCACAGTAATGGTTACAGGCCCTACTTCCTCCAGCACTGTTATTGTTAAATGCCCTATTTCCTCCAGCACAGTAATGGTTACAGGCTCTACTTCCTCCAGCACAGTAATGGTTACAGGCCCTACTTCCTCCAGCACAGTAATGGTTACAAGCACTACTTCCTCCAGCACAGTGATGGTTACAGGCCCTACTTCCTCCAGAACAGTAATGGTTACAGGCCCTACTTCCTCCAGCACAGTAAGGGTTACAGGCCCTACTTCCTCCAGCACAGTAATTGTTACAGGCCCTACTTCCTCCAGCACAGTAATTGTTACAGGCCCTACTTCCTCCAACACAGTAATGGTTACAGGCCCTACTTCCTGCAGCACAGTAATGGTTACAGGCCCTACTTCCTCCAGCACAGTAATGGTTACAGGCCCTACTTCCTCCAGCACAGTAATTGTTACAGGCCCTACTCCCTCCACAACAGTAATGGTTACAGGCTCTAATTCCTCCAGCACAGTAACGGTTACAGACTCTACTTCCTCCAGCACAGTAATGGTTACAGGCCCTACTTCCTCCAGCACAGTAATGGTTACAAGCACTACTTCCTCCAGCACAGTGATGGTTACAGGCCCTACTTCCTCCAGAACAGTAATGGTTACAGGCCCTACTTCCTCCAGCACAGTAAGGGTTACAGGCCCTACTTCCTCCAGCACAGTAATTGTTACAGGCCCTACTTCCTCCAGTACAGTAATGGTTACAGGCTCTAATTCCTCCAGCACAGTAATGGTTACAGACTCTACTTCCTCCAGCACAGTAATGGTTACAGGCTCTACTTCCTCCTGCACAGTAATGGTTACAAGCACTACTTCCTCCAGCACAGTGATGGTTACAGGCCCTACTTCCTCCAGCACAGTAATGGTTACAGGCCCTACTTCCTCCAGCACAGTAAGGGTTACAGGCCCTACTTCCTCCAGCACAGTAACGGTTACAGGCCCTACTTCCTCCAGCACAGTAACGGTTACAGGCCCTACTTCCTCCAGCACAGTAATGGTTACAAGCTTTACTTCTTCCAGCACAGTAATGGTTACAGGCCCTACTTCCTCCAGCACAGTAACGGTTACAGGCTCTAATTCCTCCAGCACAGTAATGGTTACAGTCTCTAATTCCTCCAGCACAGTAATGGTTACAGGCCCTACTTCCTCCAGCACAGTAATGGTTACAGGCTCTACTTCCTCCAGCACAGTAATGGTTACAGGCTCTACTTCCTCCAGCACAGTAACGGTTACAGGCTCTACTTCCTCCAGCACAGTAATGGTTACAGGCCCTACTTCCTCCACCACAGTAATGGTAACAGGCCCTACTTCCTCCAGCACAGTAAGGGTTACAGGCCCTACTTCCTCCAGCACAGTAATGGTTACAGGCCCTACTTCCTCCAGCACAGTAATGGTTACAGGCCCTACTTCCTCCAGCACAGTAATGGTTACAGACCCTACTTCCTCCAGCACAGTAAGGGTTACAGGCCCTACTTCCTCCAGCACAGTAATGGTTAGTTTCTACTTCCTCCAGCACAGTAATGGTTACAGGCTCTAATTCCTCCAGCACAGTAATGGTTACAGGGTCTAATTCCTCCAGCAAAGTAATGGTTACAGGCCCTACTTCCTCCAGCATAGTAATGGTTACAGGCTCTACTTCCACCAGCACAGTAATGGTTACAGGCTCTAATTCCTCCAGCACAGTAATGGTTACAGGCTCTAATTCCTCCAGCACAGTAATGGTTACAGGCTCTACCTCCTCCAGCACAGTAATGGTTACAGGCCCTACTTCCTCCAGCACAGTAATGGTTACAGGCCCTACTTCCTCCAGCACAGTAATGGTTACAGGCCCTACTTCCTCCACCACAGTAATGGTTACAGGCCCTACTTCCTCCAGCACAGTAATGGTTACAGGCTTTACTTCCTCCAGCACAGTAATGGTTACAGGCTTTACTTCCTCCAGCACAGTAATGGTTACAGGCCCTACTTCCTCCAGCACAGTAATGGTTACAGGCCCTACTTCCTCCAGCACAGTAATGGTTACAGGCCCTACTTCCTCCAGCACAGTAATGGTTACAGGCCCTACTTCCTCCAGCACAGTAATGGTTACAGGCCCTACCTCCTCCAGCACAGTAATGGTTACATGCCCTACTTCCTCCAGCACAGTAATGGTTACAGGCTCTTCCTCCTCCAGCACAGTAATGGTTACAGGCCCTACTTCCTCCAGCACAGTAATGGTTACAGGCCCTACTTCCTCCAGCACAGTAACGGTTACAAGCTCTACTTCCTCCAGCACAGTAACGGTTACAGGCTCTACTTCCTCCAGCACAGTAACGGTTACAGGCTCTACTTCCTCCAGCACAGTAATGGTTACAGGCTCTAATTCCTCCAGCACAGTAATGGTTACAGGCTCTAATTCCTCCAGCACAGTAATGGTTACAGGCCCTACTTCCTCCAGCACAGTAATGGTTACAGGCCCTACTTCCTCCAGCACAGTAATGGTTACAGACTCTACTTCCTCCAGCACAGTAATGGTTACAGGCCCTACTTCCTCCAGTACAGTAGTGGTTACAGAACTACTTCCTCCAGCACAGTAACGGTTACAGGCCCTACTTCCTCCAGCACAGTAACGGTTACAGGCCCTACTTCCTCCAGCACAGTAACGGTTACAGGCCCTACTTCCTCCAGCACAGTAATGGTTACAAGCTTTACTTCTTCCAGCACAGTAATGGTTACAGGCCCTACTTCCTCCAGCACAGTAATGGTTACAGGCCCTACCTCCTCCAGCACAGTAATGGTTACAGTCTCTAATTCCTCCAGCACAGTAATGGTTACCGGCCCTACTTCCTCCAGCACAGTAATGGTTACATGCCCTACTTCCTCCAGCACAGTAATGGTTACAGGCTCTTCCTCCTCCAGCACAGTAATGGTTACAAGCCCTACTTCCTCCACCACAGTAATGGTAACAGGCCCTACTTCCTCCAGCACAGTAAGGGTTACAGGCCCTACTTCCTCCAGCACAGTAATGGTTACAGGCCCTACTTCCTCCAGCACAGTAATGGTTACAGGCCCTACTTCCTCCAGCACAGTAATGGTTACAGACCCTACTTCCTCCAGCACAGTAAGGGTTACAGGCCCTACTTCCTCCAGCACAGTAAGGGTTACAGGCTCTACTTCCTCCAGCACAGTAACGGTTACAGTCCCTACTTCCTCCAGCACAGGAATGGTTACAGGCTCTACTACCTCCAGCACAGTAATGGTTACAGTCTCTACTTCCTCCAGCACAGTAATGGTTACAGGCTCTAATTCCTCCAGCACAGTAATGGTTACAGGGTCTAATTCCTCCAGCAAAGTAATGGTTACAGGCTCTACTTCCTCCAGCATAGTAATGGTTACAGGCTCTACTTCCACCAGCACAGTAATGGTTACAGGCTCTAATTCCTCCAGCAAAGTAATGGTTACAGGCTCTACCTCCTCCAGCACAGTAATGGTTACAGGCCCTACTTCCTCCAGCACAGTAATGGTTACAGGCTCTACCTCCTCCAGCAAAGTAATGGTTACAGGCTCTACTTCCTCCAGCACAGTAATGGTTACAGGCTCTAATTCCTCCAGCACAGTAATGGTTACAGGCTCTACCTCCTCCAGCACAGTAATGGTTACAGGCCCTACTTCCTCCAGCACAGTAATGGTTACAGGCCCTACTTCCTCCAGCACAGTAATGGTTACAGGCCCTACTTCCTCCACCACAGTAATGGTTACAGGCCCTACTTCCTCCAGCACAGTAATGGTTACAGGCTTTACTTCCTCCAGCACAGTAATGGTTACAGGCCCTACTTCCTCCAGCACAGTAATGGTTACAGGCTTTACTTCCTCCAGCACAGTAATGGTTACAGGCCCTACCTCCTCCAGCACAGTAATGGTTACAGGCCCTACTTCCTTCAGCACAGTAATGGTTACAGGCTCTACTTCCTCCAGCACAGTAATAGTTACAGGCCCTACTTCCTCCAGCACAGTAATGGTTACAGACCCTACTTCCTCCAGCACAGTAGTGGTTACAGGCTTTACTTCCTCCAGCACAGTAATGGTTACAGTGCTACTTCCTCCAGCACAGTAATGGTTACAGGCCCTACTTCCTCCAGCACAGTAACGGTTACAAGCTCTACTTCCTCCAGCACAGTAACGGTTACAGGCTCTACTTCCTCCAGCACAGTAACGGTTACAGGCTCTACTTCCTCCAGCACAGTAACGGTTACAGGCTCTAATTCCTCCAGCACAGTAATGGTTACAGGCTCTACCTCCTCCAGCAAAGTAATGGTTACAGGCTCTACTTCCTCCAGCACAGTAATGGTTACAGGCTCTAATTCCTCCAGCACAGTAATGGTTACAGGCTCTACCTCCTCCAGCAAAGTAATGGTTACAGGCTCTACTTCCTCCAGCACAGTAATGGTTACAGGCTCTAATTCCTCCAGCACAGTAATGGTTACAGGCTCTAATTCCTCCAGCACAGTAATGGTTACAGGCTCTACCTCCTCCAGCACAGTAATGGTTACAGGCTCTACCTCCTCCAGCACAGTAATGGTTACAGACCCTACTTCCTCCAGCACAGTAAGGGTTACAGGCCCTACTTCCTCCAGCACAGTAATTGTTACAGGCCCTACTTCCTCCTGTACAGTAATGGTTACAGGCTCTAATTCCTCCAGCACAGTAATGGTTACAGACTCTACTTCCTCCAGCACAGTAATGGTTACAGGCTCTACTTCCTCCAGCACAGTAATGGTTACAAGCACTACTTCCTCCAGCACAGTGATGGTTACAGGCCATACTTCCTCCAGCACAGTAAGGGTTACAGGCTCTACTTCCTCCAGCATAGTAATGGTTACAGGCTCTACTTCCACCAGTACAGTAATGGTTACAGGCTCTAATTCCTCCAGCACAGTAATGGTTACAGGCCCTACTTCCTCCAGCACAGTAATGGTTACAGGCCCTACTTCCTCCAGCACAGTAATGGTTACAGGCCCTACTTCCTCCAGCACTGTTATTGTTAAATGCCCTATTTCCTCCAGCACAGTAATGGTTACAGGCTCTACTTCCTCCAGCACAGTAATGGTTACAGGCCCTACTTCCTCCAGCACAGTAATGGTTACAAGCACTACTTCCTCCAGCACAGTGATGGTTACAGGCCCTACTTCCTCCAGAACAGTAATGGTTACAGGCCCTACTTCCTCCAGCACAGTAAGGGTTACAGGCCCTACTTCCTCCAGCACAGTAATTGTTACAGGCCCTACTTCCTCCAGCACAGTAATTGTTACAGGCCCTACTTCCTCCAACACAGTAATGGTTACAGGCCCTACTTCCTGCAGCACAGTAATGGTTACAGGCCCTACTTCCTCCAGCACAGTAATGGTTACAGGCCCTACTTCCTCCAGCACAGTAATTGTTACAGGCCCTACTCCCTCCACAACAGTAATGGTTACAGGCTCTAATTCCTCCAGCACAGTAACGGTTACAGACTCTACTTCCTCCAGCACAGTAATGGTTACAGGCCCTACTTCCTCCAGCACAGTAATGGTTACAAGCACTACTTCCTCCAGCACAGTGATGGTTACAGGCCCTACTTCCTCCAGAACAGTAATGGTTACAGGCCCTACTTCCTCCAGCACAGTAAGGGTTACAGGCCCTACTTCCTCCAGCACAGTAATTGTTACAGGCCCTACTTCCTCCAGTACAGTAATGGTTACAGGCTCTAATTCCTCCAGCACAGTAATGGTTACAGACTCTACTTCCTCCAGCACAGTAATGGTTACAGGCTCTACTTCCTCCTGCACAGTAATGGTTACAAGCACTACTTCCTCCAGCACAGTGATGGTTACAGGCCCTACTTCCTCCAGCACAGTAATGGTTACAGGCCCTACTTCCTCCAGCACAGTAAGGGTTACAGGCCCTACTTCCTCCAGCACAGTAACGGTTACAGGCCCTACTTCCTCCAGCACAGTAACGGTTACAGGCCCTACTTCCTCCAGCACAGTAATGGTTACAAGCTTTACTTCTTCCAGCACAGTAATGGTTACAGGCCCTACTTCCTCCAGCACAGTAACGGTTACAGGCTCTAATTCCTCCAGCACAGTAATGGTTACAGTCTCTAATTCCTCCAGCACAGTAATGGTTACAGGCCCTACTTCCTCCAGCACAGTAATGGTTACAGGCTCTACTTCCTCCAGCACAGTAATGGTTACAGGCTCTACTTCCTCCAGCACAGTAACGGTTACAGGCTCTACTTCCTCCAGCACAGTAATGGTTACAGGCCCTACTTCCTCCACCACAGTAATGGTAACAGGCCCTACTTCCTCCAGCACAGTAAGGGTTACAGGCCCTACTTCCTCCAGCACAGTAATGGTTACAGGCCCTACTTCCTCCAGCACAGTAATGGTTACAGGCCCTACTTCCTCCAGCACAGTAATGGTTACAGACCCTACTTCCTCCAGCACAGTAAGGGTTACAGGCCCTACTTCCTCCAGCACAGTAATGGTTACAGTTTCTACTTCCTCCAGCACAGTAATGGTTACAGGCTCTAATTCCTCCAGCACAGTAATGGTTACAGGGTCTAATTCCTCCAGCAAAGTAATGGTTACAGGCCCTACTTCCTCCAGCATAGTAATGGTTACAGGCTCTACTTCCACCAGCACAGTAATGGTTACAGGCTCTAATTCCTCCAGCACAGTAATGGTTACAGGCTCTAATTCCTCCAGCACAGTAATGGTTACAGGCTCTACCTCCTCCAGCACAGTAATGGTTACAGGCCCTACTTCCTCCAGCACAGTAATGGTTACAGGCCCTACTTCCTCCAGCACAGTAATGGTTACAGGCCCTACTTCCTCCACCACAGTAATGGTTACAGGCCCTACTTCCTCCAGCACAGTAATGGTTACAGGCTTTACTTCCTCCAGCACAGTAATGGTTACAGGCTTTACTTCCTCCAGCACAGTAATGGTTACAGGCCCTACTTCCTCCAGCACAGTAATGGTTACAGGCCCTACTTCCTCCAGCACAGTAATGGTTACAGGCCCTACTTCCTCCAGCACAGTAATGGTTACAGGCCCTACTTCCTCCAGCACAGTAATGGTTACAGGCCCTACTTCCTCCAGCACAGTAATGGTTACAAGCACTACTTCCTCCAGCACAGTGATGGTTACAGGCCCTACTTCCTCCAGAACAGTAATGGTTACAGGCCCTACTTCCTCCAGCACAGTAAGGGTTACAGGCCCTATTTCCTCCAGCATAGTAATGGTTACAGGCTCTACTTCCACCAGCACAGTAATGGTTACAGGCTCTAATTCCTCCAGCACAGTAATGGTTACAGGCTCTA
Source organism: Pseudophryne corroboree (assembly GCF_028390025.1). Classification (NCBI taxonomy): domain Eukaryota; kingdom Metazoa; phylum Chordata; class Amphibia; order Anura; family Myobatrachidae; genus Pseudophryne; species Pseudophryne corroboree. The sequence continues at coordinate 5,524,498 of NC_086444.1, forward strand.
ATTCCTCCAGCACAGTAATGGTTACAGGCTCTACCTCCTCCAGCACAGTAATGGTTACAGGCCCTACTTCCTCCAGCACAGTAATGGTTACAGGCCCTACTTCCTCCAGCACAGTAATGGTTACAGGCCCTACTTCCTCCACCACAGTAATGGTTACAGGCCCTACTTCCTCCAGCACAGTAATGGTTACAGGCTTTACTTCCTCCAGCACAGTAATGGTTACAGGCTTTACTTCCTCCAGCACAGTAATGGTTACAGGCCCTACTTCCTCCAGCACAGTAATGGTTACAGGCCCTACTTCCTCCAGCACAGTAATGGTTACAGGCCCTACTTCCTCCAGCACAGTAATGGTTACAGGCCCTACTTCCTCCAGCACAGTAATGGTTACAGGCCCTACTTCCTCCAGCACAGTAATGGTTACAGGCCCTACTTCCTCTAGCACAGTAATGGTTTCAGGCCCTACTTCCTCCAGCACAGTAATGGTTACAGGCCCTACTTCCTCCAGCACAGTAATGGTTACAGGCTCTAATTCCTCCAGCACAGTAATGGTTACAGGCTCTAATTCCTCCAGCACAGTAATGGTTACAGGAGTACTTCCTCCAGCACAGTAATGGTTACAGGCTCTACTTCCTCCAGCACAGTAATGGTTACAGGCCCTACTTCCTCCAGTACAGTAGTGGTTACAGGTCTACTTCCTCCAGCACAGTAACGGTTACAGGCCCTACTTCCTCCAGCACAGTAACGGTTACAGGCCCTACTTCCTCCAGCACAGTAACTGTTACAGGCCCTACTTCCTCCAGCACAGTAATGGTTACAAGCTTTACTTCTTCCAGCACAGTAATGGTTACAGGCCCTACTTCCTCCAGCACAGTAATGGTTACAGGCCCTACCTCCTCCAGCACAGTAATGGTTACATGCCCTACTTCCTCCAGCACAGTAATGGTTACAGGCTCTTCCTCCTCCAGCACAGTAATGGTTACAGGCCCTACTTCCTCCAGCACAGTAATGGTTACAGGCCCTACTTCCTCCAGCACAGTAACGGTTACAAGCTCTACTTCCTCCAGCACAGTAACGGTTACAGGCTCTACTTCCTCCAGCACAGTAAGGGTTACAGGCCCTACTTCCTCCAGCACAGTAATGGTTACAGGCCCTACTTCCTCCAGCACAGTAATGGTTACAGGCCCTACTTCCTCCAGCACAGTAATGGTTACAAGCACTACTTCCTCCAGCACAGTAAGGGTTACAGGCTCTACTACCTCCAGCACAGTAATGGTTACAGTCTCTACTTCCTCCAGCACAGTAATGGTTACAGTCTCTAATTCCTCCAGCACAGTAATGGTTACAGGGTCTAATTCCTCCAGCAAAGTAATGGTTACAGGCTCTACTTCCTCCAGCATAGTAATGGTTACAGGCTCTACTTCCACCAGCACAGTAATGGTTACAGGCTCTAATTCCTCCAGCACAGTAATGGTTACAGGGTCTAATTCCTCCAGCATAGTAATGGTTACAGTCTCTACTTCCTCCAGCACAGTAATGGTTACAGGCCCTACTTCCTCCAGCACAGTAATGGTTACAGGCTCTAATTCCTCCAGCACAGTAATGGTTACAGGCTCTACCTCCTCCAGCACAGTAATGGTTACAGGCCCTACTTCCTCCAGCACAGTAATGGTTACAGGCCCTACTTCCTCCACCACAGTAATGGTTACAGGCCCTACTTCCTCCACCACAGTAATGGTTACAGGCCCTACTTCCTCCAGCACAGTAATGGTTACAGGCTTTACTTCCTCCAGCACAGTAATGGTTACAGGCCCTACTTCCTCCAGCACAGTAATGGTTACAGGCTTTACTTCCTCCAGCACAGTAATGGTTACAGGCCCTACCTCCTCCAGCACAGTAACGGTTACAAGCTCTACTTCCTCCAGCACAGTAACGGTTACAGGCTCTACTTCCTCCAGCACAGTAACGGTTACAGGCTCTACTTCCTCCAGCACAGTAATGGTTACAGGCTCTAATTCCTCCAGCACAGTAATGGTTACAGGCCCTACTTCCTCCAGCACAGTAATGGTTACAGGAGTACTTCCTCCAGCACAGTAATGGTTACAGACTCTACTTCCTCCAGCACAGTAATGGTTACAGGCCCTACTTCGTCCAGTACAGTAGTGGTTACAGAACTACTTCCTCCAGCACAGTAACGGTTACAGGCCCTACTTCCTCCAGCACAGTAACGGTTACAGGCCCTACTTCCTCCAGCACAGTAACGGTTACAGGCCCTACTTCCTCCAGCACAGTAATGGTTACAGGCCCTACCTCCTCCAGCACAGTAATGGTTACAGTCTCTAATTCCTCCAGCACAGTAATGGTTACCGGCCCTACTTCCTCCAGCACAGTAATGGTTACATGCCCTACTTCCTCCAGCACAGTAATGGTTACAGGCTCTTCCTCCTCCAGCACAGTAATGGTTACAAGCCCTACTTCCTCCACCACAGTAATGGTAACAGGCCCTACTTCCTCCAGCACAGTAAGGGTTACAGGCCCTACTTCCTCCAGCACAGTAATGGTTACAGGCCCTACTTCCTCCAGCACAGTAATGGTTACAGGCCCTACTTCCTCCAGCACAGTAATGGTTACAGACCCTACTTCCTCCAGCACAGTAAGGGTTACAGGCCCTACTTCCTCCAGCACAGTAAGGGTTACAGGCTCTACTTCCTCCAGCACAGTAACGGTTACAGTCCCTACTTCCTCCAGCACAGGAATGGTTACAGGCTCTACTACCTCCAGCACAGTAATGGTTACAGTCTCTACTTCCTCCAGCACAGTAATGGTTACAGGCTCTAATTCCTCCAGCACAGTAATGGTTACAGGCTCTACTTCCTCCAGCATAGTAATGGTTACAGGCTCTACTTCCACCAGCACAGTAATGGTTACAGGCTCTAATTCCTCCAGCAAAGTAATGGTTACAGGCTCTACCTCCTCCAGCACAGTAATGGTTACAGGCCCTACTTCCTCCAGCACAGTAATGGTTACAGGCTCTACCTCCTCCAGCAAAGTAATGGTTACAGGCTCTACTTCCTCCAGCACAGTAATGGTTACAGGCTCTAATTCCTCCAGCACAGTAATGGTTACAGGCTCTACCTCCTCCAGCACAGTAATGGTTACAGGCCCTACTTCCTCCAGCACAGTAATGGTTACAGGCCCTACTTCCTCCAGCACAGTAATGGTTACAGGCCCTACTTCCTCCACCACAGTAATGGTTACAGGCCCTACTTCCTCCAGCACAGTAATGGTTACAGGCTTTACTTCCTCCAGCACAGTAATGGTTACAGGCCCTACTTCCTCCAGCACAGTAATGGTTACAGGCTTTACTTCCTCCAGCACAGTAATGGTTACAGGCCCTACCTCCTCCAGCACAGTAATGGTTACAGGCCCTACTTCCTTCAGCACAGTAATGGTTACAGGCTCTACTTCCTCCAGCACAGTAATAGTTACAGGCCCTACTTCCTCCAGCACAGTAATGGTTACAGACCCTACTTCCTCCAGCACAGTAGTGGTTACAGGCTTTACTTCCTCCAGCACAGTAATGGTTACAGTGCTACTTCCTCCAGCACAGTAATGGTTACAGGCCCTACTTCCTCCAGCACAGTAACGGTTACAAGCTCTACTTCCTCCAGCACAGTAACGGTTACAGGCTCTACTTCCTCCAGCACAGTAACGGTTACAGGCTCTACTTCCTCCAGCACAGTAACGGTTACAGGCTCTAATTCCTCCAGCACAGTAATGGTTACAGGCTCTACCTCCTCCAGCAAAGTAATGGTTACAGGCTCTACTTCCTCCAGCACAGTAATGGTTACAGGCTCTAATTCCTCCAGCACAGTAATGGTTACAGGCCCTACTTCCTCCAGCACAGTAATGGTTACAGGCTCTAATTCCTCCAGCACAGTAATGGTTACAGGCTCTACCTCCTCCAGCACAGTAATGGTTACAGGCTCTACCTCCTCCAGCAAAGTAATGGTTACAGGCTCTACTTCCTCCAGCACAGTAATGGTTACAGGCTCTAATTCCTCCAGCACAGTAATGGTTACAGGCTCTACCTCCTCCAGCACAGTAATGGTTACAGGCCCTACTTCCTCCAGCACAGTAATGGTTACAGGCCCTACTTCCTCCAGCACAGTAATGGTTACAGGCCCTACTTCCTCCACCACAGTAATGGTTACAGGCCCTACTTCCTCCAGCACAGTAATGGTTACAGGCTTTACTTCCTCCAGCACAGTAATGGTTACAGGCCCTACTTCCTCCAGCACAGTAATGGTTACAGGCTTTACTTCCTCCAGCACAGTAATGGTTACAGGCCCTACCTCCTCCAGCACAGTAATGGTTACAGGCCCTACTTCCTTCAGCACGATAATGGTTACAGGCTCTACTTCCTCCAGCACAGTAATAGTTACAGGCCCTACTTCCTCCAGCACAGTAATGGTTACAGGCCCTACTTCCTCCAGCACAGTAGTGGTTACAGGCTTTACTTCCTCCAGCACAGTAATGGTTACAGTGCTACTTCCTCCAGCACAGTAATGGTTACAGGCCCTACTTCCTCCAGCACAGTAACGGTTACAAGCTCTACTTCCTCCAGCACAGTAACGGTTACAGGCTCTACTTCCTCCAGCACAGTAACGGTTACAGGCTCTACTTCCTCCAGCACAGTAACGGTTACAGGCTCTAATTCCTCCAGCACATTAATGGTTACAGGCTCTAATTCCTCCAGCACAGTAATGGTTACAGGCCCTACTTCCTCCAGTACAGTAGTGGTTACAGGTCTACTTCCTCCAGCACAGTAGTGGTTACAGGCTTTACTTCCTCCAGCACAGTAATGGTTACAGGACTACTTCCTCCAGCACAGTAATGGTTACAGACTCTACTTCCTCCAGCACAGTAATGGTTACAGGCCCTACTTCCTTCAGCACAGTAATGGTTACAGGCTCTACTTCCTCCAGCACAGTAATAGTTACAGGCCCTACTTCCTCCAGCACAGTAATGGTTACAGGCCCTACTTCCTCCAGCACAGTAGTGGTTACAGGCTTTACTTCCTCCAGCACAGTAATGGTTACAGTGCTACTTCCTCCAGCACAGTAATGGTTACAGGCCCTACTTCCTCCAGCACAGTAACGGTTACAAGCTCTACTTCCTCCAGCACAGTAACGGTTACAGGCTCTACTTCCTCCAGCACAGTAACGGTTACAGGCTCTACTTCCTCCAGCACAGTAACGGTTACAGGCTCTAATTCCTCCAGCACATTAATGGTTACAGGCTCTAATTCCTCCAGCACAGTAATGGTTACAGGCCCTACTTCCTCCAGTACAGTAGTGGTTACAGGTCTACTTCCTCCAGCACAGTAGTGGTTACAGGCTTTACTTCCTCCAGCACAGTAATGGTTACAGGCCCTACTTCCTCCAGCACAGTAATGGTTACAGGCCCTACCTCCTCCAGCACAGTAATGGTTACAGGCCCTACCTCCTCCAGCACAGTAATGGTTACAGGCTCTACTTCCTCCAGCACAGTAATGGTTACAGGCCCTACTTCCTCCAGCACAGTAACGGTTACAGGCTCTACTTCCTCCAGCACAGTAACGGTTACAGGCTCTAATTCCTCCAGCACAGTAACGGTTACAGGCTCTACTTCCTCCAGCACAGTAACGGTTACAGGCTCTACTACCTCCAGCACAGTAATGGTTACAGGCTCTACCTCCTCCAGCACAGTAATGGTTACAGGCTCTACCTCCTCCAGCACAGTAATGGTTACAGGCCCTACCTCCTCCAGCACAGTAATGGTTACAGGCTCTACTTCCTCCAGCACAGTAATGGTTACAGGCCCTACTTCCTCCAGCACAGTAGTTGTTACAGGCTTTACTTCCTCCAGCACAGTAATGGTTACAGTTCTACTTCCTCCAGCACAGTAATGGTTACAGGCCCTACTTCCTCCAGCACAGTAACTGTTACAAGCTCTACTTCCTCCAGCACAGTAACGTTTACAGGCTCTACTTCCTCCAGCACAGTAACGGTTACAGGCTCTACTTCCTCCAGCACAGTAACGGTAACAGGCTCTAATTCCTCCAGCACAGTAATGGTTACAGGCTCTAATTCCTCCAGCACAGTAATGGTTACAGGACTACTTCCTCCAGCACAGTAATGGTTACAGGCCCTACTTCCTCCAGTTCAGTAGTGGTTACAGGTCTACTTCCTCCAGCACAGTAACGGTTACAGGCCCTACTTCCTCCAGCACAGTAACGGTTACAGGCCCTACTTCCTCCAGCACAGTAACGGTTACAAGCTTTACTTCCTCCAGCACAGTAATGGTTACAGGCTCTACTTCCTCCAGCACAGTAATGGTTACAGGCTCTTCCTCCTCCAGCACAGTAATGGTTACAGGCCCTACTTCCTCCACCACAGTAATGGTTACAGGCCCTACTTCCTCCAGCACAGTAAGGGTTACAGGCCCTACTTCCTCCAGCACAGTAATGGTTACAGGCCCTACTTCCTCCAGCACAGTAATGGTTACAGGCCCTACTTCCTCCAGCACAGTAATGGTTACAGGCTCTTCCTCCTCCAGCACAGTAATGGTTACAGGCTCTTCCTCCTCCAGCACAGTGATGGTTACAGGCTCTACTTCCTCCAGCACAGTGATGGTTACAGACCCTACTTCCTCCAGCACAGTAAGGGTTACAGGCTCTACTTCCTCCAGCACAGTAAGGGTTACAGGCTCTACTTCCACCAGCACAGTAATGGTTACAGGCTCTACTTCCTTCAGCACAGTAATGGTTACAGGCTCTACTTCCTCCAGCACAGTAATGGTTACAGTCTCTACTTCCTCCAGCACAGTAATGGTTACAGGCCCTACTTCCTCCAGCACAGTAATGGTTACAGGCCCTACTTCCTCCAGCACAGTAACGTTTACAAGCGCTACTTCCTCCAGCACAGTAACGGTTACAGGCTCTACTTCCTCCAGCACAGTAACGGTTACAGGCTCTACTTCCTCCAGCACAGTAATGGTTACAGGCTCTAATTCCTCCAGCACAGTAATGGTTACAGGCTCTAATTCCTCCAGCACAGTAATGGTTACAGGACTACTTCCTCCAGCACAGTAATGGTTACAGACTCTACTTCCTCCAGCACAGTAATGGTTACAGGCCCTACTTCCTCCAATACAGTAGTGGTTACAGGTCTACTTCCTCCAGCACAGTAACGGTTACAGGCCCTACTTCCTCCAGCACAGTAACGGTTACAGGCCCTACTTCCTCCAGCACAGTAACGGTTACAGGCCCTACTTCCTCCAGCACAGTAACGGTTACAGTCCCTACTTCCTCCAGCACAGTAACGGCTACAAGCTTTACTTCCTCCAGCACAGTAATGGTTACAGGCCCTACTTCCTCCAGCACAGTAATGGTTACAGGCCCTACTTCCTCCAGCACTGTTATGGTTAAATGCCCTACTTCCTCCAGCACAGTAATGGTTACAGGCCCTACTTCCTCCAGCACAGTAATGGTTACAGGCCCTACTTCCTCCAGCACAGTAATGGTTACAGGCCCTACTTCCTCCAGCACTGTTATGGTTAAATGCCCTACTTCCTCCAGCACAGTAATGGTTACAGGCTTTACTTCCTCCAGCACAGTAACGGTTACAGGCCCTACTTCCCCCAGCACAGTAATGGTTACAGGCCCTACTTCCTCCAGCACAGTAATGGTTACAGGCCCTACTTCCTCCAGCACAGTAATGGTTACAGGCCCTACTTCCTCCAGCACAGTAATGGTTACAGGCTTTACTTCCTCCAGCACAGTAACGGTTACAGGCCCTACTTCCCCCAGCACAGTAATGGTTACAGGCCCTACTTCCTCCAGCACAGTAATGGTTACAGGCCCTACTTCCCCCAGCACAGTAATGGTTACAGGTCCTACTTCCTCCAGCACAGTAATGGTTACAGGCCCTACTTCCTCCAGCACAGTAATGGTTTCAGGCCCTACTTCCTCCAGCACAGTAATGGTTACAGGCCCTACTTCCTCCAGCACAGTAATAGTTACAGGCCCTACTTCCTCCAGCACAGTAATGGTTACAGGCCCTACTTCCTCCAGCACAGTAATGGTTACAGGCCCTACTTCCTCCAGCACAGTAATGGTTACAGGCTTTACTTCCTCCAGCACAGTAATAGTTACAGGCCCTACTTCCTCCAGCACAGTAATGGTTACAGGCCCTACTTCCTCCAGCACACTAATGGTTACAGGCTTTACTTCCTCCAGCACAGTAATGGTTACAGGCCCTACTTCCTCCAGCACAGTAATGGTTACAGGCCCTACTTCCTCCAGCACAGTAATGGTTACAGGCCCTACTTCCTCCAGCACAGTAATGGTTACAAGCCCTACTTCCTCCAGCACAGTAATGGTTACAAGCTCTACCTCCTCCAGCACAGTAATGGTTACAGGCTCTACTTCCTCCAGCACAGTAATGGTTACAGGCCCTACTTCCTCCAGCACAGTAATGGTTACAGGCCCTACTTCCTCCAGCACTGTTATGGTTAAATGCCCTACTTCCTCCAGCACAGTAATGGTTACAAGCTCTACCTCCTCCAGCACAGTAATGGTTACAGGCTCTACTTCCT